>NC_030823.1:70166354-70471828 GCF_001704415.2 Capra hircus | reverse complement strand
GCTTCAGGGGTTATGGACAAACAGACAGAAGAGCTAATGGCCATCAGAAGGTGCTGCCAGGGAGGTCTTATGCCAGCCTAGGTACTGGCACCCAAGGTACTCCCAGGCCACACCCTGTGTGGGAGGGAATGTGGGTTTTGCCACCCTGAGCTGAGTCTTCTGTGGTTTCCCCCGAAGAAACCACAGGCTGTGTTACTGGCCTGAGATTTTCCCCTCCTGCTACATAATCTTGGGTCGTGGCGGGGGGGGGGGCTCCCTTGAAGCCCCCCTATCCCACCCCCGTAGTTAGAACCACACATCCTGTTCCCTGAGGAAGAGAGTGAGGGATGGCAGTCTTCATGGACTGGGATTCAGGGAGCATCTTTCCAGGCGGGAGAGCAGGAAGATCCCTGCTGGCAGCTTACTCAGCCCCAACAGCTCCTCTCTGCCCACACGGGAAAGCAGCCAGGGCCGTGGGCCCAGCCAAGGAGCACTCAGGGCTGGCAGCAAGCTCGTTAAGTTCTGGTTGTTCCCTTCCCTCCATGTTATGACAGTTCCAGGGGAAAATGAATCCAAGGGAGCCACTCCCCAGACTAAGTGGCTATCACACAAAAATGGCTTCTTTACTGATGCTGAAGCTGAAACTCCAATACTTTGGCCACCTGATGCGAAGAACTGACTCACTGGAAAACACCCTGATGATAGGAAAGACTGAAGGCAGGAGGAGAAGGGGACGACAGAGGATGAGATGGTTGGATGACATCACGACTCGATGGATATGAGTTTGAGCAAGCTCTGGGAGTTGGTGATGGATAGGGAAGCCTGGCGTGCTGCAGTCCATGGGGTCACAAAGAGTTGGACACGACTGAGCGACTGAGCTGAACAGAACATGGAGTTCTTGTCCCAGCTCTGCCACGTCCTGTGCGTGACCTTGCGCAAGCCAACCTGGCTTTGTGGTCTGTGAGTTGAGGCTAAAAGAATGTCTGTTTGTGAGGATTGGGGGCTTTCCAGGTGGCTCAGTGGTAAAAGATCTGCCTGCCAATACGGGAGATGCGGGTTTGGTCCCTGGGTTGGGAAGATCCCCTGGAGGAGGAAATGGCAACCCGCTCCAGTATTCTTGCTGGGAGAATCCCATGGACAGAGGAGGCTGGCAGCTGCAGTCCATAGGGTCGCAGAGTCAGACAGGACTGAGCAACTGAGCACGGCAGGCTCTCGTGAGGATTAACTAAGATGATGCCTATAAAGCAGCTCTGGTTCTGCAGGACTCTGCGAGGCACTCCCTACATGTTATTTTAATATTGTTACTGCTTCTACTATCCCCTCCCACTGTCCTTCTGGAAGCTTCTGGTGAGCTGGGTACCACACAAGCATAAAGGATCTGTGCAAACAGGGGGTATGTGTGAGGCCTGCTTTATCAGAAAGGAGAAGAATGGTGTCCCAAGGACATCCTCCTAGGCCCCAAAGGGAAGGAGCTGGCAGCTGGGAGCGTCCTCGCTGCGATCCAGCCACCCAGCCTTCCCCGTGGGCAGCACCCTGCTTAGCTCTGTTCGGGTGAAGGGGAGTGTTAACCAGCACAAGCCCTGGGAATTCCAGAGAGAGCGCTCCCCACTTCTCAGACCCCAGAGGGGCAAGTTTCCCTAAGAACCCAGACTCTTGGCTTGGAAAGATGAAGTGCCAAGTCTGCCTTTATGTTCTTCAAGGCAATCGAGGATTTGAAATGACATATCTTGTTTGCTCTAGTGACAGGCTCAGTGGTTTAGAACCTTCAGTTCAGTTCAGTTGCTCAGTTGTGTCCAACTCTTTGCGACCCCATGAATCGCAGCACACCAGGCCTCCCTGTCCATCACCAACTCCCGGAGTTCACTCAGATTCATGTCCATCAAGTCAGTGATGCCATCCCGCCATCTCATCCTCTGTCGTCCCCTTTTCCTCCTGCCCCCAATCCCTCCCAGCATCAGAGTCTTTTCCAATGAGTCAGCTCTTCACATGAGGTGGCCAAAGTACTGGAGTTTCAGCTTTAGCATCATTTCTTCCAAAGAAATCCCAGGGTTGATCTCCTTCAGAGTGGACTGGTTGGATTTCCTTGCAGTCCAAGGGACTCTCAAGAGTCTTCTCCAACACCACGGTTCAAAAGCATCAATTCTCGCTCAGCCTTCTTCACAGTCCAACTCTCAGTCCAACTCTTCACAGTCCAACTCTCACACTCTCAACATCCATACATGACCACAGGAAAAACCATAGCCTTGACTAGACAGACCTTAGTCGGCAAAGTAATGTCTCTGCTTTTGAATATGCTATCTAGATTGCTCATAACTTTTCTTCCAAGGAGTAAGCGTCTTTTAATTTCATGGCTGCAGTCACCATCTGCAGGGATTTTGGAGCCCCCAAAATAAAGTCTGACACTGTTTCCACTGTTTCCCCATCTATTTCCCATGAAGTGATGGGACCGGATGCCATGATCTTCGTTTTCTGAACGTTGAGCTTTAAGCCAACTTTTTCACTCTCCTCTTTTCCTTTCATCAAGAGGCTTGTTAGTTCCTCTTCTCTTTCTGCCATAAGGGTTTAGAACCTTAATGCTGTGCAATAGAATTTTCTGTGATAATGAAAATTTCCTATGTGTGCACTGCCCAGCAGGGTAACCGCTGTCCATGTGTGGTTAGTGGGCAGTTGAGATGTCCCAGTGTGGTTAGTGCGCTCAAAGCACTGAACTTTTCTTTTTCCTTAATTGTAATTCCTTTCAATGTCAGTAGCCACGTGGAGCACAGGCGGGGCAGAGGCCCCGGTCTGCGCTGAGCAGGTCTGAGGCAGGCTGGGCGAGATGTTCACCTTTCAGAGCTTTTCTCTCTTCTGTGTCATGGAGATCATGATGGCACCTGGTTCACAGGACTGACTTGAGGATTTTAAAAAGAAGTGGATATAAAACTCTGACTACAATAAGAATACAACAAAGACCAGCTATCATCATTACTTTTGACAACCTCTAGGCTTCAGAGGTCTTACTCCTTCAGTCACCAAATAGCTAAACAGGATGCGCCAGACATGATTCTAGGCACCAGGATGCAAAAATGAGCCTTTGAGATCCTGCTGTTTTCAGGAATCTCTAACTGAGGGAAACTAGGGTAATCAAGGGCTGCCATGCAGTGATGTTAGACACTGTTGTGGGATCCCAGAGGAGACCTGCCAAATAGTCTCAGATGGAAAAGAGGGTCAGGAAAGGCTTCCTGGAGGAAGCCATGTTACTTTCTCTACACTTATTGGCTTGGTAATAACTTCATGTTGCAGCTCCAAAACTCACGCCACATGACCTTGTCTCTGTAACTTTTTGTATTAGTTTCCTTTGCAGCTGTAACAAATTACCACAAGCTTAGCGGGTTAAAACAACATTATTAGTGTCTTATAGCTCTGGAGATCAGAAGTCTGAAATGGCTTAATCTCGGCTAAAATCAAGGTGTCCACAGAGCAGCATTCTTTCTGGAGGGTCCAGGGGATAATTTGTTTCCTTGTCTTTTCCAGTTTCTAGAAGTGACCTTCACTCCTGGCTCATGGTCTCTTCCCCCATCTTCAAAGCCATAGCATCTTCAGATCTCTCCTCCCTGTGTCTCTTTCTCTCTTGCTTCTCTCCTTTAAGGACACTTGTGATTTCATTAAGCCCACTCAGAAAATCCAAGACAATCTCTTCATCTCAAGATCCTTAATTCAATCCCCTCTGCATAAGGTAACATATTCACAAGTTCTGAAGATTATGACATGGACATCGTTTCTGTTAATTCTTTTAACAGCTTGAGTGACATATAAATCACATACCATACAATTTACCCATTTAAAGTGCACAACTCAGTGGTTTTTAGTATATTCACAGATATGTGCAATCATTACCACAGGCAATTTTAGAACATTTTCATCACCTCAAGAAAAAACCCTATTCGCTTCAACTCTCACCTACCTTCTCTTCTCCACCCTAGCCCACGATCTTAAGCAACCGCTAACATACTGTTGGTCCTTGTAGATTTCCCTATCTGGACTTTCATACGGATGGAATCATACAACATATGATATTCAATGTCTAATTTTTACTTAGCATGATGGTTTTTAGATTTATCCATGTTGTAGCATATTAATACTCTGTTGTATGGATATACCACATTTTGTTTATCCATTCATCAGTTAATGGGCATTGGGGTTGCTCTCATCTTTTGGCTATGGCTAATGAAACGCTGCAAACGTTCATGTACAGGTTTCTATGTGGACACCTGTCTCCATTTCTAGCAGGTATATATCTAGTAGTAAAATTACTGGGTAGGACACAGACATCTTGCAGGGTGGGAGTGGGGTGGTGTTGGTGGATTTGTCTGTCTACCATGTTCAAAGTCTTCAAAGACTCTGACAGCTGAGCCCTGCCTGTAAATTCATTCACTTGGGTCAGGACTGCAACTGCTGCTGCGTGTGGAGGCAAATTCATAGGCATGCACAAGGCAGTGCGTGGCAGGGAGCAGTGCCAACCAGAGCAGAGGTCAGTCACTGCGCGCCTGCACACTCCTGCCTTCTCAGATGTTCGCAAGTTGTTCGGCTGTGCCTCATTTTTCCCTTGGAGCCGCTGCAATGAATCCTTTCTACAAACCTCTCCTCCTGCTGGAGCTGGTCTGAGTAGGTTCCTGTTCCCTATATAGGACATGAATACCGCTGACGAGGTGGCCTTGAGAGTTTGGTGAACGCTCAGTGAGAAAACTCATGAAAGTGGTGGAGACAGGTGCTCAGCAAATACAGGTCAATCTAAATCTGTTCTCCTAACTATGTTCTCTTAACATGTTCTCTTAACTATTTCAGAAATAAAGGTTTGAGTTGGGAGGAGACCCAGGTTGAGCTCAAGTTCTGCTGGAGATGAATGCACACGTTGGGTGGTCAGCAAGACCTCTGACAATCGCACGCTCAGCAGAAGCGGATGCTTCCAAGCCCATCAGGAAGTGACAGGAGCTGCTCGGGGGAAAGCCCTGGAGGGTACAGCCGTGCAGATGGGACTTGTCAGGGACACAGACGAGGCACCCCTGGGACCTTTGGGGATAATCATGGGAAGTTCTCAGAAAGCCAGGGGCCCAACCAGGCAGGAGTACAGGAGGCCAAGTGACGGGAAGAGTTACTTTGCAGGCTCTCATGTTCCATGAAGCCCTTCTGCACACTGCCACTCAGATTTCCCACCAAGGAGAGCAGAGTGCCCGACAGGCTGCCTCCTGGAAACCACCAGAGGGGGGACCCATGGCATCTCCTTCTCTGGATGAGGCTCAGGGTCACTGCATGGACAGTGTCTTTCATTTCTGCTTCCTTGGGACAGCTGACACCCAAAGTCTCTCTCTAGGAGCTACCTTACATTAAGGGCTTGGATTTAAGAGAGTTAATATATTTATTTATTTATTTATTTACGTATTTGCAAGGAGGACAAAGGTTGGGTCAAATCGGTCAGCCTAGTCCAAGTCACAGGGTAGGGGAACTCAGCAGAGGCCAGGAAGGAGATTATCTGGGCACAGGCAGCTAAACAACCCTTATCACTGAACAGGCTACCGGGAGGAAGGGAGGGTGCATGGGGAGGGACGAGGGGAGGGAGGTCAACTCAGACAGGTCAGGAGGGCAGAGGTGGAGACCAGAAGGAGATGTAGCAGGCATCCCGAGGAGCAGGGGACGGCGCAGAGGGACAGGAAGTGAGGCAGGCCTGGGAGATCACTCACCGCCCTCGTCACTCATTCATTCATTTAACAAGAGCCTACTGAGGGCCTGCTGTGTGCCAGGCCATCTGGCAGGCTCAGGACAACAAGGAGGAGGAAGGCCTGGACCTGCTGCTACAGCCAAGGCTGTGTACGTCCATGAGGCCCCCAGGAGGCAGGCAGCTCACTCTTCCGACTTCTTTTCCCCACTGACACCTGTTCTTACCTCCAGGGGAGTCTTTGGGACCAGTAAATGGAGAATTATTTCACTGAAAAACTCTCATGGTCCCCAACCTCTTGGGTGTCAAAGTTTATTCCTAGAGGCAGCCCCAAAGGCAGGGCAAGAGTGAGGAACGTGAATGCAGGGTCGCAGCCTGTGAGCTGACAGGTGTCCTGGGAACCCCTTGTCTCTGCGCTGAGAGCCCCCACACTCCTCCAGGATGCCCCCCATCAACCAACAACATGCACAGGATCATAGACTGGCTGGCAGAGGAAGGAAACCCCCAGAGACAAGGCAGGAGAAAGTGTCCAGGGCCCGGAGACAAGGGCAGCATGGAATCGCAGGGCAAGCTCCAGAGACTAAGATAGGCTCTGGGTACAAATCTGGACTCTGCGGCTCACGAGCTGTGTGACAGGGTCCGGGGCTGTGAGCCCTCTGAGCCTCTTTGCTTCCCCTCTCAGAGGAGGTGTGTCCCCCTGGGGTAGACATAGAAGCTTAAACCGGACAGCATGTGTGAACGTGACCAGCCTCAGGGTCAGGACCCGCCTGTTCAGGAGGCAAACCGGGGCTGGGTGCCCATCTCCTCCTTGGGAAACACATGATCGGGGGCTGTCACGGGCATCTGGCAGCTGGGTTTCCACAGTAGTCTAAAGGGCAGGCCTGCCTGTTCTAGAGATTACTGCCCCGCCTTTGGGCAGCTGAACTTCGCACAGAAGATGGGTTCACTGGTTTCCCCCTGGAACCCCAAATCTGCCTAGTGCTTCTCAGTGTCACTACCAACCTTGTTAGGCAGGTAGGAAAGATAATAAGAAGCTCATTTTACAGATGAAGAAAGAGAGGCCCGGAGAAGTCCGATTTCTCAGAGTTAAATTCAGCAGAGAAAGATGTCTCAGTGGCTAATGAATTCAGGGCATTTTCCACCAAATAATAGTGCCACTGTCTAGGGAAGACCTCCAAGCCCCAGCCCTTCAGCTTCTGCAGTTGAGGCAGATGGAGACGTGAGAGCCCTGAGCAGGCTCCTAATCCTATTCCCTTGTTTTAAATCTGTAAATATTATTCTGAATAATACGGAGTTTATTTAGCCAGCATGGCTCAGATGGTAAAGAACTGGTCTGCAATGTAGGTGATCCATGTTCGATCCCTGGGTCAGAATGATCCCTTGGAGAAGGGAATGGCAACCCACTCCAGTATTCTTGCCTGGAGAATCCCATGGACAGAGGAGCTTGGTGGGCTACACAGTGCATGGGGTTGCAAAGAGTCAGACAAAGCTGAGCAACTAATTCTAGTCTAAGAAAAACCTCAATTTTCTCTTTCAGTACAAGTCTTTAGGGACTTTCCTTTTGGTCCTGTGGTTAAGACGCCCCCTTGCAATGCCAGAAAAGTAGGTTTGATCCCTGGTCAGGGAACTGAAATCCCACAGCCACAAAGCAAATAAACCCGCATGCCACATGCAGCTAAAGAGCTCACACGCTGTAATGCAAGATTCCACATGCCATACCCAAGACCCAGCGCAGCCAAATAAATAAAAAATAATAATTTTTAAAAGATTAGTAATTTTAAAAAAAGTATTTCTTTAAATGTCAAAATCTGGGATCTGTGACATGCACTGGATATAACCAAACATTTTAACCTAATCAAATTTGTCTCTTCAGTTTTTCCATCATGCATAGCATTAGTCATTCCCACTCATCAGGCGAGAAGTAACTAGCACAGATACAGTTACAAAATCTTCCTTAAATGTGCTTGAACGCTTTTTCCCGGCATTCTTGTCAACAAAACATTTCCCACTTGTCTGCGGTTCTGCTTCTTTTCTGTTTTTTTTTTTTTTGCAAATCTGAAACGAGGCAACTTCTTAACAGATGCACCAGTTACATGGTTTATAGCTAAAAGAAACCTAAACTTTGGGAATTCCCTGGTGGTCCAGTGGTTGAAACTCCTGGCTTTCACTGCTGAAGGGAGCACAGCTTCAGTCCCCGGTCTGGAAGTTGGATCTGGCAAGTCCTGGGATTCAATCAATTCAATCAGAAGACATTCATTGCTGCACAGAGCTGACAGCCCAGAGATAGGGCAGCCCTTGGGATCAGCCTGGGCCAGTAGTTCAGCCCAATCCCAGGAATTCCTTTATCTGTGCTTTCTTCCAATCCAAGCCTTGGCTTCACGCACAAGCTGGCTCATGTCCTAGCAGCAAAATGGCTGAGTCAATGACCAAAAGGTGGAAACAACTCAGTGTCCACTCGCGGATGAATGGACAATGGTCTATATGTACAACAGAATACTAGTCACCTTATGAAAGAAGGAAATTCTCACACCTGCTACGACAGGGATGAACCTGGAAGATATGCTGAGTGAAATAAGCCAGTCACAAAAGGACACGCACAGCACAATTCCACTTACATGAGGTATCGAGAGGAGTCAAATTCACAGACACAGAAAGTAGAAAGATGGCTGCCAGTGGCTGCAGAGAGAGGGGGTTTGGGATATTACTATTCAGGGATGTAGAGACTCCATCTGAAAGATTGAAAAGTTCTGAAGACGGGTGGTGAGGATGCTTGCTGATGTCACTGAACTGTCACCTCCTCGGCCACCTCCTCCTCCTCCTCCACCTCCTCCTCCTCCACCCCCTCTTCCTGCATCACCTCCTCCTCCACCACCTCCTCCTCCTCCTCCACCTCCTCCTCTTCCTCCACCACCTCCTCTTCCTCTCCCTTCTCTTCCTCCACCTCCAACTCTTCCACCTCCTCCACCTCCTCCTCCTCCACTTCCTCCTCCACCCCCTCTTCCTCCACCACCACCTCCTCCATCCCCTCCTCCACCACCACCACCTCCTCCTCCTCCAACTCCTCCTCCTCCACCTCCACACCCTCTTCCTCCACACCTCCTTCTCCACCATCACCTCCTTCTCCTCCTCCACCACCACCACCATCACCATCAGCACCATCTCCTCCACCTCCACCTCCTCCTACTTTTCCACCACCTCCTCCAGCTCCACTTCCTCCTCCTCCACCATCTGCTCCTCCTCCTCCACCACCACCTCCTCCTCCTCCACCACCTCCTCCTCCTCCTCCACTACCTCCTCCACGACCACCACCACCACCACCACCATCTCCTCCACCACCTCCTCTTCCTCTACCACCTCCTCCTCCTCCACCACCTCCTCTTCCTCCTCTTCCACCTCCTCCACCTCCACCACTACCACTGTCTGTGCCACCTCCTCTTCCTCCTCCTCCTCCAACTCTTCCTCCTCCACCTCCTCCTCCTCCACCTCCACCTTCTCCTCCTCCACCACCACCACCACCACCAGCATCTGTATTACCTCCACCACCTCCTTCTCCTCCACCACCTCTTCTTCTTCCTCCTCCATCTCCTCCTCCAGCACCTCCTCCTCCACCACCTCCTCCTCCACCACCACCACCACCACCACCACCATCTCCTCCACCTCCTCTTCCTCCTCCTCCTCCACCTCCCCCACCTCTTCTTCCACCACCACCACCACCACCATCTCCTCCACCTCCTCTTCCTCCTCCTCCTCCACCTCCTCCACCACCACCACCACCACCACCATCTCCTCCACTACCATCTTCTCCGTCTCTTCCACCACTTCCTCCTCCTCCTCCACCTCCCCCACCTCTTCCTCCACCACCACCACCACCACCATCTCCTCCACCACTACCTCCTCCACCACCTCCTCCTCCTCCACCACCTCCTCTTCCTCCTCAACCTGTACCACCTACTCCTCAAGCACGAGCAAACTTTGAAGGAGAAAGCAAGAAGATGGCGACAGTAAACGGGAGGCTGGCTGGGCGTGGCCGAGACTGCTTGCCATCCTCCAACGTCTCCCTTTTTCCTTGGCACAGAACCAGACTACATTTCCCAGCCTCCCTTGCTGTTGTGTATGGGTGGGCACACTGTGGACTACTACCAATTTTGATAAATAAAGTTTTATTGGAACACATCCTTACTCATTCATTTATTTATTGTCCGATGGCTATTTTCATGCTACAGTGGCAGATTTGAGTAGCTGCAACAGAGTCTGTATGACTTAAAAATATTTACTCCCTGGCCCTTTAGAGAAAAAGTTTGCTGATCCAGGATCACTATCTATGTCTTTATGGGGTGTCTTTGTTACAGTCGTCTAACCTGCCCTTTGCTAGTGCAGTACAACCACCACTGCTCAGTATAGGAAATGCATTAACATGCTTTACATTCTGAAGATAAATAGCCAACTCTCAGCGAATAACACCTGTCCCTGCCCTATGGTACTAGTCATTTCAGGTGACTGTCAACCTTAGGGTACTGATCCAGCAACACTGCACAGGACAGCCTGTGGGAAGCATTTAATAGAGGGAAATACAGATTTTATTCCTACTTTGTGGCTTATTACTTTGGCCACCTGACGTGAAGGACTGACTCAATGGAACATACTCTGATGTTGGGAAAGACTGAAGGCGGGAGGAGAAGGGGACGACAGAGGATGAGATGGTTGGTTGGCATCGCCAGCTCAATGGACATGAGTTTCAGTAAACTCCAGGAGTTGGTGATGGATAGGGAGGCCTGGTGTGCTGCAGTCCATGGGGTCACAAAGAGTCAGACACGACTGAGCAACTGAACTGAACTGAACTGAATGGCTTGTTTTCTTTGGCAAGCCACTTTCATGTCACAGCTCTGAGCAGAGACAGAAACCAGTCCCGCACTTATTTCAGTGACACTCGGCACCCCAGGAAGCTGCCCATCTGACCCACCCCTTAATATGCCATGGACACTGGTTTGGGTGCTTTTCTCAGGGTAGCTTCTGCTTGCCCCCCGCCCCGCCCCCACCCCCAGCAATCACTGACTAGGGCCCTGGAGCCAGAGCAGACACTCCTGCCGGTCCTGGCTGTTCTCACAAGGCAAGCTCCTTTACATTTTCCTTTAGGGACCATTCTGACCCATCAGTAGGTGTGAGACTGTGAGTCTTGAAGACATCTCTGGAGGGAAATGTCCTGGTAGTGCTGAAGATCTGGAGGGCCTAGTTGATTTAGGCTCAGACATGAGGAAGGCAAATTCCTTGGGCTAACTTCAGCCGACAGGTCAAGAATGGAGCGGAATCCCTGGGGAGTCTGACTTGTGGATTTGAATCTCAGCCTGGCTACTGGCTAATGAAGCGATCTTAGACAAGTTACTTAACAGTTGTGTGCTTCCAACCAGGCTGATAGCTGTAGCACCTCTTTCACTGAGCCGTTCAGAACATGACAGGAGATTTTGCTCAGTGAATTGGCTCAGCACTTGGCTCCAGACTTTTAAACTCCTGATCACCATGGGCTTTAAAGACTGGATGAAGTAGTTTGGATGTGCAAGTGCCAGGAAGGAGGTCTTTGTGAGAAGCAAGGCTGCCAGGAGATAATGCCTGAGGTTTCCGACTGTATGAGAGTTCTCGATTGTTCCCCAGTATGCAGGGCAGCACGGGGCCAAGGGCAGAGCGGGAAGAGAGGGAGAGGACTGTCCAGCAGCCTCCTTCCTCTAAAAGTGACTGGGCAGAGAATGGACGTTCACCAGGCTTGAAAAAGTCATCTCTGGGCCTGCTCTGACCTCAAACCTTGGACTCTTGAAATGGTTTACCCTTCTAACCAAGAATGACGCTCCAGCCCACCTAAGCTCTTGGAAAATGCCCATGTAAGACTGCTGAGAAGAACCAGGCCAAACCTTCCTTATCCTTGACACTTGGCTTCAGCATCACCTCCCCAGGGAGGTCTGGGCAGGGGGGGCCCTGCACCTGCCCACATGGCACCTTGCATGCTCCCATCATAAATTCATTGCCTTTTGCAATTTGTTCAACAAATATTTGCTGAGTGCCTGCCACACACACAGTTCTTTGTCTATTGTCTCTCTTCCCACTGGACTCCCTGAGTGAGGTCTCTCCACCACCCCCTGGTCTTCAGATCTTCTGAACAATAGCTATGAATATTCATGTCTATTGTTCAGTGAATGACTGAGGCCCTCAGCGCTTTGTGACTCTAAAGTATAATCACAGCTAACATAAATTCAGTGCGGTCGGTGTTCCAGGAGTGATGGAAGTGCTATCTATTTATCCAGAGACTCTGTGAAATAGAGGTTCCCACCCCGCTTGGACAGACGAGGAAGTGGAAGCTCTAGCTCTGGCCCCGCTTGACTCACACAGCTGGTGGTGAGGTCTGTGTGGCTCAGTGTCCCTTCACCTACAGTTTGCACTCGGCTGACCAGCGTTATGCTACCCATGCTGGCTGGAGACACAGCTATTATTTCAGATCCTTGGTTAGGCTTAGAAAATGAACCCAGCAAACTCTGAGGTTCTGTGTTTTCAAGGTAAGGTTGTGCAGGTAGATCCTGAGTCAGGCCCGACCTCTCAGGTCAAGGAGGGTCAGAGGTTGTTTACACTAACATTTGTCAGTCAGCTAAGTCATATCTGACTCTTTGCAACCCCATGAACTGCAGCACAACAGGCTTCCTGTTCTTCACTATCTCCCTGAGTTTGCTCAGATTCCTGTCCATTGAGTTGGTGGCCCTGTCTAACCATCTTATCCTCTGCTGCCCTCTTCTCCTCTTGCCTTCAATCTTTCCAGAGTCTTTTCCAGTGAGGCACCCTTTCGCATCAGGTGGTCAAAGTGAAGAAGCTTCAGCTTCAGCTTCAGCATTAGTCTTTCCTATGAATATTCAGGGTTGATTTTTCTTTAGGATGGACTGGTTTGGTTTCCTTGGTGTCCAAGGAACTCTCAAGAGTCTTATCTAACACCACAGTTTGAAAGTATCAGTTCTTCAAGGCGCTCAGCCTTCTTTATGATCCAACTCTCATATCCATGTATGACTACTAGAAAATCCACAGCTTTGACTATATGGACCTTTGTTGGCAAAGTGATGCCTCTGCTTTTTAATACATTGACTAGGTTTGTCATAGCTTTCCTTCCAAGGAGCAAGTGTTTTTTAATTTCATGACTGTGGTCACCATCTGCAGTGATTTTGGAGCCCAAGAAAATAAAATCTTTGTCCCCTTTTATTTGCCATGAAGTGATGGGAACAGATGTCGTGATCTTAGTTTTTGAATGCTGAGTTTTAAGCCAGTTTTTTCACTCTCCTCTTTCACCTTCATCAAGAGGCTCCTTTATTTCCTCTTTGGTTTCTCCACATTAGAGTGGTATCATTACACTGACTTAATAGACTGTGAAGCAGAAAAGCCCAGGTGTCAGCCCTGCTTTCGGAAGACCAAGTACAAGAAGTCAATCACCATGGGGAGGCTGTGTGCCTAGATGATGGGGACCCCAAGACGGCTCTTTCAGATAACAGCCTGCTGCTTTTTGGTGCTACAATTGTGTCTGTGGGTCTTCACTCCCCTCCCTTCTGATGAGACAGAGGTGAGCTTAGGCCTCCAAACATTCACATTTGCCGGCCCCCTGCCTGAGTGCCAGCCCCTCCCAGAAGCCCAGGGCCTTTGAATCAGTCCCTGGTAAGGCATCCTGCTGTGACCTAAACTGACCTGCATTTTCTGCAAGTCACAAGTTAGCCTTGGCCCCTGAGTGGGGGTGGGGGAGACAGACTGAAAAATCACAAAGAAGCAAACAGTCCACCCTCCTGCCCTCATCACCTCCGGTGACAGAGGAGACGAGGGGAAGGACGGGGGAAGCACAGATGCAGGCTGGGGCCAGGGCCCTAATAAAGTCAACTCTACCTGAGTTTTCAACTACCTTCTCAGGGGAAGTCAGGGACCACCAACCAGGGTGGGAGTGGGGCAAGGGGTATGAGAGCTCAGTTCAGTGCTCGCCCCTTTGTAACTGCATGCTCTGCTCGCTATTTTGATGATGGCTTACCCGATTTCCCAGAGGAAAACCAGCCCAGGGAAAGAGGTAGAAAGAAGAGAAGTCAGCTTTCCACTCCCAGCTCTGTCTTCCTCCAGACAGGGGGGTGGAACTGCCTGGACCAACTTCCTGGAGAGATAGGGGTCCCGGGGACTTGATCACGAGGTGGGGGGGCTGTGGGCCTCAGAAGGGGGCTGGAGCGGAGCAGTGGCGGGTCCACGGCTAGGGCTGGGGCCTAGAGAGCGGGTTCTGTGACACGCACAGTCGAGGGCAGTGGGAACAGCCTGACTCAGACATCTGGACCTGCAGGTGAATCCTTCCCCAGCTGTGTGCCCTTCCCCCATGGGCACCCCCTCCACCACCCATCATGTCTAAGCCTCAGTTTCCCCAGCAGTAAAATGGACATAATCTCAGAGTCGTCCTGAGAAATGTGAAATGCTACATGCTGTAGCCAGTAGAGTCTGACGGAGAGTAAAAGCTCAGTAAATGCTAGTTGTCCTGTGCCCCCCACCCCCAAGCCTCACCTTCCAAGGTCTGTGGCCCACAGTGAGAGCGGAGTTAGCTTTGCGGGACGCTCACCACCCCACATGCCATTGACTCGCTCTCCTTGGCGTGGGCTGATGCTTGGTGGCCCAGAAAGCATGGGCGACGCTGAGACTTGGCGTTGTCTGTTGCCTGGCACCTCGAGCAGCCCTGAGCCACCCCTCTCCACCACCGTCATTGCCCTGGGCCTTGGCGCCAGGCGAGCAGACGAAGCGAGGCCAAGCTTCCCTCCTGCCCCGAATGTGCCAGCCTCACAGCGCTCCTGCCAGCCTGCCCTGCCCTGGGTCCCAGGCGGGTTTCACCCAGGCAGGCTGGGTTCCCACTTCTACATCTCATCCTGCCCAGAGGTGACGGCCGCTGAGGGAGGGGGAGAGGCTCAGCCCGGAGCTGCCCCGATGAGCGGGTGTGGGGGAAGCCCTCGGTCTTTTCTGGGCCCTGGCCACTCCAAGCTTGGCGCCCAGTCTCATGCTGGCTACCAGCCAGCTTCCTACATCTCATTTGCTTATCACTGTTTGTTTTGGAGGCTTCTGGGAAGCCAGTCCCCACCTGAGGGGGATCTTTGACCTGGGGACTTGTGAGGGCTGAGACTTTGAATTCTCAAGAAAGTCCAGCTCACAATCGGCCACCTCAGGCCCAGGGAGTGTGGACTCACTTGACCTCAGGGCCGTGGCCTGGCATCAGGCTCCTGGTACACGTCTCCAGGGCAGATCATGGGTAGAGGACGCTGGGCCCTCCCAACACAGAGCTCATCAACGGGACCTACCTGAGGCAGCTTCATCTGGGGTCCAGGGCGGCGTGGGTCTCTTTCTGAAAAGAGAAATGATAAGCATTTTGTATTCTTCCCATTGTTCATTTGGATTTATTTTGTTATAAAAGGGACATCTAGAGGAAAATTATTTGCATAAATTATGGACATGTTCCTGTGATGAGCGATTAGCAGAAACCCCAAACTTACCCTAGTTTGAGATGCAAGGGTGAGGAAGTAATTTTTATAAAATCTCTACTTGATAAACAACTTTTAAAAGCACAAATTTCCTGGCAATGTCCATTAAAAAAAAAACTTGTAAAATTGACCTTAACACCCTCTATTAAATGTGGTAGAATCACATATCATCCTGCAATCCCACTCCTGGGCGTGTATGTGGAGAAACACATGGCCCAAAGGACGCCTGTGCCCCAGCGTTCATCGCAGTGCTCCTTACAGTAGCCGAGACATGAAAGAAACCTAACTGCCCATTGACAGAGGAGTGGGTAAAGAAGACGCGGTGCATAGACAATGGGATTTTACTCAGCATTTACAAAGAGGGAGATACCGCCATTTGCAGCAACATGGATGGACCTGGAGATTGTCACGCTGAGTGAAGTAGGTCAGACAGAGAAAGACAAATATGGTACCATGTCACTTATATGGGGAATCTAAAAATAACAAATGATACCCCAGAACTTATTTACAAAATAGAAACAGAGTCACAAACTCGAAGAAGGAACTTATGGTTACAGGGGAAGAAGGGTTGGGGAGAGAGAGAGTTAGGGAGCTTGGGATCACATGTACACAGTGTTATGTTTCAAATGAGTAATCAACAAGGACCTTCTGTACAACACAGAGAACTCTGCTTCGCACTATGTAACAACCTAAATGGGAAAAGAATTAGAAAAAGAATATCGATATATGAATAGATACAATTGAATCACTGTACACCTGAAGCTAGCCCAACACTGTTAATCAGCTGTTCAGTTCAGTCCAGTCCAGTTCAGTTCAGTTCAGTCACTCAGTCGTGTCCCACTCTGCGACCCCATGAATCGCAGCATGCCAGGCCTCCTTGTCCATCACCATCTCCCGGAGTTCACTCAGACTCACGTCCATCAAGTCCGTGATGCCATCCAGCCATCTCATCCTCGGTCGTCCCCTTCTCCTCCTGCCCCCAATCCCTCCCAGCATCAGAGTCTTTTCCAATGAGTCAACTCTTCCCATGAGGTGGCCACAGTATTGGAGTTTCAGCTTTAGCATCATTCCTTCCAAAGAACACCCAGGGTTGATCTCCTTCAGAATGGACTGGTTGGATCTCCTTGCAGTCCAAGGGACTCTCAAGAGTCTTCTCCAACACCACAGTCCAAAAGCATCAATTCTTTGGTGCTCAGCCTTCTTCACAGTTCAACTCTCACATCCATACATGACCACTGGAAAAACCATAGCCTTGACTAGACGGATCACTCCAATATAAAACAATATTACCAAAAAATGTGGTAGAATCATAAAAGAAACAGGTTTAACATAGTAAATTTGCAAAGACTAAAGAGAAAAAACTCGTTATTCCCTTAACAGAGATAGCTGTTTCAGTGTCTAGTTCAATCTATGATACTATATATACCACTTTGGGTCATGGTTAGCATTGTAACCCAAACATTTCCCCAAATCAATCTTTTAATGTTCACTGGGGTAATTTTTAAAATTTTAATGGTTGCATAGTAATCCAGCATGTGGTTGAATAAGTTTTTTTAAAAACCATTCCCTTTTGGATATTAGGCTGTAGATATCTATATTTTGTCTTATTTTTGTTGTTGTTCAGTCACTCAGTCATGTCTGATTGTTTTCAACCCCATGGACTGCAGCATGCCAGGTTTCCCTGTCCTCAACCATCTTCTGAAATTTGCTCAAACTCATGTCCACTGAGTCGGTGATGCCACCCAACCATCTCATCCTCTGTCGTCCCCTTCTCCTCCTGCCTTCAATCTTTCTTTCCCAGCATCAGGGTCTTTTCCTGTGAGTCAGCTCTTTGCATCAGATGGCCAAAGGATTAGAGCTTCAGCATCAGTCCTTCCAATGAATATTCAATTTCTTTTAGGATTGACTGGTTTGATCTCCTTGCTGTCCAAGGAAATCTCAAGAGCCTTCTCCAAAAGCCTTGCTCTTATTTAGAAAAAATGTTTATTAGCCATCTTTGCATGTTGAATTGAGAACATACTTAGGATTAACATCCTAGCAGTGGAATTGTTGAATCACAGGGTAAGAACTTTCTAAGACTCCAGGCACATCCTGCCTTTGCTGGTTTCTTCTTTTGTGTCTCTGAAAACCACTCCCACCTTGAGATCAGGGAAGTTTTGCCTGAACTCTCAGTAATGTGATGGCGAATTTGTCATTCTATGTTTGGATTATAATCCGTCTGGACTAATAACACTCATAATGATAGGTAATGCTTATCAGATATGTCCTAAACTAAGAACTTTACATGCATTGGCTCACATCCTTCTATAATTACACTACAAGGAAGGAACTATATCCCTTCCTATTATAAAGAAACAGATCTTGATTTTAACTGGATACAAGGGATGAGGTAGAAGTCTAGCTTTATTTCCCCACGTCATTTGAACATAGTTTGCTAAACAACTGATCTTTTCCCCACAGATCTGAACATCACACTCATCATAACCTACTAATTTTCTCTAATTCACAGGGTCTGATCCTGGACTTCCTCTTCTTTTCCATTGAGCTGTCTGCCCATCTTCCATTCTTCCCTGTATTCATCTCCGAGGCTTTCTCATGTGTTTTAATAGCTGGGAATGTAGACCCACATTGTTCTTTTCTTCTCCCAAATTTCATGACTCCATTTACATGTTTATTTTTCCAGGTGAGTTGTTCCATGTAAGTTCATTACGTCAGATTTAAAAAACAAAAACAAAAACAAACCTGAGATGCTTTATTAGAATTACCTAAAACATAAATTTGAGCAAATGGTATTTTATAGTATTAGGAGTTCTCAACATGGCATGTTTTACCACTTATTTAATGTCCCTCTGTGTAGTTCAGCAGGTTTTCTGCGATGAATATTATGCATTTCCTGAGAGCTTTACTCCCTGGCATTGCTGCTATACATGGGACCTGCTGCATTTCAGGTCTGCTGGCCTGGTGTTTGCTGCCCGGACAGTCCTGATTCAAGGGCAGCTCAGCCCCTGGGAACAACCACGGCACTGGCCTGGCCCTGCTCCTGCCCACGACTGTGCCCAGCAAACCCCAGAACCCAGCAAGAGGGGGCTTCATCCAGTGGGCACCACTGCAGGCAGGGGCAGAGGAGTTTTAGCTACTCATTTTTAAAGCAGTGGTGCTTACTGTTGGGGGTCAGAGAGTGTCCTGAGAAGACTGTGGACTTCATCTCAGAAAGATGATCAAATGCTGCCCAGGCTTTCTGAAGATTCATGGACATCCAACCTCGGATACATCCAAGGACCATAATTAACATCTTGCACCAAAAGGCTGGTCCAGTTGTTAGAGGAAGCGCACTGACTGAAGCTGCCCACCCGGGCCAGGCACCGTAGTAACCATTTGCATGAGTTATTTTATGACAGAAGGTCCCAGTCAGGAACATGGAACTAATAAGCCACCACCGACTGCATGAGGTCGGGAAAGGGCAAAAGGAGACACCACCTAACCTTCCACCTCCCAGAGTCCTCCTCGCTGGCATGTATCTTGGCTAAGCAATGCATGCGCCACCAGGAAGGACCCTGAGTCAGAAGGATTGGCCAGAGATAACCCGGAAACTAATCTCATCACCATAAAACCCGGGACTGCGAGCCACATGGCAGAGCACTTCTCCTGGGCTCCCTTACCCTCCTGCTCTCCACCTGGGGGGCCCCTTCCCAATAAAGCCTCTTGCTTTGTCAGCACATGTGTCTCCTCAAACAATTCATTTCTGAGTGTTAGACAAGAGCCCCATCTCGGGCCCTGGAAGGGCTCCCCCTTCTTGCAACACAGCTATGAATTCCTCCAGGTAGGTGATGCTGAGGACAGAGTGCTCAGTTGAGCCTGTGTGACCTTGGAGAGTCACCTCCCTCTCTGAATCTTTATTTTCTGCCAGAGAACAATTAGCTGCCCATCCAGTAGCAGCAATGTTTGGGGATCACCTGAGCTTGGGTTTGTAAAAGCGCTGAGAAGATTGTAGCTAAAGTAGAGGAAGGTCGAAGACAATAAATGCCAGGAAAGGGAGCAGGATGAGGCCCAGCTCCGCTGTGCGGTGAAGACATCTGGGTTTCTTAGCGTTATCAGCTCCCGTGCCACGGCTGGCCCCTGTGAACTTGGCCTTTGCCCCCAGGAATGGCTGATGAAGGCCTTCACGGCTCCCTGCTTCTGAGGTTATGAGACTGTTACGCTGACCCAGCTAAAAACCGTGATGGAGTAGCTGGACGTTGGAGGAGAAGTGTCGGGACTTGCGGTTCACAGATATCAGTTCCTGGGTTGTTATAAAAATTAATAATTAATCCTTTCCTGTGTGCTGGAGGTGAGCGCCCAGGAGACTTCAAGGGCCCTTGCACAGGGTCACTGGGGAGCAGGACCAGATGCCAGGTGCCTGGCAAGCCCTTGGCCTGCCTGGCCACAGGCCAGCTCTCCTCTCTGGCCCCCTAAGGGGCCCCTCTGTGAAATAAGGGGCTGTGCTGCATGAAAGTGAATTTGCAGCTGGAAACTTGTGCAAAATGTAATAATACATTTATGATTGTGCCTTGCGAGGGACTTGAAAAGCCTTCCAAGTTGCTTTCCTGCTCCCAGCAGCTGATACCACCTGACTGCGTGGCCCAGCTTGACCTTTGGGCTCCAGACACATCAGCCTATGTGTGCATGTTGTGTGTGTGTACGTGTGCCTGGTGGGAGTGGGGTGGGCATGGGTTAAGGGAGGAGGGCAAAAAGCAGGTCACTAGGAACCTCTCTCTAAATACAAATGGCTGCTGCCTCCTTCCCAGGATAAATCTCGAGGGGGAAAGGGATATGCCAAGTGGGTCTTCCATCCACCCACCTCTGCAGCCCCAGCCTCTCCAGGGCAGAAGTCAGAGAGCAGGACATCAAGGGGATTTGCAGGAGTATTTTGAACACCCCACTCTCGAACGTGCCACCTGCAAAGGCTCCCATCTCGGGGGCAGCAGGGAAGCACTGTCCATCTTCCAGCCTCTCCTTGGTGAGTGAGCCCCACATGGCATGGGATGGCACTCTGAACTTTAAGTTCCTGGCTCAGTGACTGGCATACAACAGGAGCTTAATAAAGGACTTGGAGACAAATGACGGAAGCCTCTCCCATGCTTTCCTGAAATCTCCTATCCTTCCTCTGCTCCCTCTATGCCAATCCGAGTGCCTCTCCTGATCTCTGCTGGAAGTGAACATCCCTGAGCTATCACCCCTCCCCAGGCAGGTGGCCCAGTCCTGTGTCCCTGTCTCTGCTGATCCCACAGAGGAGCTGCCTGTGTGTGTGCTCTCTCATACAGCGAAAGGGCTCTATCCATCAGCATTAGGATTATCTTTGTTATGTCGGCTTAAAAAAAAAAACAAAAAATGCCTACACTTGGCCCAGACGAGCAAAGTCGTGGCTTCTGTTTTCTGTAATGAATCTAATAACTGTTGTCACAGTCTCCACCTGGTAGGGTAATGAGAGAAACATTCGGTAGGCTGTTTAATTAACTTCAATGGACTGGCTTGGGGTTTGAGGGGTAAATACACAGGAGTTCAAAATTCGACTCTAATGAGCCACTTGGTGACGAGGACCAGGGTTCTCGTGCTGCTCAGGGTGCTGGTGGGGGTGGACCCCTGGCTGACTGGCCCCCTCGTGGCTCTCTGCTCTGGGTGGCCGTCTGGACTGGTGCATGAGCTGGGAGGGCCAGTCTGTCCCTGCAGCCCCTGCATCTGCTGCTGGCATCCATGGCAGGTATGACCCTTGGCCTGCTCTCTTGGCACGGACAACCCACTGCCCACCCTCACCCAGGTCCCGAAAGTTCTGCTGACCCTAGAAGCATGGTTGTAATTCCCAATCAGCCCAAGACCCTTGTGCAGCCCTGTGGCCCCAGACAGACTCACACGAGCTCTGGGGCAGCCGGCTGGGCCCCGCCCCACCCCAGTCCCTTCTCCATCACGCGGTGCCCAGGGCTTTAGGAAGGCCAAACCGGGCACCCTCTCACTCCCGTGTTGCCAGAGTCCCCAGCACAGGGCTTGCTCTACCTCCCAAACCCTCCCACTACCAGAGCTCGAGATGAGGATCCAGGCCCAAAGACTCTGCTTTTGCCTTTCCCCGCAGTCTGCTCAGCTTCCCTCCTTACTCTGGGACCTCTGCCTGGAGGAGGCAGGACAGCACATCCCTGACCTTGGTCCATCTTCTTCCCACAATTCTCTGGGCCGGGAGGAGAGGGCTCTTCTTGCTTCACTTTTCGCCTCGCTCTCCCTCACATCCTTGCCGCCAGCGCGGTCCATGGACGAGCAGCATCGGCATCACCTGGGACCCCGGAAGAAATGCAGATTCTCGGACCCCGCCCCAGACCTTCTGAACTGAGTCTGCATTTTAACAAGGCTAGGTGATTTGTGTGCATGTGACGGTTTGAGGGGCAGAGCTGCTCACATCACAGCCTGGCTGCTTTCTGTCTTGTCTGATGTCAGATTCCGTCACGTCACCTGGCCCTCGTGGCCTGGTACGTGATGATATTCATGGGAGTTCAGCAAGTTTGGGAAATCCTTATCCTTCTTGCCAAAACCCAACTTCTGGATGGTGCAGACTCAAAAGTCTTGCCTTGGTGTCTTGGAAGTCACAAGCTGAACAGACACTTTCTTTCCTTCTCTCGACAGCCTCACTATTAGTCTTGATCCTCCCCAAGGCATGTTTCTTGAAAATAGGGGAGGAGAGAGGAGAAGCTAGGACTGTGAGAGAGAAAAACACATTGTTTCAAAAACTGCTCTCTCAGTTACCACAGCTTTTGACTCAAGCGTGGATTATGCCAGCATCCCACTTACGGGGTGGAGGGTCCCCTTTTCACAAGAATGCAAAGCGGGGACGCGCTCACCTTAGCCCCCAGATGGCTCCACGTTTCTTGAGCAAGCAGACTGCCTTTATTTTGTAGGCCAATAGGGGAAAACCAAGCATTTCCCCCTTTCGCTTTGGCTGCTAAGCTGTTTAGAGTCAACTTCGTCTCAGCAATGGTAAACGTATAATTATGTACAGTCCTCACGTTGGACTCATTCTGTGTACCACTCTTCCTCCTTAATTGTAATGTATGTGTTTTATTGTCTTATGAGCCACTTTAAAATCCTTCCTGAAGTCGGGAGGATAAATTCATGGGCAGGTACTGTTCTAAATCCCTGAATACAGTCTGTCCTATTTAATCCTTTTTCCAGATTAAGAAACAGAAGCTCAGAGAGATTAAACAAACAAGCCAAAGACAGGGCCCTTGCTGAGTGTCTAAGTGAGGCTCTCAGCTCTCTGCCAGCAGAGCTGGCCACCAGTCGGAAGCACCTGGGGGCTTCCCCAACGGCTCAGCAGGCAAAGAATCTGTCTGTAAAGCAGAAGACACAGGGTCAATACCTGGGTCAGGAATATCCCATGGAAGAGGGCGTGTCTACCCACTCCAGTATTCTTGCCTGAGGAATCCCATGGACAGAGGAGCCTGGAGGGCTGCAGTCCATAGGGTTGCAAAGAGTCAGACACGACTGAAGTGACTGAGCTTGCACACACGCTCTGGAAGGAATTGGGTGTGGTTCTCTTGGCAGGTGGGCTGACATTGTGCTGAGAAGGAGCAGAAGGGAGATTTGCATCAGATTTGCTCTGAGCCTTGGGACTCTCCATCAGGCATCATGGGGAAACTTTGCTTAGCATGCTTTGGGGCCGCTAGGCTTGCTCAAGAGGCTCCCTTATGCGATGTCCACCATTTGTGCAATTAACTGATGGTAAAGTTTCTCAAGGGCCAAGCTGGGGCCACCGTTTCACCTGTGACTGGAACAGGTGAATTGCTCTGTGGGAGTATTTCAAAGGTGTGTGCCCGCCTCGCCCACAGGGTATTCCAGGCAAGCTGTTTTCCTCAAAGATAAGGTCATCTTCCTAGACATTTGAGATCAATGCAAAAGATGACACAAAGGAGCTATTTAGCAAAGAAGGAAGAGAATTTATATGCACCGAAAGGGAAGGATTATTGTTCATTGAAAAAAGCAAATGAAAGAGCAGTACATGTATTAAGATCCTTTATGCGAGTGTGCTGCAAGTACACAAACTCAGATACATCTATGTAGACACACACACCGCAGATCAGAGATCACACAGGAGGTTTAGAAGAAACACCTAACATCAAACCGTTTATAGCTACTTCGGGAAAGAGAGACAGAAGGTGACATCATGGATGAGGAAACCTTGCTTTTTAATTTTTACTGTATGTATTTCCATATTGTTAGAATCTTTTTTTTATTATTATTACTGTTTAAGTCTCCACTTTAAAGAAACACAAGTTAACAGTATGCTTTCAAAAAATTTGTTGGAAACCAATGATATAATTAAACTAGGAACTACTCATATAATTAAGAACTGCTTGTATGCTCCAAAAACTCTAAGTCTTAAATGCAGTTTATCAAAGGGCTGAAAAGAGGAATAACCAAAAAACAAAAAAACAAAAAACATTTTTTAAAGGATTAGGATATCATGAAAGAACAAAGACCAAATTCACAATTTACAAAAAGAAACCTAAATTAGATGAATTCCTCCATTAAAGGACAGACTTTTAAATGCAATTCCTTGGTTAAAGGACAAAAACTTTTAAACTGGGTTAAGGGAGGAAAAAAAAAAACACCTAATATATGCTGTTTATAAGATACTTATTTAAAGCAAAACTGCAATAAAATCTATAAGCAAATATAACAAAAGTATTTTATGCCAGTGCAACTAACAGGAAACAATATTGAAATCAATTGTTGACAGTATGTTGATTGTGGACAATATCAACATCAGACAAAGCTTATTTTTTACACACACAGAACCATTCTATTAACAAAGATATAATTCACAAAGCTGAAACTCTCATAAACCCCTAAGCGACAAATTACTATGTCAATGTAATTGAGGGGCTTCCCTGATGGCACAGTGCCTGCAATGCAGGAGACACCAGAGACCCGGGTTGGATCCCTGGGTCAGGAAGATCCCCTGAAGGAGGAAATGGCAGCCCACTGCAGTATTCTTGCCTGGAGAATCCCATAGACAGAGGAGCCTGGCAGGCTACAGTCCACAGGGTCTCAAAGAGTCGGACATGACTAAGTAACTAAGCACAGCACAAGCACAGAGTATTGAAGGGAAAGGTGTTGGAAACGGAAGAAACAGAAAGGCAATAAGTAGCAAAAGATTTTGACACATTTTGAGCTTTTAACAAATTAACAGGTAAGTAATAAGCAAGTACACAGTAAATACGTACCTCAAAATATATATGTTATGTATC
Organism: Capra hircus; assembly: GCF_001704415.2. NCBI lineage: Eukaryota > Metazoa > Chordata > Mammalia > Artiodactyla > Bovidae > Capra > Capra hircus. The sequence continues at coordinate 70,447,379 of NC_030823.1, read as the reverse complement.
AAGCAGGGTTCTCCAGAAAAACTAATCATCGTGCCTTGCAAAAGAACATAGATTTATTTTCTTCTGTAATTCATGGAACATTTCATGGGTCACAAATAAAGCTGTAAAGAAAAACCACGTTCTAAAATCTGGTCCCAATCGCTGAACAAAATGCAATTTTGTTCGGAGTTTTTACATTGATGCTATCACTTCGTAATTTAAGGACTTAAAAAAAATGTATTGAATAAAATCAGCTGCTGTGAACACTTCTTGTGAACGTGGGCCTAAGGTTACAGGGCATCCAGTTGCATCCAGAGGGCTAGTGTGTTGTCTCCAGAGAAAGTCAGGGCAGGCGAGGAGGCAGGTTTGCTTCCTGGCTGGGTGGCCGCAGGCAGGCAGGCAGTGACGGGCACCCTGAGACATCTAGACTCAGAAGCTCCAGCGGAGCCCCGGAACCCGCGCCGTGGCTGTGGTGTCAGAAACGTTAGGAGAGGAGCCTTGGTCGAGTAAGCAAGAGTGCCCCTACCGGCCCTTCGCAGTATCGTGTTGAACCCAGCATTGCAGACGTGGGAGCTTCCCAGGCTACTGACCTCTGCCCTTCCAAGGTGGAGTGAGCTGAGGTTACGGGAAGGCAGGCCCTCACACGCCCATGGATTCCATCAGCTTTCATCACTGTGAAATCTGTCCATCCACTAAGGATCCCTATTTTCCCAGCCACCAAGTCCAGGGAACGATAATCCTTCCTGTCGGAATAAAGACGTTCTCTCTATTCTTTCCTCATCAGCTGCCTTGTACTATCTTTGGCTTTCATCCTCAGTTCATTCTGGGAGGGCAGCCCCCGGGGGTCTTTGAGGAAAATGGGCTTTATTTTGCAAGGAAGGTCGATTGGAAACAAAATATCTCCAAGGATGTTTCCAAGGCCTGAATAGGGTGGCCCTGGAGAAGATGCTGAGGAAAGAGCAGGGAGGCGTGGGGTCCTCCTGGGCTCACTTGAAAACCCCTCGTGGATCCTCCCCACCCCCACCGCATCAGTAACCAGTCTTTCTCAGCCCACAGTTCCAGAAGGCCCCTGGGCCAGAACCATGCTGGCTCTGGGTCCACCCTTCCTTAATCATTCAAATATCTTGAGTAAGGTTATGGATTATCACCCTTACCTCATCATTAGGGGAAACTAGATGGTCTGGGAGCAAAGCTAACCTCTTGTGGAGGCAAGCAGTAGAGGGTTGTAGTCAAGAGAACCACTTCGGAGTTAAAAACATCATTTCAGAAAGCAACTGTGCTTCTTCCCAGCTGTGATCTCTGCGCTTCAGTTCCTCCGTGTAATATGTGACACTAATGATGTGAACTCCTCACGGGGCGTTGCGAGGACTGAATGAAATAATGAGAACAAGGCATTTAACCAAGGCCCACGAGTGATTTCTCTATAACAAACCAGTTGCATGGGGCCGTATGGAAAGGGTGCGCTGCTGGTATAACAGCTCCATGGCGCCACCTTGTGGTAGGTGTCTCTCAGAGCAGTAGGTTGCCGCTGCTGCTGCTGCTAAGTCACTTCAGCCGTGTCCGACTCTGTGTGACCCCATAGACGGCAGCTACCAGGCTCCCCCGTCCCTGGGATTCTCCAGGCAAGAACACTGGAGTGGGTTGCCATTTCCTTCTCCAATGCATGAAAGTGAAAAGTGAAAGTGAAGTCGCTCAGTCGTGTCCGATTCTTAGCGACCCCATGGACTGCAGCCTACCAGGCTCCTCCATCCATGGAATTTTCCAGGCAAAGTACTGGAGTGGGGTGCCATTGCCTTCTCCGGAGCAGTAGGTTGGTCTTTCTCAAAACCAGAGCCTCTTTTTCAAATGACGAGAAGCAGGTTGTGCTTGGTGAAACTCATCATTGTTTAAACATTCAAAGTCTGTAGTGCTGTATTGATGTCACCTTAGAAAGATTTAAGAAAGCGATGCTGGAGAAGCACCATTTGGGAGGACTCTGCCCTCTCCGTTATCAAACAAGAAAGTGACAAGTGTTAGTCGCTCAGTTGCATCTGACTCTTTGCCACCCCATGGACTGTAGTCCGCCAGGCTCCTCTGTCCATGGGATTTTCCAGGCAAGAATAATGGAGTGGGTTGCCATGCCCTCCTCTAGGGGATCTTCCCGACCCAGGGGTTGAAGCTGGGTCTCTTACATTGCGGACAGATTCTTTACCATCTGAGCCGTCAGAGAAGCCCCTACATGCTGGAGAAACATCATTGGGGAGGACGTGCCCTCTCCACCACCAAAGAGATCCTCTTCTTAGATTAATACGTCATCATTGCCCAAATACCCTAGATGTCCCCAGCTTTAGGGGTGGAGATGCATAAGCAAATAAAGACATCTCAGTTCCCAAGCCTCTGCCTGCTTTCAAGTCCTGCCCGATCTCATCTCCCAGCCACATTCAACTTTCCCCTCCTCTACGGCATCTCTCCCCGGACCCCACACCCCACTCAAACCTTTCTGATTCCCCCCTCCACCCACTTCAACCCTAACTTCCGCAGCACTAATTACCACCTCTTCTGTGATTGCACCCCCATTTCCTCCGCCCCTTTCCTGCTTCAGTTCCTCTCCATAGCACTCAGCACTAACTCCCCCACGTGTTTCTTGTCTGTTTCCTCTCTTGCCCCATTTGAATGGCACCTCCCTGAGAGCAGGGATTTCAGTCTTCCGTGCTGTACCTTCAGCACCTTCTGGGACTTCCCTGGTGGCTCCGATGGTAAAGCGACTGCCTGTAATGCGGGAGACCCAGGTTCGATCCCTGGGTCGGGAAGATCCCCTGGAGAAGGAAATGCAACCCACTCCAGTACTCTTGCCTGGAAAATTCCATGGATGGAGGAGGAGCCTGGTAGGCGACAGTCCATAGGGTCACAAAGAACCGGACACGACTGAGCGACTTCACCTTCAGCACCTTCAGCAGTGCCTGGCTGTAGGAGGTGCTCAATAACGTGCTGATTGACTAAAGCAAAGAATGAAAACAAAGATGGGCTCTAAGATGGGAGAAACTAGAGAAGCTCTCAGCGTGCCACAGGATTAAAAATAGGAAAGAAAACTCCTTTCCTAAGGTAGGAAAGGAGTTTCCTAAAGAAAGGGTAGGTAGGGTAGTATGGGGCCAGTGCGGTCACACAGGCTCCGTACTGTGGAAGGGCCTGACATTTAGAAAGGGCTTCCCTGGCGGCTCAGAGGGCAAAGAATCTGCCTGCAATGTGGGAGACCCAGGTTTGATCCCTGGAGGAGGAAATGGCAACCCACTCCAGTATTCTTGCCTGGAGAATTCCGTGGACAGAGGAGCCTGGCAGGCTATGTATGGTCCATGGGGTCGCAGATTCGAGCACAACTGAGCGACCTACACTGTGACTACTACCTGGAGTCTAATGCTCCGTGTTTGTAATCTTGAAAGTCGTAGTGCTGTTGAATTTGTGTTTCGTAAGTCCAGTCCAGCAGGACCATGGTGCAGATATTGGCTTAGCACCTCGGCTCAGGCATGGGTCTGCCACCAAGTCCCCCACCCCTGATGCACCGGGCCCCATCTGGCGTCCCACTCTCTGCTCCCAGAGGGGTCTTGGGCACGGGCAGGGGAGGATGCCCAGAAGCCTCTCAGGACAGAGGATGCCCATCTCCCTCCCGGGCTGGCAGCCCCATCGCATGGTGGGTGGGCAGCCAGCTAGATGCCTTCTCTTGGCAGGGGTGATCCAAAATCCCCACTCGAGGTACACAGAAAGTCCTGGCTTGGGGGTGACCCACCTGTTGCAGCTGGGGCTGTGGGCTCGACTCCTCCAACCTGACAGCGTGTCATGCTTGTTCAGAGTCACGGGACCCCGAACGCCTGTCACAGACATGCGTGTCTCTTCCGGCCAGCCTGAGGCACCCTCCCAGATGAGTCACTGAGTGTGAGTTATATAATTTCAGTGATTCCGCCAGTGAGCTAAATGTGCTATCTGCATTTAAAACTGGCATCACACAATATAAAAGATGAATAGCAATTTCATGCTAATAATGTAAAACTTCAATTTTTCTTAAGGAATTAAACAGCAAATAACACCACAATAAGCAGAGAGATTTGGGAAGAAAGGACGAGGCTTTCTATGTACCTTTAATGGTACTTATTTCGTGCTTTTTGAAGAAGGAGCCCCACATTTTTATTTTGCTCTGGGCCCTGCAAATTATAACACTGACATCGAAGTGGTCTTGTTAGGATTAATCTGTGGGTATACCATGAAAGCACTGTAATCAGTTTGATTGTATTGCAATATTATAAATCTTTGCTGGAACTACACTATCAACTGTGTAATAAACCTGTAATAAAATAGCTAACAGCAAAGAGATCAAACCAGTCAACCCTAAAAGGAAATTAACCCTGAATATTCTTTGGAAGGACTGATGCTGATGCTGAAGCTCCAATACTTTGGCCACCTCCTGTGAAGAGTCGATCCCTTAGAAAAGACCCTGATGCTGGGAAAGATTGAAGGCAGGAGGAGAAGGGGATGACAGAGGATGAGATGGCTGGATGGCATCACTGACTCAATGAACATGAATTTGAGCAAACTCTGGGAGACAGTGAAGGACAGGGAAGCCTGGCATGCTGCAGTCCATGGGGTCGCAAAGAGCCGGACATGACTAAGCAACAGAACAATGAAATAGCTAATAAAGGAGTTGTTTTTCCTATTTATTATAACTCTTCATAACTTGGTCTTAGTTCATTAAGCTAAAAGGATTAGCGTTGCCAGCAAAACATCACATGAAAAATGCAATGGGCACAGCAAGGACTGCTAATTCATCTTTCAAGTCAGAGCTTTAAAAGTAACAAAAAACCCATCAAGACCAAAATGAGTTTTGGCGGGGGATATGACCAACCCAGATAGCATGTTGAAAAGCAGAGACATTACTTTGCCAACAAAGGTCCATCTAGTCAAGGCTATGGTTTTTCCAGTGGTTATATATGGATATAAGAGTTGGACTGTGAAGAAGGCTGAGTGCCAAAGAATTGATGCTTTTGAACTGTGGTGTTGGAGAAGACTCTCAAGAGTCCCTTGGACTGCAAGGAGATCCAACCAGTCCATTCTGAAGGAGATCAACCCTGGGATATCTTTGGAAGGAATGATGCTAAAGCTGAAACTCCAGTACTTTGGCCACCTCATGCAAAGAGTTGAGTCATTGGAAAAGCCCCTGATGCTTGGAGGGATTGTGGGCAGGAGAAGGGGACGACAGAGGATGAGATGGCTGGATGGCATCACTGACTCGATGGATGTGAGTCTGCGTGAACTCCGGGAGTTGGTGATGGACAGGGAGGCCTGGCGTGCTGCGATTCATGGGGTCGCAGAGTCGGACACAACTGAGCAACTGAACCGAAATGATTCCAAGTGTTCGCTGAGGTCAGGTATCTCAGGAGTGGTGCTCTGACATTCAGCTGTGGGGACCATTCCGTGGGGACGCAGGGTGTTTAGCAACAGCCTCCCTCCAACCACGACACTGCAAATACCTCCAGGCCTCGCACTGCCCTGGTGAGGACCACCCACTTGCATGGACAACCAGTTGCCAAGTGACCACACGGCCCTCGGGACCATATTCCCTGCCCTTGCTTCCCGTGCCTGCAAGCCATATTAGATTCTCTGCAACTACGATCAACCTATAAAAGAGACACTGGATATAGAAAAACTAACGAATTCTTTTATTTAGTGAGAAAGAGGTGGACAAATGAAAGCTCACATACTGCTAAAAAGAAGAAAAAAAAAAGACACCACTGTACGGCTCTTGGGAACATCACATTCTCTTCCCTAGCCTCCCACAGAGTAGTGGGTATTTATAAGCAAGATGTCAAGGTTTTAGTGACCAATCTATAATCCAGTTAGGTTTTCTCTAAGCTAAGAACATTTAAAACCTCAGACTTTTATTAAAACTTCTAAAACATTTAAAACTTCTAGACATGACAGCTGTAAGCACACCATTCAGTCCCTTAAAATGTCTCAGTACGCACTGCTCCTGAGTCAGTATCTTTTCCTAATAGTATTCCCCATCCCCCTATATTTAGAATATAACATTTCATGTTCCAGTAGTAATCACACACAGGATTAAAAGCCCAACCGGCCAAGAAAGTGTTATTCTTTCTATGAAGTGTTCATTACAAAAGGAAGAAAAATGAAAGGTGTGGACTTTGGTACAACTGGTGCTGGAGGACTGCAGGATTAATACCCCAATATCCTGCCAATTCTACAAAAAGTGTGGCTCTCAGAACCACAGAAACGGGTTACAGCAGTCAGTTTTTCATCTAGAAAGCGCCAGCGACGTGAAGCACTCTGCACAGGTCTGTGTCTCTGGCCCGGCTAGCGCATGCCCAGGATCTGCCTGCTTTTCAGCTGGTAAGTCTTCTCAACGTCCGACAGGGCTTGAGCGCGAAGCTGAGCAGCGTGAAGCCTTTTTTTCAGGTCCTTGCACTTGGACTTGGAGGTGAGCTGACTCTCAGAATTCTCACCCCGCATGACGTTCTCTTTACTCTCCCCACTGAAGTGAACCTTCTTCTTCACAATCGACGATGGGAGATCAAACAGTTCTTCAGAAAGAAAAAAGAAAAAGCGGTTTGAGTTACGTGAACAGGCATTCGGCTCCTCCACACTTGACCAAACTTATTGAACATATTGACTCTCTCAGTTCCCATGTGAAACCTGGGTACCTGTCATTCTCTCTGGGACAGGAATGCTAAGCAGCATCCAACTGAGTGTTAAAGACCTTACTGGCTTTATTTAACGACTCATGACTGGGGTGGCATTGCATCCAGCACATAGAAAGGCTCCAAGGAACTGTACAAAATGAAAGCCTTTTATAGGCAGGAGGGGGCAGGGTGATGAAGTAATACCAGTGGAGAGGGGCCTGCCTGTGGCAAGATCACTTTCCTTTAGGGGACAGCAGGGATCTATTAGGCAGATGACCTCACTCGTGCTGACCAGGTAATTCCAGGTTGACTAGTTTAAGATTCCATTCCTGGGAGAGGCTGAAACTGTGATGAAATTAAGCACTGAGTCTTGATTTGATGATGGTTGGTAACAAGTGACTCCACTTTGGATGGGCTGCCTGCCGTGCAGGGGAGACAGGAGATGTGGGTTCGATCCCTGGGTCAGAGGAGGAAACAGTACCTCACTCCAGTATTCTTGCCTAGAAAAAAAGTTTCATGGACAGAGGAGCCTGGTGGGCTACAGGCCATGGGTTTGCAGAGCTGGACACAACTGAGCAGGTGGCTCTGTTTGGACCTGTTGTTTCTTGTTTAATAGGTCAGGGGCTGTGGCTGGCAGAAGTCGACTGGCCTTCTAATCTTTAGTCAAAAATCAAGGAACGTATGCTTCACTCTCTTATCAACCTGCCTCTTAAGGTTAAACGCACTGAAGACTGTGGGCCACAATATAAACCTTCTGAAATCAATGTTATTTATCTCTGTCCTTCAAAACAAGTGCCATTCTACCTGGAACACACTACTTCCAGGTAAGTATGGAAGCAGAAGATCTTTTTTATAGCAAGCACCTACAGCTTTGGCTAAATACTTAAGAATACATTTTAAAATGTTTAACTCACCAGAAACTTGTTTCAAAAAGAACCTAAGCAAATTCAGCACAATAAAAGTAAAGCAAGTGAACAGAAAGTGGAAAATGTGTACTTTTAATGGGAAGAAAAACAATTTACTTAAAGTGGCTACACTATTAGGAACTAACAGGATTATCTGGGGGTTGGGAACCGGCAGGTTTGAATTCCAGAAACTTTTGTTTCTCCTTTGTATTCATTTAAAGGAAATACGTTCAAATATTTACTGAGCTTACCCTATGGGCCATTGTGGACCAAACAAAGGCCCTACTGTGGAAGCAGGAGATAGCATCTACAGATAAACAAGTCCATACGAGTATTTGAGGGTGGTACGTGTGCTGTGGCGGGGGGAAGGGAGGCAGAGGGTCTGGGGGTGTTTGCAGCGAGGAAGCCTCATAATAAGGTGACTTCTGAGCAGGGACACGAGGACAGAGAGGAGGGGAAAAGCCACGTGACTATCTGGAGAACATTCCAGACCACAGGCATGGAGAGGTCCCAAGAGAGGAACAGGCTACACAGAGAAATGCTGCGCTTTGACTGTCCTGACTTCCTATTTCACACACTCTTTCTCCACAAAGCATTAGGAGATTGTTTTTAGGCCTCAACTCCATGGTTTCAAATAGACCCACCTTTATCAACACAAATAGCTACCCATTTGAGAGCAACAGTGTAAACTGTAAATCCTAATGGAATAGTTTCAGAAGAAAGAAAAGTGTTTAGAAAATGAATTAGTATTTCCTTAAATAGAAGAAGAAAAAGAATTAGCATTCACTAAATAGACTAAGGAGCACTTTCAAAAGATGCTATTGCTAACTGTGATGACCTCAGCTTAGTTTTCTCACAGCTGAATTCCAGAGCCTGAGGATGAGGAGGGGGCACTGCCACTGTCCTGGGCTCACCAGGGCGCCCTCTCCCCACTGCTTTGCTGCTTTTCTTGTTGGTGTTCAGCCGCTCAGTCATGTCCACCTCTTTATGACCCCAAGGACTGCAGCCCGCCAGGATTCCCTGTCCTTCACCATCTCCTAGAGCTTGCTCAAACTCATGTCCACTAAGTCAATGCTTTTCTTAGGTTCTGACAAGTTCAGTTCTTCAAAATATCTCCGACCCACACTGGAAACTGCATCCTCACAGCTCACTTTAAGTCTTTGCCATGACTTGCACACAGGTGAATTCTTCTACCTACATACCCTACAAAGTGAAACACAGCGTTCCTCTCCAGGACTTCTCACCCTCCGCTCAAAGACTCTCAGGGAAAGACGGAAATAAACTCTTTAACTGGAAGAGCCGTCCCCAACAGGGCCTTCAATAATTCTCAGCAATGGACCTGATGCATGAAACTCACCCAGATAAAAATTATTCCTCATTCTATCATGACTTATGTCTAGTTTGTCTTTATGGATGGCAGTGCAGAATCTAAGAAAAGTTGAAATAAATATTACAAAAATACTGAAATAGTAGGTAGTCGTACTGAGAAAAAAGATACTTCCATCACTAGTTTCATTTATTTCCCTTGCTTATTACAGAGCCTATGTAGATATTAAACAATCACATTTTGACATATGCATGTAACTGGAACGGGTCTTAGCAAAGAGCCAAAAGTGACGGCCCGTTCTACAGTTGGTCTGTCACACCTTTTAAGCCATGGTTTCTGTGAAGGATCTGGCAAGTGTTAGTTGGTCATGCGGCGATAGTAAAATGCTGGGATTTTCACTTGAAAAGGGAGAGAAATGTAGAATTCTGATAATATACCTGGAGAAAAACCTGAAAGGCACAGCAATTTTTTATGACCTAATTTTTAATAATAAATATCAAATACTGCACATGTGGTTTGACAAAGCGAACAAAACTGAAGACGAACTCATCCCCACGCACAGCCTTACGTCTCTGATCCCAGAGAGTCAGCCACGGCAAGAGCAGAGTCCTTACCTCCACTGAGCCACATCCACCCAACCGAGTCCATCTCACAGCTCAGGACTCTGGAAAGCTAACGCGGGCAGCAGCTCCTGCCCAGAGCTGGCTCTCATACCTGGGCCGCCCACCAGAGACAGGAACTTCTGCTCCTTCAGCAGGCTGTAATTCTTCAGCAGACCTTCCGCTCTGGCCAGCTTGTTCTCCGCCAGCCTCTCACGGACACAAAGCTCACGCTCTTTCTCTTTAAAAAGGGAATGGAACAAAACAGACAGAAATGAACAAGCGGCTCTGGATGTAAATGATTCACGTCTGGTTACCTTACTGCTCTTCCTTATCGCGAGGCTGGCACCTGGCCGCCGATGAGACACACCAGTCAACTGGACGGTCCCTGCGTCACAACCCAGTGTGTCAGTGTGTTGTCTCAGGTTCCCTCCTACGGACCAGCTAAAGCACAAGGACAAAGTCAGCTTCAACGTTCGGTCATGATGTGTGGGAATAACTCACGGGGGGAGCAGAGAGCTCCTGCCATCCTGCTCGCCCCTGGGAAGGGCCGACAGTTCACTCTCCGGGCGTTACTCGGCCCAAACCCCCTCCCTCGGAGTGAACAACAGCACCCAAAGAGAACGGAAAAAACCATAGCACAGTGAGGTGCTACTTCTTTGGATCAGTAACGAAGGCTATTATTTTTTCATGGCCCAGCGTTTAGAGTGTAGATTTCAGCTGCTACATGAAATAACAGAACACTGAGGCAAGTTAAAAAAAAAAAGTTTTCGCTTGTTTTTTGTGGGTTCTTTCAAAAGAATGCCTTTAACAGAAGAGACTAAGATTTTCAGGCAAGCACAAGCTGTTCCTCCTACAGAGAGTGTATCTAACAGTCCCCGATGATTATCATTAGGAAGTAAAACATTAACTAATGCATTTGCATCCTTTAGAAGTACATTGAAAATTAAACATAAGTACATTCATAAGTGAATGTGCATTGGCGTAAAGCTGCAGAAGTGCGAGCGGGTGGGGCACCAGGGTGGAGGAGACTCACGGTCTCTCTCCTCTCCGTGTCAAAAGGCAGAGCCCCACTATTGAGGCCGCCCTGTGGAACCCCTACACCTGGCTAGCAGCTCTCACTTCAGAGGCATCAACAGACTCAACATCAAAAACTCCTGTGTCCGTCAATACCCATCAGAGGATTTAAACATCTTGTATCCGCAGCCTCTACGAAACGACCTGAACACGTATCGTCTTACACACGGTGCAATTTTAGAGCCGGGCCGTGCTGCAGCGTCGTGTCAGAAGGGAGAAGCGATGGCTTTGACTCTGGAAGGTGGTGAATTCTAAGAGATTCTTTACGACGGGAAACCTTAGGGCCCGTATGTTAAGGAATAAAAGAAAACAGTGACTCTAGAGTATGGGGTGATGACCCCTGTGCTGGGCTGTCACGGTTAGGGCCCAACAACATGGTGACAGCGGCTGATCTCGGAGAAAGAGGCTCAGCATGGAGGAGCCACAAGCCTGATACAGGCATTTTGTCTGTGCGAGTATTTATAAAAACGCCCTGCAAGGACAGACGTGAGACCCTCCGTTCAGGCAGACGCTCACACACTAGGATCAGCCTCCAGGAGCGCTGGGCTTCGCCCCTCACCCCGCCCCCCAGACTTACGCTCCAGGCTTTCATCCCTGCACTGGGCTTCGCCCCTCACCCCACCCCCCAGACTTACGCTCCAGGCTTTCTTCCCTGGCCTTGAGGGCTGCCTCCCGCTCCTGCAACTGTATTTCCTTCAGTTTCAGCTCACTCAGCACAGGGCTGGAGTCCTGCAGCTTTTCTGGTTCTCCTAATCGCCGCCCTCTCCTCTCAGGATTTCTCCTTTGCTCTTCGGCAACCAAGTCTGCTATCAAAGGATTCTCAAGAATTTCTTCAACAGAAGGTCGATGGTAATCCTAGGGGAAAAAGACTCGGTGTTGCAAGCAGACTTCATAATGGACGGACTACTTATCCTGAAAGAGCAGTGACATTTAAAACAGCATATATGCCAAAGCAAAAGAAAAGGCTCCTTTACAGGTGGCTCTTTTTTTTTCATCAGGTGTGCAGTGTCACAGTTCAATATCTATGAACACCACAGAGATCCCTGACACAATTCCAGCTACCATCCATCACCATGCAACTGACCCCCTTCACCCATTTTGCCCACTGCCCCTCCCCACATGGGGTCTTAAACACCTGAAAAGTAAGTTCACTGGTGGCTTTAACTCAGGAGGCTCTGGGTCCACAAATCGATGCAGATTTTAACTTACCTTTGCTCCCCTTTAGGCTCAGCCCCTGTGCTGGGCTGGGTAGCACTGCCAGGGTCCGCTTGGGGGCACCCTCTGCCCTTGCGTCTCTAAACCATATTAAGCAGGACACTCTCTCCCTGACCTCCGATCCCGTTACTTCACTTGTATCCTTCTGTTTGAACTCCCACAGCATGTACCTCTGTTCTTACAGCAGGCTGATCCCCCCACCCCACCGCCAGGTTTGTTCTATATAGTCTCTTTGAGTCATTTCCCTTCTGCTCTTTTAGCCCTCCCCGCCCCACCATTCCCATCTCTCATGGTCTCTAATCTCTCCGAGTTAGAGCAGAGTAATAAGATCTTATTATTTCTGGCCCCTTCCTGCACCATCTGCTGCGCTGAGGTAGGCAAGGACAAGGTGACTGATGCTCTCAATCCTTACTGCTACAAGCAGGGCAGAGCGTGGGAGGAGACATAAAGAGAGCAGAGACGGGCAGCCAGCAATGCGCCAAGGATATATGTTTTCACTTGTGTTAACAGAGCAGATTTATCAGCTAAGGAAATCTATTTAACGTTTCTTCAGTCTCACTGCTCCACAACAGCACATGCTGCAAAATTTAACTGAGGATGGAAACATGTCATCTTATAAACTTTACCTTTAAATTTAACATCCTCGTAATAATGTCATTTAATTCATCAGAGTAACGATATGGAATTCGCCTGAATTTGCCCTCTCTGATCTTCCCAGCTAGTTCCTTCTGGTTGAAAGCTGTAAATGGAGGCCTGAAGAGAAAAAAATAAATTTTTAATGTGAAAATGAAAATATATAAGGAGAAGCAAATCAAAAGCAGAGTTTAAGGTCCAGTTTGTATTTATGCTTCTGCCTCTGGGGCCTTCTTCTGTAGCTGAGTTTCCCACCCTTGGCACTTCTGACACTTGGAGCTATATAGCTCTGGTACGGGCTCTTGTCCTGTTCATCCTTATTATGCTTGCAGCACGCTGATCCCTGTCCCTTAGATATCAGTAGCTACCCCTAGCCATGACAACTAAAATGTCTCCAGACATTGTCAAGTATCCCACGGGAAGCAAAACTGAGGGGGTAAAATTTCCCTTCCCTGCTTGAGAACCCCTGCTCTACAGAAGAGTTTAGAATGGAAAAAAAAGGGACAGAAAAAAGGGAAAGAAGCAGGGTTCCGTCCTGTCAGACCGCTCCTCTAGATCTTCATTTCCTTTCTTCCAGGGGCCTGACCTACGTGCTCGCCCTGTGAGCTACACTCAGTCTGACAGGGAGGCACCTAACCAGGTTACAAGCTTGAGAAGTCTAGATTCAGCCTCAGGGGTTATGCTATTAACTTGCAACTCGTTTTTTAACCTGCCCATCTACCTTAATTTTAATCCAAGGTATGACTCTTTCAGACTTGAAAGTGCATGGATGCTCCAAAAGCTGAACCCAGTGACAGGTGACAGACCTAAGCCTATACTTTGGACTAGAATCCCGTCTTCACCATACTTACATTAACGCACATAATTCATACAGCAAACAACCCAGTGACCAGATATCCGACTTCTCGTTGTACGACATGCGATTCATTTGTTCCTTTAGTAGGGAAAGAAAAGAGAAGATTAAAGTTTACTTTGTTTTAAAACAGACTCACAGACACAGAGAACATACTTGTAATTGCCAGAAGGGAAGCAGGGGAAGGGAAGGACCGGGAGTTTGGGATCAGCAGATGCAAACTATTATATACAGGATGGATAAAAAAACAAGGTCCTACTCCATAGCACAGGGATCTACAGTCAAGAACCTGTAACAAACCATAATGGAAAAGAACATAAAGAATGTGTGTGTGTCTGTGTATATGTACAAAACCGAATCATCTTGTTGCATGGCAGAAATTAACACATCAACTATATACTTCAATAAAATAATTTTGTTTTAAGTTTGCTTTAAAACTTATAAAATTACTCCTGGGACAAAGATGAAACCTTAAAGTTTAATAACAGTCACTCAAAAAAAAAGAAAAAATTTTATATTATAAATATATCATATCTATAACAAAAGTTTCAAATACAAAAGGCTGATTTCTCTTACAGTAGGTCTTACATCATAAGATGGTACTCTATCTTTAAATTGATAATGAAAAAAAGGCAATGATCTTATCCTAATACACTCTGTCATATATAATCCTTTCACCTATTTTTCATTCACAAACATTTACTGTGTTACTACAGGCAAGGCACGGGAAACTCAAAGGTGAACATGAGACCTCTTTACCTCAAGGAATTCATAATCTAGAAACTCTATTTCAAAGAACCAGAGAGAAGTCTAAGATAACATCTAGCTCACATTTAAATGGATATAGACATTAAAGGTTAATTGACTCACCCATTTATGTACTTTTTCCCTTAGTCCACTGTATATACCACAGTACTAACTATTGCCTATTTAACTACCTGCCTTTCTTAACAACAGTCCACCATGGCTCTTATTTTCAGCTGAGGACACGGAGGCAAGCACTGTCCAACAGGTGAGTCTGGCACCACCTCCTGGCAATCAATCCCATAGGGAAGGCTCAACTGACCTAATTACAGGGACAGGAGGGAGCAGGAAGAAAAGAACTGCACAGGTTTCAAATTTTCCAACCACCACCCCTGGATAATTTTCCTTGGCTTCTATTTGGAATCTGATCCAGTGAGAAAATGACACTGTTCTGGCCTTATCAGATCTTAGTCAAAAACAAAGTCATTAATTTATAAAACTGTATACTATAGTCAGATTGCTTAACAAAAAGATTTACAAAATCTGGAAGCATTTGTGAACTGCTAAAAAAATAAATCTCTCTCCATCTTTATTCTGTTCATCTTTTGTATTTAACACATTGATTGGTGCTATCACTTATTGATTCAAGTTTTTTAAAAGTTACCGTGCTATGCTTAGTCACTTAGTTGTGTCCATCTCTTTGTGATCCAATGGTCTGTAGCCCACCAGGCTCCTCTGTCCATGGAGATTCTCCAGGCAAGAATACTGGAGTGGGTTGCCATGCCCTCCTCCAGCGGGATCTTCCCAAACCAGGGATCAAACCCATGTCTCCTGCATTGGAGGCAGATTCTTTATTGTCTGAGTCACCAGGGAAGCCCAAGAATACTGGAGTGGGTAACCTATCCCTTCTCCATGGGAACTTCCCAACCCAGGAACTGAACCAGGGTCTCCTGCATTGCAGGTGGATTCTTTACCAAATGAGCTACCAGCAAAGTCCCAAAAGTCACTAGAGAGCCACACATAATTCATACCCTTTCACCCAGCAATTTCATTTTGAGAGCTATACACCAAGGAAATAATCAAAGAGGAAGAAAGAATAATTCCTACAAAGATATACATAGCAGTCCTCCTTAGAATGGTGAGACATTTTGGAAACAAAATATCCAGCAATAGAGGAAACCTGTAGTGGGTGGAAACAGTACCTCCGCAGTAAGAAAAGGCAACAACAACAAAAAAGAACAAATACTAAAGGTTAACACTGCAAAAATATGCCTCCTGGGCCCTGAATCTCCACACACAAGAATCATCTAGGGAGTCTGTTAAAATACAGAGTCCAAAATAAAAAGGTGGGGGACAAAAAAACAAAAAGTTGAGTGCAAAGACCAGTCCAGAGGTCCTAAGTCCCTGGACTGGAGCCCAGGACTCTGCATTTTAAATTATCACTCCAGCTGAGAACAAGCTGGTGTCCAGGACCTATGGCACTTTGGAAGTACTGTACTTAAGGGCAGAGACAAAACCTATTTCATCTCTATGATCCCCAAGCTTAGCACGTGGCAGCCATTCAGTGAAAGTCTGACTTGCATTGCTGATATAGGAGTTTAGCGGTCTGGTGGTGGGACTTCCCTGGGGGTCCAGTAGTTAAGACTTCGCCTTCCAATGCAGGGAGTGCAGGTTTGCTCCCTGGTTGGGGAGCTAAGATCCCACATGCCTTGTGGCCAAAAAAACAAAGCATAAACAACAGAAGCAATACTGTAACACATTCAATAAAGACTTTAAAAATGGTCCACATCAAAACAAAAAATAATACTCTTTTAATGGTCTGACGGTCCATTTGAAAATTATCAATTAAAATAAAACAGTATTATTAATTCTTGGCTATTAGATATTACTAAACAAAGAAATAAACAAAAAGCTCAATTTCCTTGCTTGAATGCTTAGCATTAAGATGTTTTAAAAGTATATACATTTTGAAATACTTACAGGAGACATGTAATAAGGTGTGCCAACAAATGTTTTCGCAAAACTTGTATCGTGGTTTAATATTCTAGCTAGCCCAAAGTCTCCAAGCTTAACGTTCTGCTTGCCATCCAGAAAGACATTGGCTGGTTTCAGATCCCGATGCAGCACAGTGTGGCCGCCATCACTTCGTCTGTGACATTCCTTTAGGGCCAGAGTCAACTGAGCCATCACACGAAGAACAAACTCTTCATCTAAGTATTGTCTGAAATCAAAGCAGTTATGTAGCAAGTATCTGCTGAATGAAACCATTACAAAGATGACAGGATGTGAATTATCTAGTTTTCTAAGTATACACATAGGGAAGTAAATTATTTGGATATGAAATTCAAGTGTTGACTTACCAGGGATTTTCTAAAGTACTGTGGACCCACTGAACAAACACAAGAAGACTCTTGCCCGTTACTAAGTACTCTGTCCCTGATCCTAATACAGGATGTTTCCAGAAACAAAACTAGGCCCATTTAAGAGATGAATTTATCTTACCTTTCCTTGGTTCCCTTTGAAATCACACCAGCCAGGTCTCCTCCTTCGCAGCATTCCATGACAATGTACAGGGTCGTGTTGGTCCGGTCAATAATTCTATCATAGTAGCGGACAATGTTTGGATGTTTCAGCTCCCGAAGCAAATTCACTTCAGAAACAAGCATTTGTTTCTCAGTTTCTGTCATGGAGCCATAGTCAAGTTCTTTCCAAACTAATATCTGAAATAAAAATTTCCAAGGTATAAATGAACTCATTATAACTCCAAATTTTTCAAATTAAAAAAAAAAAGTTACTTATCTAATAAACAGATCATACAGTCACTATCTAATTTAGTTTAATGAACTGAGGACCCCTGAGTTTATTTCCATAACCTTCCCCTAATTTTTAAGCAGTGAATGATGCAACAGAGGGTGATGAGGGAGGTTAGGCCGCCCCCAACCCCCTGCCCTCAATGCCTAGTGGGAGGTTGGCAGAAGGTACTCTAGTCAAAGCTGGAGCAGAGGTGATTGAAGTCCCCGACCATTCCAACTAGTCAAGATTTCTAGGGTAAGAGAACTTAGTAAAGACCCTTCCATCTGAACTAACTTCCTTTCCATTATTTTTTTTCTGTGTGGGTCTACCCACACACCTTGGGAGATATGAATCTAACAATCGGAATAATGAGTTGGTGATGGACAGGGAGGCCTGGCTAGCTGCGATTCATGGGGTCGCAAAGAGTCGGACACGACTGAGCCACTGAACTGAACTGAACTGAACTAAATGAATTCTGACTACAAGACATAAAAGTTCTAGGTTCTGATGGTTATGACACAGAATTACATTTCTCTAAAAACAGCTCAGGAGTCAGCTACCAGTCACCAACAGAAGGCCCATGGCAGGTCAAAGCAGAAAAAGGGAAGAAAATGGAAGAGAATGGAAAAAAGACAGGAGAAGAAAAAATATACATATATATATATACATACATTCTACTTGGCACATTTTATTAGTTTTACTTTGGCCACGTGATTAAGAGCTGACACTGGAAAAGACTCTGATGCTGGGAAAGACTGAGGGCAGGAGGAGAAGAGGATGACAGAGGACGAGATGGTTGGAAGGCATCACCGACTCAATGGACATGAACTTGGGCAAACTCCGGGAGCTGGTGAAAGGCAGGGAAGCCTGGCGTGCTGCAGTCCACAAGGTTGTAGAGTCGGACACGACTGAGCGACAGAACAACAACAACAAAGAATTAAGGGACAGATTCACAAATTTAAAAAAAAAAGGATGCGGCTTCCCATCCCTCCAGAGACCCAAGACAGACACAGATCTGGGGGAGAAGGCTGGCTCTTCTGAGCACCCTGCTTTTCAGATGCACACCGCCAGGCTCCCTGCTTCCTCTGGGCGGCCTGGGGGCGGAGGCAGGGACCAGGCCCGCGCTCACCTTGCCGTCGCTCTTCCTGCGGATCTTCTGGCAGCGGCCGTAGGAGCCGGTGCCAATGGTGTACAGCACCTCGTAGTCCTCCACCCGAGTCGGCATGGCGGGGCCCGCGCAGGACGCCTGCGGGCCGTATAGTCTCCTCGGAGCTCCAGCCCCGACGCTCCGCCGCCCCGATCTGCAGCCCCAGTTTAACCGTCGCGGGCCCCGACCTCGCAGCCTATTGGCTCGCGGTAAGGCCCCTTCGCCTCTCTAATTGGTTAAGAAGAACACAACACGCTGGGCATCTTGGGAAAAAGGTATCGCTAGGCAACCGCGTCGGCGTCTGTGTCGACTTCCGCTGCCAACCTCCAGGGAGAAAGGGGCGGAGCTAAAGC
The DNA here is from genome assembly GCF_001704415.2 of Capra hircus. NCBI lineage: Eukaryota > Metazoa > Chordata > Mammalia > Artiodactyla > Bovidae > Capra > Capra hircus. The sequence continues at coordinate 70,429,092 of NC_030823.1, read as the reverse complement.
CCAAGGTGGGCTGGGGACCGAAAGCTGCAGGGAGTGGGCGGTCCCCGCCACCTTGTGCCTCCTCCGGCTGAGGTTGCCGAGGCAACCTAAGTCCAGAGGTCTTTCTTCAGTTATTAGCGCACAGCCTCAACCGACTGCCTTCTGACCTTTGCACTGTGACCTCTCACTCTCCGGCACGCGCCCTCCGCTCTCAGGTTCCCGCCCCCTGAACCCGGGCCCGGTCGCATACTAAATCCTGGGCGAAAGCTGAGTGCAGAGGTGAAAAGTACTGCCCCTCTGTAAAGGGTGCGGGAGTGAGGCCGACAGTGCTGAGGGATTGTGCCAAGCACTTTACATGTATTGTCTGGTTTGTAATACAGGAATTAGTGTTATTTCCCATGAAGAAACGGAAGGGTAGAAAGGTCATAGTATTTGCTTTAGGTCCAAAAGCGAGGACTCAATGCAAAAACAGTGGATATTTATAGTAATGATTTAAAGTTTTCACATGACTTTAGGGTGCAGCCATCCTAGAGAGAGTATATTTTTGAACACCAAACGTGTACAAAATCTCTAGGTGGAAAATGGAATATGGAAGTCCTTGATGTTTTGAAAGACCCAGAAGAATATGGTGGTTCTATAAGATAGAGATGGGCTTACCTGCTAGCTCGATGGTAAAACAATGTGCCTGCCAATGCAGGAGATGCGGGTTTGATCCCTGGGTGGGGAAGATCCCCTGGAGAAGGAACTGGCAGCCCACAATATTCTTGCCTGGAAAATCTCATGGACAGAGGGGCCTGGTGGGCTACAGTCCATGGGGTCACAAAGGAGTTGGACACAACTTAGTGACTAAACAACAATGTAAGGCAGAGACAGTCAGGTTTACCTTTAAGACTGTTAAAATTTGTTGTTGTTGTTAGAAAAGACTACCTTTGCACTCTGAATAGATTATCTGAGGTGCCAGGCACATAATTAATTGAAACACTTTATTGAATGCAGCCTCTTCGGAGTGCGCACAAAAACCAACATTTTCAACTCACCCTACCAGCTGGAATTGTCCCACTTTTACTTGGGATACTGCACCTGGAGCCCTCTATCTAAGGGGTGGATGGAGGAATTTATACACTACAAGAAGGCTAATACTTTGGCAATGCACAAATAGGTCAATTTTCTTTAAATATCTGTTCAGCATGGATTAAAAGGAAACTGATTTTCTATTAATAAGAACTACAATCCTCTTTATGTTAAAAATGAGGAATTCATTACATGTACTGAATATTACATAATCGGAATTGCCAGCCAGATTTTTTTAAAGTAATATTCAAGAGCGTTGTATTACTTCAAGGGAATGGAACCATTCCATTACAAAAATTATGTAAGGCGCCACACGTGGCTGAGTTAATTGGCTTTATATTTTTTAATTTTAGTACCTTTTAAAGGTTTGGTGGGCTTCCTCGGTGGCTCAGCCATAAAGAATCTGCCGGCAATACAGGAGACACAGGTTTGATCCCTGGGTTGGGACGTTCACCTGGAGGAGGGCACAGCAACGCCCTTCAGCATTCTTGCCAGGAAAATCCCATGGACAGAGGAGCCCGGCAGGCTTCAGTCCATAGGGTTGCAAAGAGTTGGACACGGCTGAAGTGACTGAGCGTGAGCACTAGCAAAGACTGACATCCATGAATTCTTTTGCTGGCCTGCCTCGCATTCACTCCTGAACCTTCTCTCTGGCCGTTGTTATGCTCTCCTGCTTTGCCCCAGTTCCCCAAACCCAGCGCACTTTCTCGGTTCCCTCCTACCACCTCCTTTTCACCTGTTTCTCCATTTGTCTGGAATACTGTCCATCCCATTCTCTTAGCAACTTGCCTACCCTGATGATGTCTGTCTAGGGGCACAAGTTGTCTTTCAAGACTCAATGCCAGTGTTCTCTCCTTTCTCTCCTGTACCCTTTACTCTTTTCCTAGCAGCCTGAAACAAGCAATTCCTCCATTTACAGTGTTCTTAGACCACTTTGTACATAAATTCACTTTAACTTGTTTATCATCATTTGTTTACATGGATCACACAGTAGCTCAACTCCAAGCTCCTTGTAGATAGCATAAGTCCTGTAATAAAAGAAGCATGCAATAAATCTTTATTAAATGAAAATATAAGAAAGCAGTTTATTAATAATCATGTAAGAATTTGTTTCAATAGCCTCCAACCCTGTGGCAGAAACTAAATACTGGGGGGAAAGCTATCCCAAGAATATGGAGAGTGGTTCTGAAGCACTTATGTTCATTCAACAAATGTTTATTGAGTATTTTCTATGTGCCAGATATAATGATAGGCATTTCTATGCTGGGTGTTCATTAAAAAAGAGACAAAAATGATAAAGAGTGATATAGGTATGGCATGACAAACCCTAATAACTGGCTAGGGTTAACCCATACCATTGGGTGGGAGTAAGGGCAGAACATTTGGTCAGAGACCACTAGATACCGAGTAGAAAGAGACATTGGTGGCTGAAGAGCATGTGAAGGGCGATCAGGAAGACTTTAGAGGAAATGCCTCTTCTTCCATCGCTTCCTCCCTCCTTCCTTCATATCCTATCCATTCTTTCAGACTCAGCTCAAGCCCAGTTTCTTCCCTTAAAACTTCCCTGGCTGCCTTCAACGCACAGAGATCTCCTAAAAGAACAACTAACTGTGTTCTTTACTCATTTAGAATGTGTCATATAATAGTCTGAATTACAGGCTTCTCGTGTACATCTGTCTTACCTAATCTGATGATTATCAGACCTAATTATCCTTCAACAAATATAAATCAAGGCCCCTCCAGGTGCTGAAGGTGCCACGGCTGTGGGACTGACATGCAGTCCTGGAGGTGGAGAAAGTAGAAATACCAAAGTAGGCAGAGAAATTCAATCATTCCAAATTCTGCTAAGAATTAAGAAAACAGGGGCTTTCCTGGCAGTCCAGTGGTTAGGATTCCAGGCTCCCAATGCAGGGCGCACAAGTTTGATCCCTGGTTGGGGAACTAATCCCACATTCTACACAACTTGGCCTAAAATAAATAAAACCAAAAAAAAAACTAACATAGAGAAAATTATGTTGAAAGAACTAAGAGATGACCAGCTCCATGAGGGTGGGGTCAAGCTTGAACTTGTCTATAACCAGACTGCTATGCCCAGGGTCTGTCTGATTCACTGTCTTCACATTTTTTTTTTTTTTTTTTGCTAAATATGCTCATGGTTGTTAGTTTTCATTTAAATTTGGTGAATCTCAAATAAAAATTATTAACATCATGTGTGTTCTGCTCACAAATATCCTACAGGTATTTCCAGAGACACCAACTAATTTTTAAAAGAAGCTACTGGGAAGACTAATGTGTCCAGAATCAAACTCTTGAACTTTGCCTCAAATATGTTCTACTTACTGTCTTCTTTGTCTTAAGTAACTAATGTATATGATTGTGTTGTTGTTTGTTTTGTTTACTGCAGTATTTCCAGCACCCAAAATATACCTGGGCAGTAGTAAGCACTGAATTGGCATCTTACATTGAAAGAAAATACTAGCGAAAGGAGGCACAAATGAACCATCATACTCCACTGCTCTCGGCATCCCTTTGTAAGTTGCATAAGGACCCACTGCTGCTGCTGCTGCTGCTAAGTCGCTTCAGTTGTGCCCGACTCTATGTGACCCCATAGACAGCAGCCCACCAGGCTCCTCTGTCCCTGGGATTCTCCAGGCAAGAACACTGGAGTGGGTTGCCATTTCCTTCTCCAGTGCGTGAAAGTGAAAAGTGGAAGTGAAGTTGCTCGGTCATGTCCGACTCTTAGCGACCCCATGGACTGCAGCCCACCAGGCTCCTCCATCCATGGGATCTTCCAGTTAAGAGTCCTGGAGTGGGGTGCCACTGCCTTCTCCCGCTTCAGTCGCTAGAGGGCTGTAAATCACCGCATGACAAACGAGGCATCAGCGCCTCTGGACCAGCCCACCCCCAGGCCTGTCCTGAGGGGACTTTCTGAGATTTGCATGGAGAGACTTCCGATCTCAGATAAGATGTTCTGTACGCTGAGTCTCCACAATTACTTGGAGCCATTTGAAGTCAGGAATTATGGAAATTCTTTAAAGTGCTTAATAAAGATTTCTAGAAATCAAAAAAAGAGAGAGGGGGGTTCTTTGTTTGGGAAGAGCAGAAACTAAAAGATGTTAAAGAAAGGTGCGTGGGATAGTATGTGATCAATAAATAACCAGCTGAGCGCCGAAGAATTGATGTTTTTGAACTATGGTGTTGCAGAAGACTCTTGAGAGTCCTTTGGACAGTAAGGAAATCCAACCAGTCCATTCTAAAGGAAATCAGTCCTGAATATTCATTGGAAGGACTGATATTGAAGCTGAAACTCTAATGCTTTGGCCACCTGATGCAAAGAACTGACTCATTGGAAAAGACCCTGATGCTGAGAAAGATTGAAGGCAGGAGGAGAAGGGGACAACAGAGGATGAGATGGTTGGATGGCATCACTGACTCAATGGACACGAGTTTGAGAAAGCTCTGGAAGTTGGTGATGGACAGGGAAGCCTGGCGTGCTGCAGTCCAGGGGGTCGCAAAGAGTCGAACGTGACTGAGTGACTGAATTGAACTGAATAAATAACCATGTTCTAGAAGAAAGAATGAGTGTTATGGAGATTGACCCTAATAGTGACTCGCTTCTTGATATAAACGAAGAACAAATGAACAGAAGAGACAGCTTTGAATTTAATGACAGGCAGCTGATGGAAGAGCGTGATGAGAGGAAATTTATCTCTGAAACCACATTGTGGTTTGTTCTGTGCTCTATCACATTTTAAAGAGGGATATTGTCGGGCTTACACCCAAAGAGGCAAGTTAGGGGAAGGCTAACGTCTGTTCAATACAAGGATAAACTTTCAGACACAGATATTCACAAATTTTACGTGCTTAGTGACATTTGTATATTCACGATATGTATTATCAAATCTCTAAGAATATTGATAATATAAACTGGTTAAGAAGAATGTTAAAATGAATCACAGACGGGAAGCCATAATGTATATTTAAGAGACTTCAGGACCTTTTAGAAAACACTCCTAATTTTCCCTTCAGGTGTCAGCACGGTGAAATTACAGGAGCGGTGGGCTCGAAGTCTGGGAACCCAGGTTCCTCTAGGTCTGTTTTGATGAACTGCATGACAAGGGAGGGCTTTCCTGGTGGCTGAGTGGTAAAGAACCCGCCAGCCAGTGCAGGAGACACGGGTTCAATCCCTGGATCGGGAGGATCCCCTGGAGAAGGAAATGTCAACCCACTCCAGTATTCTTGCCTGGAAAAATCCTGTGGACAGAGGAGCCTGGTGGGTTACAGTCCATGGAGCCACAGAAGAGTTAAACATGACTTAGTGGCTAAACAACAACAGGACCTCGGGATTGCTCTTCACCTCTCTGTGAAGTATTACACTAGAGGACCTTTACTGACCCTTCCAGTTTCAGAAGCTATGATTCGTTCTCCTCCTAATAATTCACCAGAACTTCCGTCAGAGCCAGAACACTGCTTAGCTCTTGGTTTGACCCCAGGTGACAGTTCTTATTAAGTAGCTATGTCTGCCTTAGCTTTCTCAGCATCCTCTCTCTTCACTCTTGATTTTTATTAGCAACACAGTGAGAAGTGCTGGACATAGATAGAAGATCAGTCCTGGAGCTCAGGAGACAGGTGTAAATCAGTTATCCCTATTCGGTGTGGTAATCGCTCTGAAAGAACTTTGCCTAAGGGGAGACAGGCTCTTATAAATAGCAAGAAGTACAGGTCAGGGCAAATGTTCCTAACGGAGGTGACCCCTGAATTACATCGAAAGGATGGGTTAGAATTAGGACAGAGGGGACTGTGGGTAAAAACCTGGAGGCAGGCAGGGGCCTGCAGGCTGGTCAGCCCAAGGGTGCTGGTGATTACTTTGTGAGACAGCCAGTTAGACCGCTGAACAGGATGACCCAGGAGTTGAAGCGATCTTCTGAAGGTGATGGAGTCCCAGTGGAAGCTTCGAGCAGTTGAGCATCACCAGCTCATGCTCTAGAAAGGTCACCCCAATAATGAGATAGAGGATGAACCTGGGAGGGAACATGGTATGGGAGGGTGTGGTCGCAGCCCAGGAGGAAATGATACCAGCTGAACGAAGGCAGTGGAGAAGAAGGAAGGAGTCTAGAACCACTGGAGAGGTCGAGGAGATGAGGTGTGGTGAGCAACCACATGTAGGGGAAGTCCGGCGGACAGCTCCTGGCTTGAGTGACCAGAGGCAGGCTGGTGTCATCCGCTGCAGAATGCAGTGCTAGAGGAGGAGCCGGCTGGGGTGGGCACCGAGGGCATGTTGAGCCCACAGGCCTGGGGGGCACTGACCAGTGGGCAATTGGGTATAGAGTCTCAACAGGGAGGTTTAGGCAGGAACCAGAGAGCAGGATTGTTGGGGAGAGAGCCCAGCTGTGGGGATGAATGTGCCCCAAGAGTGGAGAGAGCAATGGAAGGGCAGCCTGGAGGCTACACTGGGCTGAAAAGAAAGAAGGGCTTCCCAGGTGGCGCGAGTGGTAAAGAATCCACCTGCCAATGCAGGAGACACAGGAGACAAGGGTTCGATCCCTGGGTCGGGCAGATCTGCTGGAGAAGAACATGGCAACCCATTCCAGTATTCTTTCCTGGAGAATCCCATGGACAGAGGAGCCTGGTGGGGCTACAGTCCTTAGGGTTGCAAAGAGTCAGACATGACTAAAGTGACTTAGCACAACACAGCACCGCACGGCACAAAAACAAAGAAAAATCAGCAAAGAAGAGCAAGAAACAAGCGCAAAGAGTAGGAGGCCACATAGGGACAGTATCTAACCCCAGTTCCAATAGAAGAGATGGTTTTAAGAATGTGAGAGTGCAGATGTTGCAGAAAGAGCGTGTAAGGGAAGGGCAGAAATGTAAACACTGGGTTAGGTCGTTTGGAGAGTACAGTGCGTGCGTGCATGCTCGGTCACTTCAGTCACGTCCAACTCTTTGCCACCCCATGGACTGTAGCCCACCAGACTCCTCTGTCCATGGGATTCTCCAGGCAAGAGAGGGTTGCCATTCCTTCCTCTTGGAGAGTAAGGTGACCTCCCTAAGAGACTGGCAAGTTAGGTGGGGCAGAGACCAGTCTGCAGGGTTTGCAGCTGGAGCAGATGGGGAGGGAGGGTAGATGAAGCATGTGTGTGGCCAGCCCTAGGTGGCCTTCCAGAGTAGCTGTGGGCCCAGCCTTTCTGCCCCTTCTGCACCTTGGTCCTGTGCCCTGGGAGGATGACCCGTCCCAGAGGCGTCTCCACCCTCCTTGTCACTGCTCCTGTGACACCAGCTGTCCAGCCATCTGGTCACTCAAACCAAGAGTTGTCCGCCTGACTTCCCCTGATGTCACAGAGCACACTCAGGACATGTCACCCAGAGAGGCCTGTTGTTCTTCACAACAAACACCTGCCCCAGGTTCCCAACTGGTGCCAGCCACCGCCAAGGTTGGCATCCACCAAGACCTGAATGCCAGCCCACGGAGACCCTGGGAGAGGTTGCATTTGCTTAGTGAGGAGGGTCTGGAAAGAGATCAGGGGAGGATCTTCTATTTCGACTTATTGGAGGCAGAACTCAAAGGCACCAGCTGGGGCCCGTTCCACCACCAGGACACACGCTGAGCTTCGAGGTACCTCGGATCAGCAGCACACTTGAGTCTGGATTCAGTCCGGAAAAGCCCTGGGCTATTTGGGTTGCTCCTCTGCATTAATCCTTGACCAAAGCCCAGCTGGAGAGTCACCTCTGTGCCGCTGCCTTTCCTCAGTGAGGATGCCCGGGGCAGAGGCAGAAAGGAGAGCCTGCAGCCACAGCCGTGGAGACAAGTGACGTCACGGAGCCCAGGCCTGGCATTGGTGAACTGGTCTCGCTCCATCTCCCAAGTGCCCTCGGGGGATTTACAAATGAGGAGCTGGAGGCACAAAAATGTTAAGTAACTGACTCGGGGTGCTGAGTGGCAGCTACAGACTGAAGGCCGGGTAGGCTCCAGCACAGGACTCAGGATCTTGACGGCTCGTTTGTGAGGCTTGCCTGGTCTCGCCTAAGAGGGAGAGGGTTTCAAACAGCAAACACCCAACGTCTGCTTCAGGTTGTGTTTTAACAGCCTTGCCTCGAGGCTAAACAGCCTTGCCTCGAGGCCCGGCCTTTCCCTGCTGATCAGACTTTCCCACCCTCGCTGGACCCGGGGAGCTCACCTACTGCAACCGTGGGAGACAGAGGTGAGCATCCATGTGGGGCTCTGAGCGTCTGCTCCTGAATCACACGGACCCGAGGCAGACCCCCGGCCAGGCACGCAAGCTGGGTGAGACCTCAGCAGTGACCCTGCTGATCTCCCGGGGCTTCACTGAGTGGGGGATGAAATAATGTAGGAAGTGTCTGCCCTGCGACAGATGGCCAGGCCATCCCTGATGGCTCTCAGGGTCTTTCGTGCAATCCTCTTGCCGGGTGGAGCCCTGGAGCACAGCATAATACCTAGACTTTCTGCTCACCGCCAAGGCTCCCTGAGCGGCACTTTACACTCCCTCCACCCCGCCCGCCTGGCTGGCGCGGCCCACTCCCTGGCTTCTGTTCTGCCTGCTCACAGATGGCATCCCGCCTTGGGCGGGTTCTCAAGCCTGCATTCAAGGGCATTTGAGTTCATAGCTCTCAAGACAAGGCCAGGGCAGCAAGGCCGAAACACGGCTGTTTTCTGGGTGGTTTTACATCCACTTCCCCATGGATAAGCAGGTGCGAACGGCCCCCAGGTGCCTGCCAGCCTCCTCTGGCTGCTCTTACCTCGTCTCTCTCTCCTGTTCCCTTCTCTTCCCGTCCTCGGCTGCCCTCATATCACAGAGAGGAGGGGATCTGGGGAGAGGAGAGGCCTCGGCCCTTCAGACTTTATTCCCTCCCCTACAAGCCTCCAGTTCCAGAACTAGCCTCACTCAGGTCTGAGACACGACGTGAGACCTCACTCTTCCTCTCTTCGTGTAAAGGAAACATCTGGAAGCTCCCCTGGGGAGATCTGTCACATGACCTCTGGTGACCTTCAGACTCCTGCATGCTCTCAGAATTGTTCTTCTGTTGGATTTTATGAGAAATTATATATATATATGTGTATGTGTGTATGTACGTATACTTATGTATACATATATATAGACATGTACCTATGTATGTATGTGTGTATATATATATGTATACATATGTATGTATATATATTTATGGGCTTCCCAGCGTAGTGCTGGTGGTAAAGTACCCACCTGCCAATGCAGGAAGTGTTAAGAGATGCAGGTTCGACCTCTGGGTCAGGAAGATCTCCTGGAGAAGGCAATGGCAACCCACTCCAGTATTCTTGCCTGGACAATTTTAGGGACAGAGGAGCCTGGCGGGCTACAATCTAAGGAGTCGCAGAGTCAGACAGGACTGAGCGACTAACACTTACTTACTTACTTAATGTCTCAGGCACTATACCGGTTCTCATCTGAAAAAGAGAAAGCAGAAATGTGCCCACCCTAGAGATGCTTAGCGGTCTGGCTCATGAATCTCTGAGGATGCTCCTCCATCCCAGCCCCTCCACCCTGGACCACCTAGGAAACAGATGACTCCTGCAAGGACTCTGCTTGGAACTAGCGCCTGCAGGGGAACAAGTCGGGTCGGCACGAGCCTGGCACGGCAGGCGGACTACCATGAGTAGGCATTTCCCCACACAGAGGCAAGGATGCAGGTGGGGATGAGGATTGTTTCTATAAATGAAAAGGCTGCAGTCTCCTCACAGTCTCACCACAGGAGAAGGGAAGACAGACAAAAACTGGACAGCTGGGCCCCAGCAAGCCCTGCCCAGCAGGGAGGCGGTGCGGGGCTCCCTGGGAGACAAAGAGGGCCCCAGGGGTGCAGGTCAAGGCTGGTCAGCACCGCCTGTTTGCCCAGGGACCTAGCCTGAAGGTGGGTTCCTCTCTCCTCCGCACGTCCCCGTGATGTGAGAGGCCTGGCAGGCGCCTGGAGGGGCCCCGGGCTGGGCTGGGGGTGGACAGGAACAGCAGCCAGGCAGGGAAGGGCGTGGGGACCCAGGAGTCCTGAGGAGTCAAGGGCATCCAGCAAGACCCACTGACTCGCCGGGGTGGCACGTTAATACAGAGCCTGGGCTGTCCCAGTGCCCAGCAGAAACTGACCTCTGTGCTCGCGGTGATGGAAGGGTTTGCTGCGCACCTCACCCGGACAAGAAGACCATGGAGAAGAGAGTTCTATATACAGTCCCTTAAGCAGCTCTGCCGTCTCCTGGGCCCATGCTTCCTCCTTTGTAAAAGGCAGCTCCTCAGTGTGCAGATCTGTCAGGGCGTCAAAACCAAGGCGAGTCTAAGAAACCGCCAGCGGAGAACCTCAAGGAGCCATGGCCAGGACAACTCAGTGTCCCGTGGCAGCCTAGATGCCGTCTTGGAACAGAAAAGGGACATTAGGTTAAAAGAAAAAACAAACCCACGGAAATCAGAATCCAGAGTGGGCTTCAGGCTGTGATGGCACAGTGCTGCTGCTTCTTTCTGTGTGCCAGCCATGGCACGCCAAGATGTTAGCAGCGGGGACACGGGGGGTGGGGTGTGTGCGAAGTCTCTGTAGCAGCTTTACAACTTTTCTGCCAGTTGAGGACTCTTCAGAAACAAACCATTTATTTGAAAAAATAAGCCCACCTGACCTCTAAGCTCTGTGAACTGAGATTTTGGATCTCCTTGAGCAGACATGGATTTCTAACACATCTTTTCAAGCCACTTGGCAGCATCTTGGAGCTTTCGGTTACTATGTGCCAATGATGAGTGGCTCCTTAAAGGAGGCCCAGCTGGGGTCCTGCTCGGCTCCTTCTCCAGGGCTCTGTGAAACTGGGACAATATCAGCGACCATAACATAGCTTCTCTTCTGGGGCACTGACTGCGTGCCAGCCGAGGCACCAGGCACCACAACCCAAAGACCAGATACTCAAATACTCTGTTTACAGATGAAGAAACCAGGGGTCTGGGGGTTAAGTAATTTGCCAAGGTCAGACTGCTAGAAAACTCCAGAACTGACCTTGCCCTTATTCCTGCCCAACTCCAAAGCTCATATCCTAACCACTGCTGAAGAAATAAAGCTGCACTTATTTTAATATATTTTGTAAGAAGCTTTTCTGTGCCCCAGCCCAGAGTACAGTGTATTCCAAACCCACACACTCTGAATTCTAGGAATCAGAACCCAGAGGCCAGAGAATGGCTGCGTTGCTGAAAGCACTGTGTGTAGTTTTGGTGTGAGAGCCTTCCCAGAGCAGCCTCCCAGCTTTCCCAGGTCTGTTCAAGTTTTCGTGAGGCCTCATGTCTCCAGGAGACCCTCAGGGCCCTCACGCCTGGGCTACGGCCCTCAGACCTCTGCACTGTGTGACATTCTCTGGAAGCCATCTGGGCGGGGAGGCCAGGGCAATTTCTGGGCATGCGGGGAAGACAGTGGCTATTAAGAATTAGATGGAGGCTTTCAATACAAATACACCGGAGCGTGCTTGGACATGATTTTTAATGGCCTTGTAGCTCCTGACAAACGAGACAGAATGGCATCAGGCAAAATCAACACCCACCAAAGCTGACTCATGTAGGAGTGAAAAGCCTTCCCCTCACCCAGGCTGCGGGTTACTCTCCAACGTCTTCATGTCCCATCACAACTCAGAGCTCAGCCCTCCCTGACCAACCCCCATTTCTCAGGGACCATGAGTTTAATCCACTCCCCCCCACCAAGTGCTTTCCTGTAGAGTTGTCATGTCTTGGGTTTAACTAGGAAACATATTTTTAAAAATTTTAAATTAACTTAACAGCATTTATGGATTTCAGATTTAGACCCATATAAAACAATGTTTTATTCTCTGACTCAGCACATTCTTTTATAAACAAAATTTTCAGAGAATAAAAATTGGGGTTAACACGATATGAAAAAGAAGTCCCTTTTCTACAGGGAAACAATTTATAATATCTTGTTTGTTACTTCATAAGTGTTCTTGACCACCACCCCTCCATGTCTATTTCAGGTCTTCACCTAAACTAACTGTCCGGGGACGTGGGCTTATAGGCGGGTGACCGAGCATCCTGGCTTCCCTGGACAGTGTCAGATTTTAGCGCTGAGAGTCTCACTTCCTGGGGATTCCCTCAGTCCCAGGCAAACCAAGATGGTTGTTTGCCATGGCCATGGTGTGTCCTCTTTGCAAGCACCCAGACCCATTCATGGCGAGAGCCGTGTTGTTTGTAAGTGGTGTAGACCCGAGTGTGGTCCTTGGACAGCAGCAACAGCCTCCCCTGGGAGCTCACTAGAAATGCAGACTCTCAGGCCGCACCCCAGACCCTCAGAACCAGAGCCTGCTCTGGAACACGGTCCCTAGGGGATCCCCGGGCAGGTTAAAAGCCAAGAGCGGCCGCTTGGGATTGCTGACTTCCAGCCTTTCTCTGCTGAGAAAGTGAAGACGATGTCTGCGTTCAAGATACATTTCCTTTGGTGTCTCAGACTGGCGGTGAGCCCGAGGTTTGGGGAGGAATAAAGTGGGAGATCGAGTGCAGCGCATCCTGGCTGTGAGCGGGTATCAGGGCCAGGCTGTCAGGGAAGGCTCAGGGTGTGGGCAGAGCTGCCCCACCAGCCTTTTCTCCTTGAGAGTGTGAGCCAGAGGAGACTTAGAGGACCAACCTCAAACCTGCTCTAACTCACATATTTCAAAACGTCGAATGTTGGCACCTTAACGCTGGTTGGCATATCTGATCTCCACACCCTGCAGCTCTCAACTTGGGTACAGGTCAGAAGCCCTGTGTGGCTTGTTCTTTATTTTTTTTTTTTTAAAGTAAAAAGTTCCAGGGAGTAAAAGTAAAAAATCCCTGGGGAGTCCAAGTGGTTGGGACTCTGTGCTCTCATTGCCTAGGGCTTGGGTTTGATTCCTGGTCAGGGAACTAAGGACTGATGCTGAAGCGGAAGCTCCAATACTTTGGCCACCTGATGTGAAGAGCCAGCTTACTGGAAAAGATGAGTTTCCTGATGCTGGGAAAGGTTGAAGGCGGGAGGAGAAGAGGAAGACAGGATGAGATGATTGGATGGCATCACCGAGTCAATGGACATGAGTTTGAGCAAGCTCCAGGAGATAGTGAAGGACAGGGGAGCCTGGCGTGCTGCAGTCCACTGGGTTGCAAAGAATTGGACATGACTTAGTGACTGAACGAAATAATGGGGAACTAAGATCCTACAAGCTGTAGCATGGCTAAAATAAAAGATAACTTGAATTGTGATTGATTGAATTATTTAAAAAGGAAAAACAAAGTGTCAGGGCCACAATTCAGCCATTCTGCATCCAGGTCTCTGGTGAGGACCAGGCTTCGGTGACTTGGAAAAGTCCCCCAGGTAGTTCTGAGGGGCATCCAGGAACCAGGACCTCTAGCAGAGCCTGCGGCCCTCAGAGTGGCCTTCTGTCCACCACCTGCCTGTCACCAGAGGAGGGTGCCCTTCCCTCCAGGCTCTGAAGTGGGAGGAGCCTCAGCCCTCACATTGCTGGGCTGGCACAGGCTTCTGGCGGGAGGGATGGGGAGTGGGTCATGAGAGAAGGGACTCCAGGGAACTCAAAACCCTTGGGAGGCTTAGAGATGGCACAGCATCCAAATATAGAAACATCAACTCCATTCCAGAAACAAGAGCAGCAAACAGCCACCTCTGAGGAGCAGATGTGTTCCAGAAGGTGCTTGACCAGGTCTGGGGGTGGTTTGCTCTGAACTGTCCCATCCCTTCACTTCCAGTTTTCCTCCTACCCACCCAGATTTGACTTGGAGAAGAATCTGTCCCTAGCTGTCAGGCATTTTCCTCCTGTGCCATAAATGTTCCTCAGGAAGCCTTTGCGGACACAGCCTCCCTGTTTGGAGGTGAACTTCACAGGGCTGGGCCTTTAGGCCAGATGCCAAAGCAGGGGGCTGCTTCTGAAGAGCCCTTCTCCAGGCATAAGGAGGGGATGCAGACACAGGAGCTGGGGGAGGATGAGAAGGGCCAGGGGCGGGCAGTTGGGGAGCCTGCCACCCGGTCCTGACTTGCCCAGCTGGTTGTGAGTTGCATGGCCTTGGCCATCTCTTCTCCTCTCTGGGCCTCAGTCCTCTACACATGATGTTAGAGGCTCCATGACATGGGTCTCTGAGTTCTGCTCCAGCTTCATGAAGCCATGATTCCATGGCTATGTATGATTCCATGATTTTCCCATGATTCCATGATTCTCCCATGATTCCATGGCACTTTTATGGACGTGGGTCCCTGTCCACCAGACAGGCCAGAGAGTACATGTGCAGGACACATTCCTGCAGACAGACTCTCATGATGTAAGTTCTGAGGAGCACGTTCGGGAGAGCTGGAGACACAGGCCACATCCTGACCCACCAACATCCTCACCAGTGTCCTTTATGTCCCTGCTTTGCACATTGATCTCTTTCAACCCTCTCCACAGCTCAATGAGGGAGTATTATTATCCTCATTTTGTATTATCTTAGTTTTATAAAAGGCAATTTTTGTGTGAGTTTAAACTGCATCACATGTACCAGGTTCACTGAACTGTGCAATGTTTGGTTTTTTCCCTGTTTAACTTGTCATCCTTTGGCTCTAAAAGCACCAAGCATTTGTCCATTGAGAAGCAACAGATCTCACTGGGGGACAAAACTCAGACAGGTTCTTAAATCATCACGAAGTATTTATCCCCTCTTTAGTATGTAACCGATTACCCTGAGAGTGAGTTGAACGCTTCTCGAACCCTGAGCACAGGTGTGAGTTAGTTTCATTCAGTGCATCCCAAAACAATAAAGTTTTAGGGGATTTTGTTGTTGTTATTCTGTAGGTTTTTTTGTTTTGTCAAAAATTCCAAAGTATAATCAGCACAGGGTTTTAACTAAAAACGCTGGAGCACCATTAACATATATTCTAAACCCCACTCCCCCTACCCAGCCCTCTCATTTATTCTCATTTTACACGTTAGGCCACTGAAGCTCTGGGCCACAGAATTGTGAAGCCAAGATCTGGACCCGAGCCTGGCTGATCCGAAGCCCATGCTAGCGCCACCACATGAGGCCACCTTAGTGTAGAGTGAGAGTGACCGCCGCTCTTCCCTGTGGATCGAGTGCTGGTTCTCTACCATATAGTCTGGGTAACTGACACCAAAGCCATCTCTTTTGGATGTGCCAGGCCGTGTTCTAGGTGCTGGGGATCCCGTGATGACAAAGACACAGTTCTGTTCTCTAAGACTCAGAGCCTGGTTGGATTGAGAAAAGAAAAGAAAATAACTGATCACGGCCATATAGTGTTTTAAGTGCTTTGAAAGAGTTAAGTCCATATGCTCAGGGTCTGTGTTAGAGCATCACCTACCTCACCTTGGGGATTACCAAAGGCTCCCCAGGAGGTGACCCTTGAGCTGGGTTTTAAAGGTCAAGCAGAGGTTGGCCAGAGAGATAAGAGCTGGGATGGGGGACAGTGTCAGACATGGAGAACAAGGGATAGTCCTGGGTGTGTATCAAGATGCTACTGGGAAGCAAGAGGCTGAATCAGGTGTTAAAACTTCTTAAATCTTTGCTAAGGCAGTTGTGCTTTAGCCTGACAGTGACAGAAAGCCACTGATAGGCCCTCGGCAGGGGATGGTAGGAGCATAACCATGTGCATTTACAAAAATCACATCAGAGTCAAGAAGAAAGGTAGGTGTTATGCTTGGAGACAGGGCACAGACAAGAGGGTCTTGTGGGGTTCTGGGCACCTGAAGGTGCCTTAGCCAAGGCACCGGGGCGAAGACGACACCTAGTTAGAAAGTAGAATGACTGGGATGTGGTTGGTGACTCAAGGTGGGTGAGACACAGGCGGGAGGAGCTGAGGTGGACACGCAGTCTCCTGGGTGTGCAGCCCGGGACTGATGTTCCTGGGATAAAGAGGAGGAGCTCTGGGAGGTGCGCAGGCTGGCCCAGGTCTGGAGATCTGAAGTGTCTGGGGCCCTCCCAGTGGAGACTCCGAAACACAACAGACAGACAATCTGGGAAGGAGATACATAGAGATACGGGGGTCATCCAAGGTAAACCGTAATGGAAGGCGCAGATGTGGGTGTGGATGAGGAGGCCCAGAGGGTCGAGTGGAGGGAGGCACGCAGGGCGGCCTGAGGTTAGCCGAGGGTCACAGGCAGGTAGACACACGTGGCATGTGTGATTTTGCCAAACTCCTGGCGAATCCAAAACCAGCTAAATTCTACCTGTATGTGTGTGCTTGTGTGTGTCTGTGCTCAACCTGTCAGTTATGTCTAACTCTTTGCGATCCCATGGACTGTAGCCCACTAGACTTCTCTGTCCCTGGAATTTTCCAGGCAAGAATACTGGAGCGGGTTGCCATTTCCTCCTCCAGGGGATATTCCCAACCCAGGGATCGAACCCATGTCTCTTGTGTCTCCAATAATGGCAGGCAGTTTCTTTATCACTACCTACAGTCACTAAATTAGGCATGATACCTCAGATTGAAAGTTGTTTTCCAATAAATTGTTTTATGTAGTTATTGGCTGCTGCCTTAATTAGGAGCTATGGGTCAAAGCCTGAAAACCTAGTTTATTGAAATAGATGCTAGAGAGGGTGTGGAGAAAAGGGAACTCTCCTACATTGCTGGTGGGAATATAAGCTGGTGCAGCCACTCTGGAAAACAGTACGGAAGTTCTTCAGAAAACTAAAAATCAAACTACCATATGATCCAGCAATCCCACTCCTGGACAGATACTTGGACAAAACTATAATTCAAAAGGATACATGCATCCTGATGTTCATAGCAGCACGAATCACAACAGCGAAAACATGGAAACAGCCTAAATGTCCATGAAAAGAGGAATGGATGAAGACGATGTGGTTCATATGTACAATGGAATATTAGCCATACAAAAGGACGAAACAATGCCATTTGCAACTACACAGATGCAACTAGAGATTGCCATACTAAGTGAAGTAAGTTAGAAAGAGAAAGACAGATATACAATATCCCTTATATGTGAAATCGAGAATGCAAGGCAGGAGGAAAGGCCCTGAAACAGTGGCGTGGGGCGGCACTGCAGTAGCTCAGCCTGGCTCAGGTGGGTCACCCCCGAAAGCGACCTTCCTTCCTTCCTGTGCCACACAAAAGAGGTGGCAGAGAGGGGGCAGTGTTGAAATTTGCATCTGGGACCGGAAGCACCAGAAAGGGACGTCTGCAAGGGGACCATGAGCCTTTTTGTTCCCCTGGTCATTTTGCTCTTGCCAGGAGGTAGTGGGCTGGGTTCAGGAAGGCCGCCTCCTGGAGGAGAGCCGAGTCCAGTCCCAGCAGCACCTGGGGGATGGGGCTTGCATTCTGGTCCACCCTCAGCCCTTCAGTCTATCCGCCAGCTCCAGGAAGCAGGTGCAGCTGCTCGGCTGGTATGGTCTGAAGTCCACTGTCCTGGGGACAAGCACCTCAGCCCACCTCCTCAGCGGGTCTTCTCATGGTCTTACTTTCTTCTTTCTCTTTTAAAAAAAATTTTGGCCACACTGATGGGCGTCTTGGACCCCAGTTCCCCGACCGGGGATCAAACCCATGCCCCCTGTATGGTAGCAAGGAATTTTAACCATTGGACCGCCAGGGAAGTCCCACCTGGTCTTACTTTCACACTGCCTCTAGCGTATTTTCCTCACAGGCTTAAGAGCTGTGTTAACAGATAACCGCTAGCAACTAAAGAAAAGGTCCTACTTTTGGAAATTGTACCTGAAAGCACAACTGCTACATAGACCTCTGTGTGGGGTTGAAATACATACCCCCCAGAAAAGTTATGCTGGAGTCCTAACCACCAGTATGGCAGAATGTGACCTTACTTGGAAATAGAGTCATTGCAGATATAATTAAAGACAAGGTCATTCAGGGATTTCCCTGGTGGTCCAGTGGCTAAGAATACACCTTGCAATGCAGAGGACGCGGGTTTGATCCCTGGTCAAGGAATTAAGATCTCACATGCTGCAGAACAATCAAGCTGTGCACCACAACTAGAGAGTCCACGCACCACAGTGGTAGATCCTGAATGCTGCAACTAAGACCTGAAACAGACAGATAGTGTTTGTAAGAGAGAGATAGCTAAAAGGCAACCCATAGGATGGGAGAACATTTGAAAAAAAAAAAAAAGACAAGGTCATTTCAGTGGGTCCTCATCTAATATGACTGGTGTTCTTGTTAAACAGGGAAATTTGGAGACAGGTACACAGGGAAAATGCCCATGTGATGCTTTAAGCAGAGAAAGGTCGTGCTTCTACAAGCCAAGTCATATCAGAGATGTCTGCAAACCACCAGAAGCCAGGAGCGAGGATGGAACGGGTACTTCTCACAGCCTGTAGAAGGAACTGGCCCCGCCCACACCTGGATCTCAGACTTCCGGCCTCCAGACCTGTGGGGTGTCAATTTCTGTTGCTTCCTCCATCCGGTGTGTGACATTTGTAAGGGCAGCCCTAGCAGACGAATACACCTCTGTTCATATGACTGCGTGGGCAGGACACCAGGCCCCACCTCTCACACCTGTTGAAAATATTTCTAGAAAGAAGGTTCAGGGAGCTGAGTGTCTCAGAACAGAGTCTTTCTTCTGGTTTCTCTTCTCAAGTTCCTATTCCAGCTTCTCACCAAGTCATGCTTGGCACTCTCCAGGGCCTGCCTGTGGTCCTCTGCATTTGGTCTTTCATGTCTTCATCTGTTTGTCCACTGCCCACCTGTCTCTTCTTTCAAGACATCTTTCTTGCCCACATCCTGTGTGCAGCTGCTGTTCTAGCTGTTTGGCAACAGTGGGAAGAAGGCTGACAGGAGTCTGCCCCCACAGTGCTTTCACACAGTCAGAGGACGGGGTGTTAGTGAAACAGTGCTGGTCAGGGTCAGTTTAGACAGTGGCCAGAGCTGCAATGACAGAAGCGGCAATTAGCTGAGAGGGCCTTGAAGTCCCATCACCGTGACCCTGACCCCCACCTGCTTCCACCAACTGAGGACAAAGACAACTCAGTTATAGGTAAGTAGCCTCGTAGAGCTCTGAAGTGTCTCGCCGACTTTGAAAAGTTCTGCATCTTGGGTACACACAGGGCCGTGAGTTTGTGTCTGCCCCACCCTTGCACCTTGTGTTTTGGGGAGACATGCTGTCTAGCCAAGATGGCAGCGATGCCTTGCTCATGCAGTGGCTGGGTTTCCTAGGTGAAGACCATGAGCTGACAGCACCGGGGGTTGGGAGAGGCTCAGGTGGTCTCTGCGGGAGGCCGGGCGTCCTAAGTGTGGTGTGGGGCAGTGCCACTTAAAGGGTTCCTCCTGGGACCACGAGTGCCACCCGCTCGTGCGCCTTCGAGAAGTGCAAGTCCAGGCTCCCCGCCAGACTCACCGAATCAGGACCTCCGGGGTGGGAGCCTCAGGAGCTGCTGCTGCTGCTGGAAGGCGAGAAACACTGGTTATGGTACAATTATGGTTGTTGGACAAATGCAGTCCATTTTGAGAACCGGCTCTCTGGTCCGTGAGGTCTGGTTCTCCTATCTTATAAGGACATAAAGTGCAAGCATTATTTGCTCAGTTGTGTCCGACCCACGGACTGTCGCCCACCAGGCTCCTCTGTCCATGGACTTCTTCAGGCTAGACTATCGGAGTGGGTTGCCATTCTCTTATGCAGGGGATCTTGCCAACCCAGGGATTAAACTTATGCCTCCCTCATTGCTGGTAGACTCTTTACCATCTGAGCCGCCAAAGAAGCCCATACTACCACAAGGTAGTACCTAACTTCCAGTACTAACTTCTAAAGTTATGCAGAGGATTTTAAATAACGCATGTAAATGCCCGGGGCCTGGCACACGTACAGTAAACACCAGCTAGCTCTTCTCTTATTATGACGCTTTTCTCCTGTCTGCTTACGGACAGCAGGGCTACCTACCCAAAGCTTTGGAGGTTGTCGAACACAGCAGCATGAGCCGAGGCGTCCTCTCTTGATCGGGCTCCCTGGCTCGCTCTAGTGCTGTTTGCAGCCCAGCAGAACTGGTGAGGCTGGTCAGCTCACTGCCTTGCGGCCCCAAGGGTTTATAAGCCAAGAGTTGTCAGAAATCTGGCCTCAACTTGCTTTAAGAAATATGGCCTCAGATAAGGTTACACGTGCACACCATCCTCACAAGACTGGATGGTGCAAAACCCGTGCCTTGTGCAGGGTCTAAAGAGAGAAGGCTGTGGGCACTGGGGCAGACACAGGAGGCGGGGGTGACGTCTAGGTGTGGTACCTAGGTGTGTGTGAGGGTGGTGACATCTAGGTGTGTGCGAGAGGGAGGGCGCCCCAGGGACCCGGGAGGGTGGGAGCACAGTCTTGGTGTTTGCGTCGCCTCTTTGACTTCTTGATCAGGTCTCTTTAAGCACCTCTGTTCATGTCCCCAGGGAGTAGGAGGTTGGTTGAAGCTGCAGTAAAGCTCAGTGCTTGAACCCGCTCTGCTACTGCTGGGGGCACCCACCCAGAGCAGTTAGGAAAGGCAAGGTAGATGTGTGCGCACATGGAGCTAATTCCCAGGGTGTGTGTTTCCTGAGCCCTGCCCCCAGCCCTCTGCTGGGAAATCTTAACTGGGTGACCCTGGACGGGCGCCTTCACAGCCTGAAGACTCCCAGGGTTGGCCACAGGCTGCAACCGGGCAGAGACAGGCCAGCCTCCTCTGGCAAGGGACAGATGCAGGACTCACTCACCTCATCAGAGGATGTCCTCAGCTCCAAGAATTCCCTGGGAGGTGATCCTGTCTCCAGACCAATATGTCAAGGTCACCTGGCCCCAGAGGAGCACCCACAGCCCAGTTTGGAGTCCGTGCCTGTTAGGATGAGGCCCCAGATAAGCCAGGGTGTGGTAGCCTCACCTGCACGCACAGGTAGCACCTTCCTCCTCTGTCCCTGGGTTCCCTCTGCAGGGGGCGCGCCACCGTAATCCCATCCCAACCCTTGCCCAGACAACCAGCAAGCCTCCGTCCAACCCGCTCCTTGGAGTGCTCTCCTGGCCTTACCCCTGGGGATCAGGAAATGGGGAGAGAGGGCTAGCATCCCAGCAAAAGACGCGCCAGGTCAGGGACAAATCAGAGAGAAAAAAGGTCATCTATTCCTGTTGCCCTCACGTTCAAGTATGCGTTTTCTCCAGTGATCTTTGTCACATTATTTATATGTCTTTTCCTTATCTGAATTCTTGAAAACCACCTAAAACTGTTGATAAAAAGGAAATTTTCTTAGTGGTCATCCACTCCTTCTCTCGTGGCTTCCCTCACGGTAAAGAGTCTGCCCTGCTGTGTGGGACACTGGGTCGGGAAGATCCCCTGGAGAAGGCAATGGCAACCCACCTCAGTACTCTTGCCTGGAAAATCCCATGGACAGAGGAGCCTGGTAGGTTATGGTCCATGGGGTCGCAGAGTTAGACACGACTGAGCGACTTCACTTTCTTCCTTTCACTCCTTCTCTTAAAGGGGGTGAGATGTGATTATGGGAAGAAAATGCTCCCCAGGGCAGGGCACGGTCCTGTCTATGACACGTGGAGGGGGCTGGGGTCTGGAGGACCTGGTGAGCTGGCCACTGTGCCCATTTGGCCTCTGCCCCTCTCTCCTGCCGCCCTTTTCCCCTAGTCCCTGCCCACAGAAGAGGGTCTGATGGTCCTCTGTTCCTCCAGGAGCCCCCACAGAAGTAAGGGAAGCAGGTCAGCGCCCCCCCGCCCCTCTTTCACCTCGGCTCCTTGGCACAGCCACCCTCACACCACCTACCGCCCAGCTCCGCCATCTGGAGGCTCCCAGACCTCAGGTTGTCTCCCCTCCCCGCACACTGGTGCTTTTCTCTGTCTTCCTAAAGCCAGATCATCCTGTTGGATCTGAGAGCCCCGCGCAGACTGCTCACTCCTGCTGACAGTAAGCCCCAGGTCTGAATCTGCAGCCGCGCACAGCTGCGTGATGACCTGGAAGGCCTGGGGGCTTCAGGCTTTCTGTGCGGCGCTTCTGTTCCTGGCGGCGGTTAGGTGCAGTGCTGGACCCTGTGCCCACCCATGGGTATGGGTCTGCTCTGACTGTGTGTCCTTGAGCACAGCTCCTCATCTATTGGCGGGTTTTTTTTTTTTTTTTTTAATTTATTTACTTGGCTCCACTGGGTCTTCGTTGTGGCATGTGAACTCTTAGTCGAGGCATGTAGGGTCTAGTTCCCTGACCAGGGATCAAACTGTGTCCCCCTTTACTGGGAGCTCTGAGTCTCTCAGTCACTGAAGCACCAGGAAAGTCCCTCCTCATCTGTTTTGTTGTTGTTATTTTAACTGTAGTAAAATACAAATAACTTAAAATTAACCATTTTCACATGGCATTAAGTTCATTTGCATTGTTGTACAAATCACCACCACACATCTCCAGAATTCTTTTCATCTTGCAAAACTGACCCTCTGTGAAATTCTGCCACAGGCTACAAAACGGATGAGCCTTGAAGACATTATGCTAGGTGAAGTAAGCCAGTCTCAAAAAGACATATACTGTATGATTCCATCCTTATGGGGCTTCCCTGGTGGCTCAGAGGTTAAAGTGTCTGCCTCCAATGAGGGAGACCCAGGTTCGATCCCTGGGTCGGGAAGATCCCCTGGAGAAGGAAACGGCAATCAACTCCAGTATTCTTGCCTGGAGAATCCCATGGACGGGTATGGGGGCACCTTAGAGTCAGAAAGTGGAATGGTGGGTGCCAGGGGCTGGGTGGAGGCGGAGCTGGTGTTTAATGGGTACAGAGCTTCAGTTTTGCAAAAGGCAAAGAGTTTTGCAGATGGATGAATAGCAATGTGAATATATTTAACACTACTGAACTGTACATTTTTTTAAATGGCTAAGATGATAAATTTTATGTTGTGTGTAATTTACGATAAAGAAAAAAATTTAAACTAAAACAACAACAACAAAAACTCCCAAAACAAAGCTGGAAACTCTGTACCCTCTTCTCATCTCTTTTTGGCTCAATTTCCTCATTTGTAAGCTGGGAATAATCATGCTACCCCTCTGATAGCATTGTCATGAGGATTTGCTGGGTAATATATATAATGGGTTCAGGGGCTTCCCGGGTTGCTCAGTGGTAAAGAATCCACCTGCCAACGCAGGAGATGAGGGTTTGATCCCTGGGTTGGGAGGATCCCCTGGAGAAGGAAATGACAACCCACTCCAGCATTCTTGCCTGAAGAATCCTGTAGACAGAGGAGCCTGTCAGGCTACTGTCCGTGGGGTCACAAAGACGTGACTGAGAGACTGAGCAAGCCAGCATATGTGAAGGGTTCACACTGTGCCTGGCCATCTGAGTGCCCTGGTGTCAGTTATTATCGTTATTAGTGTTTCCAGTTGAGAAGGGCAGGAAGGGGGCAGATTAGATCTACTTTTCAGACAAAGGGGACAGGGATGACAGGATGCCACAGTGGAGGTGTGGGGGTCGGGAAGACGAGTCTATTCTGGCACTTTGGGAATCTACCCCACAAGACGGACCAAGTCCTCAAGTCTTGTTGTCCTGAACATCTGGGTCCCAGCAGAACTACTGAGGCCTCCTGATTATGTAGACTCTAAACATGGGCTCCGGGAGTTGGTGATGGACAAAGAGGCCTGGAGTGCTACAGTCCATGGGGTCGAAAATTGTCAGACACGACTGAGCGGCTGAACTGAACTGAATCATTTTAAACTTAAGTACAGCAGGCTGAAATTTCTGGGTCTTCTTCTGCCTAGCAAGAGGGTGAGCTGAATCTGCTTTGGCACAAACCAGATAGATCGAGTGCAAGAGAATTTCTGAATTGAGGAACAGAATAAACTACCCCCAAGTCCTTCCGCAGGGCTTTTTGGGAATAGGGTGGCAAACTGTCTCAACTTCTAGTGGAGTAGGTAGATCCTCATAGCAATTTTAAAAAATGTATACACTTTAAAAGCCTTATGAAAACATAAAATGTAATTACATGTAATAAACAAGTGTATTAACAGGAAAGAAATCAAATCCTTGGGGACTTGGTCCAGTGGTTCAGAATCTGCCTTGTGATGCCGGAGACACCAGTTCGATCCCTGGTCGGAGAACTAAGATCCCACATACCTCAGGACAACTAAGTCTTCAAGCCACAACTAGAGAGCCTGTAGCCGCAACAAAGGATACTGCATGACGCCAGAAAGAGCTGATGCAGCCAACTAACTGAATAAATTTTTTTTTTAATTTTTTAAGAGAAAAAGCTTTAAAAAATAATTAAAAAAAAATCATACCCTTGTGAATCCGAGAAGTAGAAACCCCAATTATATTGAGATCCTATCACAGTGAATCCTCGGTCCTGAGCTCCTGAACTGTCCTCCTCACCGTCCCCACTCCATGACCCTGACTGCAGGACAGCAACTGGGCAGAGTCCCCCCATTACCCAAAAGACGCAGTTGCAGACAGGCGGCAAAGACTAATGAAGCAAAGGAAGGAGATTACTCCAAGGGGTTTTCCAGCATCTGTCGGACCAAATGTTTTCTGACATTTGTATCAACTCTCAGGGGCTCGGGCTCCAAGTCTTGTAATGACCTTATTTCCCCTAACATTCCCCCCGTGGCCAGCCCCAGCCCACAGGCAAGCACGGGGGTCTCCTAGGGAGGGGCTAGCAGTGGGGACCTCGGCCTGCTGCCTTTGCATCCAGTGTCCAAGGTGTGAGTGTGGATGGGGTGGGCTTCATGGCGGCCTAGGAGTGAGGGCTGTGGGACCCCTCAGCGCCTTGGCCCTTCCGGCCCACCGTCCTTAGGCGAGGGACTGCAGCAGCGGTGCTGGGAGCACTGGACACATCCGTTTTCCTTCTTTCTCATTTTACAGCTTTTTGAGGCCTACCTGACACACAACAGTGAAGTGAAAAAGTGAAGTCGCTCAGTCGTGTCCGACTCTCTGCAACCCCATGGACAGTAGCCTGCACCAGGCTCCTCCGTCCGCGGGATATTCTAGGCAAGACACACAATGAAGTGCACCTATATCAAGTGTGCGTTTTGGTAAGTGTGACACACGTTCCCCATGAAACCATCACCACGAGCTAATGAATATATCCACCTTCCCCTCCAGTTTCTCCCCGCTCCTCCACACCTCCCTAAGCCCCTGCTTTAGGCAGCCACTGGTCTGCTTTTTCTCACTATAGATTCGGTTCATCTTATAAAATTTTACATGAATGGGATGGTGCATTATGTACTTTTTTTGGTCCAGATTCTTTTCACTCGGCTTAACTATTTTGTGATTCATCCATTGTTGCACGCATCACTGGTTCATTCCTTTCTATAGCTGTGTAGAAGTCCACTGTATAAATACCACAGTTTATCTGTCCACCTAACTGCTAATGGGTATTTGTGTACAGGTCTTTCTGTGAACATGTGCTTTCATTACTTCTGGGTAAATACCTGGGAGTGGAATAGCTGGATCACGTCTAGGTACATGTTTACTTAAGAACCATCTCACTATCTTCTGAAGCGGTTGTACCATTTTCACATTCCTGCCGGCAGTAGCTGAGAATTCCAGTTGCTCTGCATTCTTGCCAGGTTTTGGCACTGAAGGTCTTTAATCATAGACATTCTAATAAGTGTGCAGTAGTAGTACCTTGAGGTTTGGATTTCCATTTCCCTAACTAATGATTTTGAGCATCTTTTTTGTATGCTTATTTGCCATCTGGGTATTTTCTGTGGTGAAGCATCTATTTGAATTTTTGTCTACTTTTAACACTGGGTTGTTTGTGTTTTTATTACTGAGCTCTGAGAGTTTAAAAAAATCTATAATTTAAACCTGAGCCTCTCATCCAACATATGCATGGCAATCTGTGACTCATCTTTTCATTCTCTTGATGGTATCATATGACGAGTACAAGACTTTGATTTTAAGAAGTCCAGTTTATCAGTTTTTAATGGATCATGCTTTGGTGCCATGTCTAAAAATAATCTTGCTTAACAGAAGTTCACAAAGGCTTTTTCTTAAGAGTTTTTCCAGATATTTCATAGACTTGGTTTTCCATGTATGTACCATTTTGAGTTAATTTTTATATATGCTAAAAGGTATAAATCCAAGTTTACATATTTGCATATTCATATCCAATGGTCCCAGCACCGTTTGTGGAAAAGACTGTTTTTGCTCTGCTGACTTGCCTTTGCACTTTTGCAGAATATCAGTTATATATGGTATTCTTTGGAATCTAGGATTGCCTAACGAAATACCACTGAAAACAACAGAAATGGACTCTCTCCCAATTCTAGAAAAGTCAGAAGTCTGAGACCAAGGTGTTGGCAGGCAGTACTGTCTCTGGAGGCTCTCGGCCTCTTCCAGCTCCTGACCACTCCAGACATTCCTTGGTTTATGGCAACATAACTCCAACCTATCTTTACCTGGCCCTCTTCCCAGGTATCTCTGTCTTCCCCTCTTCTTATAAGGATGCCTGTCATTGGACTTAGGGCCTCTCCTTAATCTGGGATGATCTCATTTTAAGATCCTTAACTTAATTACATCTGCACAGACCCTTTTTCCCAATGAGGTCACAATCACAAGTCCCAGGTGGACATGGGTCTATTTGGCTCCTCTAGCTTTATGATACATTTTGAAATCAAGTAGTTTTGGCCTCCAACTTTGTTCTTTTTCAAAGTCGTTTTGGCTATTCTAGGTTCTTTGCATTTTTCATGTGAATTTTAGAGTCAGCCTGTCAATTTCTATTAAAAAAAAAAAAAGACTAGTGGGATTTGGGGGAGATTGTGTTGAATCTGTTTGGGGAGACTTGACAGCTTAACAACCTTGAGTCTTCCAAACTATAACCAACTATACACTGCTTCTTTAATTTCTCTAAGCAATGTTTTGTAGTTTTCAACATACAGGTCTTTCTCATCTATTGTCATCCCTATTTCATATTTTTTGATGCTATTGAAAAGGGTATTGCTATTTTATTTCAATTCTAGTTGTTCATTGCCAGTGTGTAGAAATCCAGTTTGTGAATATTCACTTGGATCTGACAGTCTTACCAGACTCACTTACTAGTTTGAGTTGCTGTTTCATAGAGTCAGTAAGATTTTCTTCATAGATGGTATTATCTGAGCATGAGAACAGTTTTATTTCTTCCTTTCCAATATGGATTTCTTTTCCTTGCCTTATTAATTGGCTAGAACCTCAAATACATTGTTGGTAAAAGTAGTGAGTGAGTGTGGACATTCTGCTGTGCACCTGATCTTAGAGAGAAGGTATTCAGTCTTTCACTAAGTACTGATGTTAGTTGTAGTAAGGGTGACCAATTGTCCCAGATTTCACTGGACTGAGGGATTTGCCGGGATGTACCACTTTTAGTGCTAAAACTGGTATGTGCGTGTGTGTGTGAATGCTAAGTCGCTTCAGTCGTGTCTGACTCTGCAACTCTATGGACTGTAGCCCTCTAGGCTCCTCTGTCCATGGGATTCTTAAGGCAAGAACACGGGAGTGGGTTGCCACACCCTCCTTCAGGGGATCTTCCCAACCTGGGAAGCAAATCTACATCTCCTGCATTGCAGGCGTATTCTTTATGGCTGAGCCACCAGGGAAGCCCCAAACTGGGATATCCCTAGATAAACTGGGACAGTTGTTCACCTAGTTGTAGGGCCAGTTTCAACGATTTTTTTTTCTCCTTATCATGGGTTGTATTTTCTTGTTTTCTTTGCATGCCTTGTAATTTTTTTTATTGGATGCCAGACAGAGGGAATTTTACTTTATTGGGTGCTAGATATTTTTGTATCCCTATAAATGTCCTTGAACTTCTTCCAGGTTGTGGCAGTTTTATCCTTTCAGATCTTTTAAGATTTATTAGGTGAGATGAAAGCAGTATTTAGACCAAGCCTACTTTCTACTACTGAAGCAAGATCCTTCTGAGTAATCTCCCTATAAATTATGTTTTTTTTCCAACCTGACTGGTGGGAGTAGGAAGTATTCTCAGCCCTGTGTGAGCTCTGGGCACTCTTCATCTTTTGGGGTGGTTCTTTCCCCAGCTGTGGGTAGTTGCCTCATACATATATGCTAATCAGTGCTTTGCTGAAAACTTGGAGTTTTCCAGGTTTCTCTCTGTGCAGCTCTCTCCTCTTGGGTACTCTTTTGTATGTACTATGTAGAAACTGAGGGCTTGAGTCTGCCCAGACTACCAGCTCCTTCAGCTTAAACATTCTCTCAAGGCTGTGCATTGGGGCATCTTTCAGGCATCGCTGACCTTTGTTGCCTGATGTCCAGTGTCTTGGAAGCCATCATTTCCTATGTCCCGCCATCAAGCTAGGAGCTCCCAGTAGGTTCTGTGCTTTCTCTTATCAGATTGGGGCTGCTTGAGCACGGAGATCTGGGCCCCCTCTTTCCTGGCTACCCTTTCTTCAAAGTATCTTCCAACAGATATTAAGTCCATCCTGTTAACTGCATGGTTATTCTCCCCCAAGTACATAGCTGCTTTCATGTGACACAGATTAGCTTCCGTCCCTCAGATTGCCCGTTCTTCCCTCAATTGTTCCCAAGGCCACACCTCCTCCAGAAAGCCTTCCTAGGTGGAGTAAGATAGACGATACAGCCCCTTGCCACACCATCTGCCCGTGAGTTAATGAATTTTTTTCCCTTGTTTACTCATGTCACAGTGACTTCTCAGAACTTCCGCCCCTAGTCTTGCACAACTTCAGGGGGTGCCCTACACTTGCACCCGGTAGTTGCAAACTGAGGATGGGTTTGCAAGTAAACACTCTATGGGCTTCCTCATTTCTCACCTCCAATCACACCATTGTTCTGCTTGGAATGCTCTTGGAATGTACATTGTCTTGTTGAAATTCCACTTAAGTCATAACTAAATGCAGCCTCAATGAAACTATGCCTGTTTCCTCAAAGGGTGGTAGTGACTTCCTTTTTTTGTAGAGTTTTTTTTTTTTTTAATTGGAGTATAATTGCTTTACAATATTGTGCTAGTTTCTGTTGTACACAACATGAACCCCCTATATGTAAACATACATCCCCTCCCTCCGTTTTTCATTTGGTTGGTCTATTTTAAATTGGAGAATAATTGCTTTACCTTGTTTTCTTAGTTTCTGCTGTACAATGATGTGAATCAGCCGTAAGTATACATATATCCCCTCTCCTTTGAGCCTCCCTCCCCCATCCCAGCCCTCTGGGTCATCGCAGAGCACTGGGCTGGGCTCCTGGTGCTGCTCGGCAGCTCCCCACTGGCTGGCTATTTCACGCATGGCAGTGTATATACGTCAGTGCTACTCTCTCAGTTCAGGCCCCACTCTCCTGCCCTCTGTGTCCACAGGTCCTTTCTCTCGTCTGCGTCTCTAGTCCAACCCTGCAAATATGTTCACCAGTAGCATTTTTCTAGATTCCACATATATGAGTGGTAGTGACTTCTCGGCCATGTCTCACCAGAGTCTGCCCTTGAACACGGCTGGTTGTGTCCAGGGCTTTCTCCCTGATTGGAGTGTACCTTTCATGAAGACAGGGGCCATGAAATACTCATTTCACTATTTCTGGCTTTTAACACAGGGCCTGGCCCGGCAGAAGCTCAGTGATTGTTTGAGGAGTAAATGACCGGATGAACCGAGGTCCAGTGGAAGCTGCAAAGAGCAGACATCCTCAGCTCTTCTGGGGAAGCCTCGGATGCGGCAAACCAGAGTCCTTCAGGGACTCAGGGCAGACTGAGCAGAGGGGTGGTTGCGGATATTAGGACACATGTGTCAGCTCTGGGCAAAGCCAGGGGAGTGGCAAGACTCAGTTCAACGTACAACCCACTGTGTTAATGTTGTCACATTGCTGGACACTAAAACCTGGCAGAGGAACACCCAGTGTGTTTGAGAAAGAGGATGCCCACCAAGCACACCTGCACACACTGGGGTGTGCACAGGGACCACTTCGGCAAGCAGGAGTTCCCACGTGCGGTCACACCCACGTGGAGATGTGTGGATGTGCACTTGGATGGCCAGGCGTGTAGAGATGCACACGAGACTTCCATGAAGATGCACACACACACAAGCTTGGCAGGCTTTGAGAGCCCACAAAACACAGCGAGGGTGATCACAGTTGTTAAACAGCAGAGAAGTGAGAGTCTGAGGCAGATGCTTGGGCTATCTCCTGATAACCAAAGCCGAAGGATGCTCAGAGGTGTTGAATTCCTCCCCGCCTTCCTGTCCTCTTATCCAGAAAGGAGGCTGGGACTTTAGCAAGACCTTTTCAGCTTTGCCCTGGGAACCACAGGGTCTGATGCTCAACAGCTAGAAACAGCAAGTGTGTGTGTGTGTGTGTGTGTGTGTGTTCTCCATCTGTCCAGGAGCTCCCAAGGGCAGGCAGTGTGCCCTCCATGGTGAGGCTGAGCCTTTCTTGAGGGAAGACCCTCCCTCACCTGGGCCCCTCCTGAGGGAGCAGACATTGCCTCCTTCTCCTCACCTTCCCAGGTGCCCAGGGCCCCAAGGGAGTGCCTCTAAGCTGGGCTTCTCAGTGACCTGCTACACGCTCTCCCCTACAGATCTTGGGAAATTCTGGCTGCTGAGGCCCCAGGGAGCCACCAGGATTTGGGGTTCAATCACTGCAGGTTCAGAGCTCAGAGGCCTGGGCAGTGATGCTGTCCAATCCCGGCTGCTGGGTGCCCAGGGCCAGTCCGCTCAGGTTTCCAGGCAGATCGGGATGGCTAGGGAGTTGTTGAGAACCTGAGGTTTCCTCAATAATTTACATCTCTGCTTCTCCCTGGATGGGATCGCATGGCCCCGGACAAGATTGGTGAACACTTAGCTGGGGGAACTTGATCTCCTAGGTCGGGTGACAACAAGGGGAACAATGTGAGGACTGCCTTGAACGCTGGCCAGCGCTCCGGGAGATCTGGACCCAGTGGGAAGTGGGTGACCCGATAGGGCTGCTTCAGCTCAGCGGTGCCCCATCTCTGGTGGGGGATGGAGGGTGATTGGGGAAGAGGAAGCTGAACTCTCTGTGGCCTTAGGAACAAGATGGAGGCTCTATTTTGCCCAACCTCACTGGCCTGTGGGCTGCTGAATGAGGTCACTCTGGCATGGATGCCCCATTTCCACTGCCTCTGCTGCTGAGTTGACTAAACTGGAGTGATCACACCGGTTCTCTGTTCTCCAGCTGGGCTCGGGGCTCACACCCTCTCCATGTGGCACGTCTTGGTTGTTCTGAATCTTCACCGCTCTCTCTCCGCTGTCTCCTTTCCCTCAATATATAAACACATTTGGACGTTGGCTTTTTTTTTAATGTTTGTTTATTTTTTTTGGCTGCACCAGGTATTAGTTGCCACACACGGGATCTTCAATTTTCACTGTGGCATGTGGGACATAGTTCCCTGACCAGGAATCAAACCCAGGCCCCCTGCATTGGGAGTACAGAGTCCCAGCTACAGGACCACCAGGGAAGGACTTTGGAATCTTAAAATAAGTCCCCCTTGATCCCTCCAGTCACCAGCCCACTTCTTTCCTTCCCTTCTTGGAGAGACTGAGGGCACCCCACCCTCTTCACTGCCCACTGCCTGCAGTCCACCGGTCTCCACCTGCTACACTGACACAGAGACCCCCTTCTATGATTTGTGGACCCACAACTCTCCTGGGCACCTGAATGCTCCACAGATGGACTTTGAACTTGTTATTCATTCATCAGAGGTTTATAAAGCACTTTCTTTTTGCCAGACATTGAGCTGTAAGTTGAATACAATGAGGATCAAGGAGCTTATGATTTGACGGTAAACAGAGATTGTAACCCAACTCTTATGGATTTGATTAGGAAGGGATGCAGTTGAAATCTGCCCAGAATGGTATTCACGAGAACCCAGGGAAGTGCACCAAACAGGGAAGGGAGGAGCAACTGGTCACAGTGGGCTTTCTGGAAGAACTGGGTTGGAACTGAGTTTTAAAGGATGTGTAGGAAGTGGGTAGAAGAAACTGGAATTTTGGTTGCAGGACTCTTTCAATTTTAAGTGACAGGATTAACTTAAGCACACCAGAACTTAAGCTATATAACTGGGAAGACTGACTGGGGGAAAAGCCTTCATATCTGCTGCTCTCACACTCACCTCTGTTGTCTCTCCCGCTGTGCTAGACCCATTCTCTCCTAACCAGTGAGCTTCCTCTGTGTTTCAGTGGGCAAAAGGAGCATGGCCACATGAAGTTCCAGGCTTACGTCACTTCAGTGTGTTGGCTGTTTAAGAAAGAGAAAACTATCCCAGCACCATATATAAAATCCCAGAGAAGGGCTCACATTGGTCCAGATTGGGTCACGTGCCGATCCTGGACCAATCACTGAGGGTTGGGATACTATGCTTAAAGAGGCTTGGACCTCCTGCCCATCCCTGAGGTTGGAGAGAGCAGGATACTGTGATATTCCATCAGGATCGCATGGAATGAAACAGAGAAAAGCCAAAGGAGAGGATACTGAAAACACAAAAACAACAGATACCCCAATAGAGAACTTTCTAAACAGAGAGAATCACATGTTCAAAACTATACAACAACCATGGAATGTGTCTGGGGAATTACTAGTAGTTTCAAATAGCTGGATCTGTGGATGAACTTGGTTGAGTGGCAAGAAATAAACCTGGAGAAGAAGAAAAAAAAATGGAGAGCCACATGTGCTGAACAAGAGTTTAAATATTTTCTTAAAAGCTATGGCAAATTTTTAGAAAATACTCTATCAAATATTTATATGGTCAAATTCTTATATTTGGGGGAAAAAATCCTTTTGACCATAAACCTGTTCTTTTCTTCCCAGTTTAAGTTAGTGGCATTCTTATCTTGCCAGTTCCATGAGCTGAAATTGGTGGCAGGGGTGAAAGGGACAGGGTTACCACCGTCAGCCAAGTCCTCCTTGGACCCCCTCCCCATTGGCCATTCCTTTCCATTCTATGGCACTGTCTTAGTTCAGGCTTCAGGCCCAGGTCTGTTCTTGCAAGGACACCTATGATGGACCCTGCAAACTTAGACCAAGGCATCCATTCTTCCTGGGAGGTTTCTGTGCTGCAGCCCAGGCTGGCTTAAACTGGGTTCTCCCTGCTTCCACCCATAGTACACACTCTCCTCACAGCAGCCATCTCTGCATTGTTAACTGTACCATCTGGCTCTAACCATATGCTCTGTGTACACAGGCTCTGTGGATGCCTCGGGTGTATGACCTGGTTTTTCATTTCTCATCTCAGCTGCACTGATGCTGTCCAATACTCTGTGGACACTGGGTAAATATTTGTTGATTAATGAAAAGACAAATGAATAAATGAACCTCACCTCCTGACACTAAGGCAAATTTAAATGCACCCATAACTGAAAAAAAAAATGTATAAAGCCTTAGTGAGGCTTTGAAACAAAGGTGTTTTCCTCATCAACTTCCAAAGCTCATGTTCTTTTTCTCTATCCTTCCAGGTCCTCTTTTCAATTTCCCTCTGTCTAAGGAAGTGTGGACAGGGAATGTTACCTGCCTTTCAGTAAACAAAGAATGTTGCCTGCCATCTCAATTCTACAAAGATCAAGGCATTAGCCACTGCAACCATTCACCCACGATGCACCCTGAGGGGAATTCAGGATGAAGAGAAACAGGACACGTTCTGTGCTTTGGATGCTGACCATGGATAGTGAAGATACATATCTAAGGAATAATTTCAAGTGATCCCAGTTTCTTGCATCTTCCATACATAGAAAAAGCACTAAGATCACTACCTTGATGTGTCTGTTCTTTGTCATTAGCAATAATCTTTAGATCTAAATTTAGATTATTCTATTTTGTTCAACTATATGTCCAGCAAAAATCACCTTCAATATATGCTGGTGCCTCCCTTACCATTTCAGAGCAGTTCCTCAGAGCTATCTGAGAGACTAGTTTTCCAGGCTATAGTCCTTAGTGGGTCCCCAAATAAAACTTAACTCACGACTTCTAGGCTGTGCATTTTTCTTCAGCTGACAGAATTTTCTATCTTGTCTAGCCATGCAAACTGAAGTCTGTAATGTGTGTGTGTGTGTGTGTAGAGGAAATGCTTTGTAACAAATTCCCCCAACATTAGTGGCTTAAAATATTACACATGCCTTATTCTCAGAGTGTCTGTGTATCAGGAGGCTGGGCTCAGCGGATCTGAGCCCTCTGTTTTGGGAAATCTCACCCAGCTGTAACCAGGTTTCAACCGGGACCTGATCTACTTCCAAGCTCCTTGACATAGTAGTGGCAGGGTTCAGTCCCTTGCTGGCTGTTGGCTGGAGGCCACCCTGGATTCCTTGCCATGTGGGCTTATCCACAATGCCAGCTTCTTTCATCAGTCAGCAAAAGACAGACTCAGCAAGATTATCTTTTGTAACCTAATTGCAGAAGTGGCACTCCACAACTTTTGCTGTGTTCTATTTGTTAGAAGCAAGTTACTAGGCTTGTCTCCTAGTCAAGTGACAGTTGTGAGCACCAGGGGATGCAGTCACTGGGGACCATCTTAGAAGTCTGCCTATCACAGAGTGTAGCCATTAAAATCATGAGGCTATTTGAATATCACTTTTGCTCTTTCCTACCGAATTTAAAAAGAGCTCTGTCAACACTTCTGTGCTAACCCATTGATTAAATAAATTTATTTATTTAAATATGAAATACTTTGCCATCTAACATTAAATTGAAAACCAAATGTGATTTCTAACTTTTTTTTACTGACCTCCTTATTGTCAACTGAGTTTGTTTACATGTTTACATTGCTATACAAAGCCTGAGGTATACATCCCTAAGAAGAGGCTCTGCTTTCCTTTGAATCACGTATCCATCTCTGAACCATCGAGCAGTCAGCAGTGATGCCCTGGCACTCATTTGGGGGCAGGTGCTGGGCCCCAGGTGAACTCCTGTGCTGGGTGGGCGGGGAGGTCCTCTCAGAGTGTCTTTGTCTCCACGGCACCACATGACTGAAAAGGCTGAGCCAGCTTGAAAGAAGAGAGGGGAGAGTTGGACAGCCAAGATGCAGCTCCTTCTTGCCCTCCCTGTCTCTCACACGCACACAGCGCTTCTCTAAAGGGAATAACACTTGGGTGTTAGGGCAGGAATGGAAATCTGAGGCTCTATGCCCACCTACTAATTATATGACCATGGAGTGGTTCACTTCTCTCTAGACCCTGGCTTCTCAATGCCTAAAAAGGGAATTAGAGTACCTGTATCTAGAGGGAGGCTGTGGGGGAAGGTGCAGAGGACTGAATAGCGTCTACCCAAAATTCATGTTTACATAGATCTCAAAATACAACTTTATTTCAAGAGTATTTGCAGATATAATTAATTAAGTATCCTGAGATGAAATGATACTGGGGCTGGGGACATGGCCTAAATCTAGTGACAGGTGTCCCTGTCAGAAGAGAGGAGGACACAAAGAGACACAGAGAAAAAGGTCAGGAGAAGTGGGAGGCAGAGATTGGAGAGGTGTATCTATAAACCAAAGGGTGCTGAACATCGAGGAAAGCCGCCAGAAGCCAGGAGAGCAGAATGGGGTGGTCTCTCCTTCACAGCCCTCAGAAGGAACCAACCTGGACAGTACCTTGACTTCAGGTTTCTGGACTCCTGAAGTGTGAACGAATAAGCATCTGTTGTTTTAAGCCGTTCAGCTGGTGGGTAATTTGTTATGGCAGCCAGAGGAGGCAATATCGTTGTTTGGTTGCTAAGTCATATCTGACTTTTTATGACCCCATGGACTGCAGCACGCCAGGCTTCTCTGTCCTTCACTGTCTCCCGGAGTTTGCTCAAATTCATGTCCATTGAGTTGGAAATGCTATCTAACATCTCATCTTCACCTCCTTCTCCTTTTGTCTTCAGTCTTTCCCAGCATCAAGGTCTTTTCCAGTGAGTCGGCTCTTCGCATCAGGTGGCCAAAGTACTGGAGCTTCCACCTCACTATCAGTCCTTCCAATGAATATTCAGGGTTGATTTCCTTTAAGATCGACTGGTTTGATCTCCTTCCAGTCCGAGGGACTCTCAAGAGACTTCCTTAGCACTACAGTTTGAAAGCATCATTTCTTTGGTGCTCAGCCTTCTTTGTGTTCAGTTCTCACATTCATACACAACTCCTGGAGAAAACCATAGCTTTGACTACATAGGCTTGGTCAGCAAAGTGATGTTTCTCTGCGTTTTTATACATTGTCTAGGTTTGTCATAGCTTTCCTTCACAGGAGTAAGTGTCTTTTAATTACATGGCTGCAGATTTTGGAGCCCAAGAAGATAAAATTTGTTCACTGCTTCCACTTTGTCCCCTTCTATTTGCCATGAAGTGATGGGACTGGATGCCATGATCTTAGTTTTTTAATGCTGAGTTTCGAGCCAGCTTTTTCACTCTCCTCTTTCATCCTCAAGAGGCTCTTTAATTCCTCTTCACTTTCTGTCATTAGAATAGTATCTGCATATCTGAAGTTGTTGATATTTTTCCTGCCAATCTTGGTTCCAGCTTGTGATTCATCCTGCCCAGCATTTCACATGATGTACTCTGCATGCATAAAAGTTAAATAAGCAGGATGACAATATTTAGCCTTGTCGTACTCCTCTCCCAATTTTGAACCAGTCAGTTGTTCCATGTCTGGTTCTAACTGTTGCTTCTTGACCCACATACAGGTTTCTTAGGAGACAGTTAAAGTGGTCTGGTACTCCCATCTCTTTGAAAATTTTCCACAGTTTGTTGTGATCCACACAGTCAAAGGCATTAGTGGGCAATGAAGCAGACATAGATTTTTTTTTTTTTTAATTCGCTTGCTTTCTCCATGATCCAATGGATGTTGGCAATTGGATCTCTGGCTCCTCTTCATGGATCACAGCCCCGTTGTGGTGAAGGGACTTGTATAACTCAGTGAAGCTATGAACCATGCTGTGCAGGGTCACCCAAGACAGATGAGTCATAGTGAAGAGTTCTGACAAAACATGATCCACTGGAGGAGGGAATGAAAACCCATTTCCATATTCTTCCTGCAAGAACCCCATAAACAGTATGAAAAGGCAAAAGAAACATAACATTGGAAGATGAACCCCCATGTCAGAAGGTGTCCAATATGCTACTGGAGAATGGCAGAGGGCAATTACTAATAGCTCCAGAAAGAATGAAGTGACTGGGCCAAAGCAGAAATGACACTCAGTTATGGATGGGTCTGGTGGTGAACGTAAAGTCCAATGCTGTAAAGAACAATATTGATTAGGTAAATTGGATGTGGTCAAGCAGAAGATAGCAAGAGTGAACATTGACATCTTAGGAATCAGTGAACTAAATTACCTGGAAATGGGCAAATTTAATTCAGATGACCATTATATCTACTACTGTGGGCAAGAATCCCTTGGAAGAAATAGAGCAGCCCTCATAGTCAACAAAAGAGTCCAAAATGCAGTATTTGGGTGCAATCTCAAAAAAGACAGAATGATCTTGGTTTGTTTCCAAGGCAAACCATTCAACATCACAGTAAGACAAGTCTATGCCTGAACCACTGATGCTGAAGAAGCTGAAGTTGACAAGGTCTATGAAGACCTGCAAGACCTACAAGACCTAACACCAAAAAAAAAAAGAAAAAAAGGAAGAGGTATCCAGAGGTACCCAGAATAGTAGGCAAGTTTGGTCTTAGAGTACAAAATGAAGCAGGGCAAAGGCTAACAGAGTTTTGCCAAGAGATGGTCATAGCAAACACCCTTTTCCAACAACACAAAAGACATCTATACACATGGACATCATCAGATGGTCAATACGGAAATCAGATTGATTATGTTCTTTGCAGCCAAAGATGAATAAGCTCTATACAATCAGCAAAAATAAGACCAGGAGCTGACTGTGGCCTAGATCATGAGTTCCTTATTGCAAAATTCAGGCTTAAACTGAAGAAAGTAGAGAAAACTACTAAGCCATTCAGGTATGACCTAAATCAAATCCCTTATGATTATTCAGTGGAGGTGATGAATAGATTCAAGGGATTAGATCTGACAGACAGTATGCCTGAAGAACTATGGATGGAGGTTCATAACATTGTATAGGAGACAGTGACCAAAACCATCCCAAAGAAAAAGAAATGCAAGAAGATAGAATGGTAGTCTGAGGAGGCTTTACAAATAGCTGAGAAAAGAAGATAAACAAAAGGCAAGGGGAAAAAGAAAGATATACCCATCTGAATGCAGAGTTCCAGAGAAGAGCAAGGAGAGATAAGAAAGCCTTCCTAAATGAACAATGTGAAGAAATAGAGGAAAGCAACAGAATGGGAAAGACTAGAGATCTCTTTATGAAAAGTGGAGAAATAAAGGGAATATTTCATGCAAGAATGGGCACAATAAAGAATAGAAATGGTAAGGGCCTAACAGAAGAAGACATTAAGAAGAGGTAGCAAGAATACATAGAGGAACCATGCAAAAAAAAGATCATAATGACCCGGATAACCACGATGGTGTAGTCACTCACCTAGAGCCAGAAATTCTGGAGTGTGACATCAAGTGGGCCTTAGGAAGCATTACTATGAACAAAGCTAATGAAGGTGACAGAATTCCAGCTGAGCTATTTTAAGTCCTAATAGATGACGGCGTTAAAGAGCCACACTCATTATGTCAGCAAATTTGCAAAATACAGCAGTGGCCACAGGACTGGGAAAAGTCAGTTTTCATTCCAATCCCAAAGAAGGGCAATCCCAAGAATGTTCAAAACTACCATACAGTTGCACCCATTTCACGTGCTAGCAAGGTAATGCAAAAGGTCCTTCAGATTAGGCTTCAACAGTACATGAACTGAGAACTTGCAGATGTACATGCTGGGTTTAGAAAAAGCAGAGCAACCAGAGAGAAGACAATACATAAGCTTAATATGAAAAGTGGGAGAAACACAGCATTATGGGACCGGGAATGCTAATACAATAGGCATTGCCATTGCACAGAAACCTACTGAACTCGGGGTTCTTTTGCCTGATTCTGAGTGCTGTCCAGATCTGTCCATTATGCTCTTGCCTCATCTGCAGCCTTGATCTAGCCACAGTCACCTCTCTGTCATCTGTGCAGGCGTGACCTGCAACTCTGAAATCACACCTGAGCTCAGAGGAGGGAGTTAAATGGACAGCTGTGGACACTGACCTCTGAGTGCTGGCCCGAGTGCCCTGATCTGAGCACTCCATGAGGGCACCACGCGCTCAGCGCTTTTATGCAGATGCAAAGACCGGGCAAGTGGCAGCAGTAAGATCAGAATCCAAGGGTCAGGCCTCAGAGTGTGTGTGGGAAGTGCCTCCCTGCGCTGCCTTGGGCAACCAGGATGACCCCTTCCTGATTGATTGGGCAGAACACAGCTACTCAGAGCCTTGGCTGCCAGCCTGCCCTTCCTCCTCCTCCTATCTCTGCCCTCTCATCCAAGGCGATGACAGGCTCGGAAAATCCCCGCGTTCTCTCATCTCACTCCACCTCAGGCCAGTCCTGCCTTTGGTCTCCTCAGTGAACGCCCAGCCCCCAGCAGCAAGGGAAATAAGCTGGTTAGAAACGTGAACCAGCTATTACCCTGCTCAGGTGCTTCCTGGCAGGTGGCCCAGGACAAGGCACTGGATGACTCACGGGCACCAGGCTGGCCTTAGGTCCTGCCACTCAGCAGGAAGCGTGGTCCTGCCTGCTTTGGTGGAGCAGGGCTGCCCAGGGTGCCTCCCACCGACCCTCTGCCCCAAGCCTCAGAATTTTTCAGATCCCCTTTCTATCACTCCCACAACCACGAACCCTCAGCAACCTCAGCTGTATCCTCACCTCCACAGGCCCTGGCCTCTGGCCAGCCTTTCCCTGCTACCACCCACTTCTGTCTGAATGATGCTGGGGTCCCCTACACCCACCAGCTGGGGGTGAACTCGTCCAGTCCTCCCATGTCCAAACTGACCTCTCCAACTCCAGCACCCCCAGAGCTTCAGATCCGTGTTTTCAGTCACTTATGTGACATGTCCTGGTTCATAGCCAGGTAATGCTCAAAATCCTTCAAACCAGGCTTCTGAAAGTCAGCCTGAATGTCTGAAAATGGAAATGCCTGAAACTTCACATACTGTTATTTTCCGCGGCCCCAGTCATCCCCATCTGAGCAGATGGCACCCCAGTTCATGCGGTCGCTTCAGCTCCCAAACCTAGGTGTCATCTTAATTCCTCTCTCTCTTTCACTTTCTGTCACTGATCCATCAGCCAGTCAGGTTTTACTCTTCCTCCAAAATATACCTGCAATCTGTCTCCAATGCCACAACCCACGAGGCCACGCCTGTCTCAGCCTGGACCCGGCAGCCACCGCCCAGCTGGCCCCGCTTCCATCATGGTCTCTGAGCCGTTCTCCTCAACAGCAGCTGGGCATCTTTGAAAACCCAGAAATCAGTTTCATTGCTCTGCTGAAAACCGTTTAATGGCTTCCACAGGACTGGGAGTAAAAGCGTAAGTCCTTCTGTGTCCTCAGGGGCGCCCGCTCCCAGGCCCTCTAGCTGCATGGGGTCTGTGTACCTGGTCCTGCCCCCCACCAGGATCTGAGCACCCAGCTTCCGCCCTTAGACCGCTCTGCTTGGTTCTCCCAACTGGCTGCCTGCTTCTCTGCAGATCTCAGCTCCAGTGTCACCACCTGAAGAAACTGCCTTGATCCACATTGCCTTCCAATCGCATAAATCACGCTGATCATCGCCCTGTTTGATCTTCCTCAAGCTACGCATCACAAATGAAACGCCAGTCTTTCTCATTACTGAAGGCAGTTATGCTCTGTAAGGGCCTCCCAGGCGGCGCTAATGGTAAAGAACCTGCCGGCCAGTGCAGGAGACGTAAGAGACGTGGGTTTGATTCCTGGATTGGGAAGATCCCCTGGAGAAGGGAATGGCAACCTGCTCCAGTATTCTTGCCTGGACAATCCCATGGACAGAGGAGCCTGGCGGGCTACAGTCCATAGGGTCGCAAAGCGCTGGATACAACTGAAGTGACTTAGCACACAGAACACATATTCTCTAAATTCATCCTGAACAACGGATGAGCAAATATTGAGCCATTGGGGAAACATAGGCTTAGGCATCTATGAGCCTCTGGCCACAAAATTTTCATCAAGTTCTTAACCGTGTTCTTTGCTTGTTTCTGCTTAAAGACAGCTTGCTTAAAATATTCTGTTGATTCATTAACACTGAATTCCCAGCCAACAGCATGCATGCCTGAGGGAAGCTTATGTAACTTTCAATTTCTCCTTCGTGGGGGCACTTCCCAGCCTTGTTGCACTTACAAATCCTAGACAGACAACTTCAATGCTGAACTTGGGGCCATTTTAAAACAGGGAAACCACCAATACAAATGACCAAAAAAAAAAAAAAACAGTGGCATTACATAGTCCCCAGAAGGTCACTTGTTCAGCATATGTGAGCTGAAGCAAGAAGAGTCCACCTCTCCTGGGAATATGCTCATCTTACTCAGAATTCTCACTGCTCAGTTCTTGTCCCCGGATGACTCTGAAAGTACTAGATGCATTGATCTTGGGACTGCAAATACATTCTAACAAATAGGTGAGCTTGCAAATAAAGCAATCTGAGGAGGAGGAGGGTCAGCCGCACTTTGCTTGGCTGTGCTGTATTCCTCCTGACCGGAAGATAAGCTCCAGGAGGACTCGTCTGCTTTGTTCACTGCAGCTCTTGGCAGACAGAGTGCTTAGCGGGTGGGAAGCACTCAGTACCTATTTGTTGAATGAAAGAAAATTTAGGAGGCAGGCAGGCTTGGGGGGAGGGAGGGGCTCCCCTGGGGGTGGTGGAGGAACTTGCCACCTTCTTCATCTGTCCACCTCCCCACCCCACACTGTCAGGTGACACCCAGGTCTCAGCTCCTCCACCCAATATCTCACCCAGAGTTGATGGTCAGATTCTCTTTTACTCTCCTCTGGATTCTTCTTGGAGGTGAGAGTAAGGAGCTGTCTGTCTGTTTTAGTGTCTGGAGGCATTTGTGTCTCCTGTGTAGTTCTGATAGACTTGGATGGAGTGGAAAGCCTATGGGACCAAGAGTCAGAAAACCTCCTGACTTAGGATATCAGACCTACCACCAATTAGCTGTGTGATTTGAGGGGTCACTTCCCTTCCCTGATCTCAGGTTCCTTGTGTGTTTTTAAAAAAGGATAAGGTCACTTGTCCTCTTGTCTTTTGTGACAATCAACTAGCATAAGTGTATATAAAAGTGCAATGGAAAACTAGAATGTTCCCTCCAATGACACATACTATCAGCGTTATTTTATCCCTGGTCCTCTTGTCAATGGAATATTAGATTACAAGTGGCTTAAAACCAATCCTTGGCTCACACGTCGAGCACTCCAAAGGTGCAGTGGCTTGACACTGTCCAGGACGGAAGAGGCTCAGTCATCTCTTTTATTTTAATCTAGGAAGAAAAATATCTTTCTCCAAAGTTCCCAGTAGACTCTCTCTCCCAGATTCTATGGCAGGACTGGGTCACACTAATAAGCTGATTACTGGTGCAGAACGAGATTCTAAACCAATCATGGTCCATCCATGGTGGGTCAGGGGAGGGCCCTTGCAGGCGGAGGAGCCAAGACCACCTGCATTTACTGCCTCCTCTTCTCCTGGCCCTAAGCACCCCCTCCTGTACCCCCTCCTGCACCCCACACCCTCTCCTGCTCCCCCTCCTTCCTGTACTCCCACCCTCTCCTGCTCCCGCTCCTGCCCCTCCTCTCACAGCCCCCAGCCTGTCTCTCGCCTCCTTCCAGGCTCTGCACTGAGGGCCCTGCCTTGCTCCTTCTTTCTGGCTCCTGTCACCCCTCCCAAGACTCCTTACCGTTTTCTTCTTCCTTTTCTGGGACTCCAAGTCCACCCCTTTCCTTTTCTTCGTTCTGACCCACAATATCTTCATATGACATCCATCGCTGTAGAGGTGATGGCTACCAGTGCCCCTGGCTGGTGAGAGGGGTGGCCTTTCTCTTGTGCACCGAGTTTCCCAGGAGATCCGGGAAGCCTTTCAGGATCTCATCCTGCCTCTGAGTCCACCCCAGGCTTGGTGGGTGGTTGTGTGCTACGGAATGAAGTCAGAAAGCCTTTCCTCAGGGGCGACCCCCAATATTTACAGAGCACCTGAACATCCGGTGGGCCCTTTTAATCTAGCTTGACCCCCAGGAGAACCCAGGAGGCAGCCTGGGCAGGCACAATAAGCCCTTTTGTCAGATGCCTCACAAAGGCCCTAGGAAATCAGGGAGGTTGCCCAAGGCCGCAGGGCTCCTGGATCTGGAGAGAGAATTCTTGGCTCTGGCCCTGGACTGTGTGCCCCTTCCATTGCCCCACGACCCCAGACAACTCGCAACCAGCCTGTGTGAGCATCCAGTTTAGATTCCAGACAAACAGGAGTTGGCCAAGAGAACAAGTTCCAAACAACAAAGTCCACTGCGTGTGCCAGGAAGGTCTAAAGCGATGCCAGGCGCGAGGGCAGAAACAATGGTCATCGTGTTCCACTCACAGAAAACGCCAGGGGTTCAGAAATTCCGCTGCCAGACGCCGCTCCCTTTGGTCTCCCAGCAACCCTGGGCAGTGGACATGGCAGGGCAGGTTGCCGTTGCCCCTGTGGAGACGGAGGCCCCGTGACCTCACCGGCTAGGGGGAAGCTGAGCTGGAAGCCCAGCCTTGAGGGGCCCGGGTGTTTCCGCTCACAGAGGAGTAACGGTCATACACTTGCCCTCTGCTCCCGGGCTCAGGGCTTTGGGCCGGTCAGCTTGTCAACCCGCTAATCAGAACAGTGTGGGAGGCAACCAGAGCCTAGAAAGTGGCTTCGAGGAAATGGGGCCAAGGGAAGACAGGACTTGGCAAGAGGCTCGGAGCAGGCCTGACTCAGCCACCCTGACTCAGCCCGGACGGCCCCAGGCCAGCAGCCCAGGAGACCCCAGGGGGCAGGAGGGGGCTGTGGGGGCGTGGGGAGGGGGGGTGAGTCCCTGCCTGGCCCCCCGGGCTCCTCCAGGAATCCCCTGG
The DNA here is from genome assembly GCF_001704415.2 of Capra hircus. Classification (NCBI taxonomy): domain Eukaryota; kingdom Metazoa; phylum Chordata; class Mammalia; order Artiodactyla; family Bovidae; genus Capra; species Capra hircus. Next base: position 70,385,215 of record NC_030823.1, on the reverse strand, counting down.
GGATTAACCCCTCCCCACGCCCTTCAGCAGGGCCTCCGCTAATCTCCGATGCCATCTGGGGTGTGTCAGCTGCTGGAAGGGTGACGGAGCTGGGTCCTCTAGCCCCCGTTGACCCCTCCGCTGGTCCACCCAGAAACACACCCACCCAGGAAACAACAGCTGACCGACCCCGGCCCACGGTTCTGCTCTCCGGTTCCGGGTTCCAGTTCTGTGGTGCGACTGGGCTGGCGGGGGTGGGGTGGGGGGCCTAAGGCAGTCGGTGAGGGAGGGGGAGGAAACAGGGGGATGCCCAGGAGAACGAGGCAAAACGGCGCTCTGTCCACAGGGCGTCTCGCCACCCTCTGCCCCTACGGGGAGCCTGTTCCTGGGGAAATCTGGTGGCCCTTATTCAGATGGGTTCCCTGAGGACTCACACTCACACCTTTAGCACATGCCATGAGTCTTTTGGCTTTTGGCCTTGGGACTTGGAGGCAGCCCCCAAATAGTGGGTGACTGCCCACCTCCTGCAGAGCTGCGCTCCCACTGCCTACGGTGGGGGCCTCAGCGACACCCCCAATATTGACTTTTCCTCATCCCTTTTCCTTTCCATGTCTTCTGCTTCCTGACTCATTCCAGGAACCATCTCCGAAATAACTACATTTGCTTTAGAGGGAACCCATGCTAAGACACCCCCTGGATGCACGGTTATCTCTGCCTGTGTGTCCCCACAGCTTTGTGCTCCTCCTCGGTGGATCTGGTGTGGTTTTACTAAGGACGATAAAGGAGAGGAAGAGGCCACAGCCCGGTGATCCATTTCTGTAGCGGTTTCCCCTACCACTGTTCCCATCTCTGAGTCACTGCACAGAACCCCCCGGAAAAAGGGTAAATCCTAGTGGCTGCAAGGCCAGACTGCCTGCATCTGAATCCCGGCTCTGCTGCCACTGGTTGGGTGGTCTTGGGCAAGTCAGGCAAGCTCTGTGTCATTTCATACATCTGTGAAACAGTGACAGTAATAGTAGCTACCCACGGGGTTGTTGTGAAGGTTAGAGGAGTGGGCGTGGGACATGCTTAGAACACTGCCTTCCTGTTTGAGATTTGTCTCCATCTAAGAGCTCCTTGTGTGGCGCCCTGGAGGAAGGCACAGAGCGGGGACCCCAATGACCCAGCGCTGGCTGCTTCCCATTCCTTGTGTCCTTCCTGGTGGTCCTGGTGGCAAGGCTGACTTCACAAGCCTGTGACCTACCTGTACTTGGTTAAATGGTCTGTTGTTGCAGTTTTGAAAATCTTCACATTTTTGAACCGGGCACTCCATATTTTGCACTAAGTCTCACAAACTGTGGAGCTGGCCTTGCCTGGCGGCTTGAGTCCGGGGAAGAGGGTCTCCAAACGATGAGGACGCGATGAACCCTGTCCTCTGGCCAAGCCGGGCTCATCGATTCTCCCTTCCCTGAGCAGCGCAGAAAATGCAGACACGGTGGCAGCTTTTATCACGGCTGGTATGGTGTGACGACAATGACTCCTGGGGGTGGGGTTGTAGTGGGGACAGGCCTTAGGGGCCAGCTGGTCCAGTCCCACCCGGAGTCGTGATCTCTTGCCCAGCACCCCTGGCACAGGCTCATCCAAGCCTCTTTGTGAATTCTTCTAGTGGCAAGAAAGGACTCGTTTCATTATTGATTCTAAGTGTAACCACCCGTCACTCCTGTGGGTCTTTTAAGGTTCTCCAAACCTTTTCATAAGGACTTGGGCCTCTGGCGGGGTACCAGCTCCTTTGACCCAGGTAAACTGAAATGCAATCAGCATAGCCACTGGATTCTCTCCAACCATTTTAGGCGGTAGTCATTTCCGTAGGGGTAGGGATTGAGGAAATTGTAACTTCCAGATTAACAGGCTTTGCTGCTTCATTCAGCCTTCCCTTCCTTCTATCAGCAATTGGAATCTCACTTCACCTATCTGGAGAGAAGAAAAACTCCTTCATTCTTTTTTCCCTTAAGTTTTTATATGGTAGTAAATTATTTTTCACCCTGGGCTATAGGAAATACAATGCCTTTTTTTTTTTTTCTCCCAGATGTGCTTTACTTTGAATAACAGCCCTAAAAATGGCATGAGCTAAGCAGAGGTTCAATGAACTGAACCTTAAGAAGCTGAGCTGAGCGGTTGGACATCTGTTTAAAGATGATAGGGGACTCCCCTGCTGCTCCAGAGGTTAAGAATCTGCCTTCCAATCCAGGGGATGTGGGTTCCATCCCTGGTATGGGAACTAAGATCCCATATTCCCCAGGGCAACTAAACCCAATGCCACAACTCAAGAAGCCCATGGACTGCCATGAAGACCCAGTGCAGGCAAAAAAAAAAAAAAGATGAATAAAACAGGATCACAGAAACTCCTTCTGCTATTTCCCAAAGAAATACCATAGAAATATTAAAACAAACAAACAAAAAAAAACCCACAACAACCCCAAACAGCCAAAGAGTCCATCATACAAGGAAAGCGGGTAGAACACATGCATCAACAGCCAGTCAAAGGAAGGAACTTCTAGAACCAAGTGACGTTCGTCCAGGGGACTTTGTCCCCCACCCCAGACTGGGGGAATAGATCCACGGAGAAAATCCTGAGCCTTCACCAGTGTCCTCGGATTCAAAGGGCAGCCGCCTGAGGGAGGGAAGGGCAAGGAACTTTGTGAGAGTGGGCAGGAAGGGCCGTCCTGGGCCTGCTGTCTGCGTGGTGGGTACAGGGTCGACAGGAAGAGTGGGAACCACACAGGCAGAAGCAGCCTCACATGCCACCCTGCCGGTGAGAACACGCTGCCCGCCCAGCTGAACATGAGGCGGGAGCTCCCTGGAGGCCGTGCTTGCGGTTTCTCCCCTGCCCTGTAGACTTCCCTGCTCTCCTGTTCCCTCACCTTATAGTCAAGCAAAGGCCTTTTCTTTCATTTGTTTATTGTCTGTGATTTTCAGGTTCTTTGTAGCTGTCCTGTGCCCACAAACAGCATTCCTCGCCACCCCCACCTGAACCATAAATACCTTTCAAATGAAAAACCCGCGGGCTGGCACTTGAGCTGTCTCTGTGCTAGAATCCCTGCCTGAGGTGACACCGCAGTGGGGCTGGGGAGGGAGCCTGCCTGTCACTCCTCTCCCTCCTCTTTCCGTAAAGGGTAAGTCAGTCTGAGTCAACACTGCATCTGACACACCACCTTTCCTCACTATTCGGGTAGGACTCCTATTCATTCCAGTCGCTATTCCTGGTCTAAAATGCAATGGATTCTGCAGGTTGAGTCGTCAACTAGACCACATCTTTGCCCCCAGAGAGAAACTGCTTTATAAATTCCACATTCGTGAACTTGCTCAGTCCCTTGCTTTTTTCAGTAGTTCTTTAGGGAAACAAAGCCAGGTTCTCATCATTAGAAGGCAGATCAGGACTTCTCTGAATAGTGCTGTGCCAGGGCAGACACTGTGGTGTTGGAGAAGACTCTTGAGAGTCCCTTGGCTTGCAAGGAGATCGAACCAGTCCATCCTAAAGGAAGTCACTCCTGAATGTTCATTGGAAAGACTGATGCTGAAGCTGAAACTCCAATATTTTGGCCACCTGATGCAAAGAGCTGACTCATTGGAAAAGACTCTGATGCTGGGAAAGATTGAAGGCGGGAGGAGAAGGGGACAACCAAGGATGAGATGGTTGGATGGCATCACTGACTCAATGGATGTGAGTTTGAGCAAGCTCCAGGAGATAGTGAAGGACAGGGAAGCCTGGTGTGCTGCAGTCCATGGGGTCACAAAGAGTTGGACTTCACTGAGCGGCTGAACTGAACTGAGAGCAGGCACAGGTGTATCTCCGTGAGTCATCACTGGATAGTGACTCTAAGTATTTCCAAATCTCCTCTCAGAGACCTGTTCCATCCTCTTATCAGAGCCTTCGTCCTCTTTCTCAGGGAGTTCTACCTTCAGGTGTTGATGCTCTGAAGAAGTTCTGTGAATGGTAGACGGAACAGCCTGGGGGCTATCTGGCTGGGAACTCAAAGGCCCTTAGGGCCAGATTGGGCTTTGAAACATCACCTTTCTATCATTTCTCCCCTCCAACCTTCAGCAGAGCCAGGCCTCAAACCCATGCCTGCTGTCTCAGCTCTGCTGAAAGTCCCTCTGTACTTCACCATGACACCTCCATAACCACAAGCAACATTTGATTCTAATCTGCCCACTTCCTTCTGGTACCCAGATTTCCAAGAATTGAGGATACCATACTTAAACCTGGAAGATGAAATGTCAGTTCTCAAGATACAAACCTCAGAATCTACTGTAACTAGAAAGGAAAAGGTTTTCAGAATTAGTGCAGCTTCCTGAATCTTTAGGATTCTGTCAAAGCACGCTTTTATATTTAGGATCATATGAATTATACATAGAGAACCGTGGGCTGGTGGGTAGCTTCCAACTACTAGAAGTTTTATTTCCCTCACTTTTGATAATGAGTTCAAGGTCTTCACCACAAGTGACATCATGTCTCAGAAGCAAAAATAGGTCCCTATTAGGACTATGTAATGTCTTCTGTCTATCAGGTCCTATTTCCTCTTTATGCCCTAGCCTCCTCACCTTTCTAATTGGCTCTCTGCCTACAAAGCCTTTTCTTGCTGCTGTCTGGAGCCGTAGATAAATAGATAGAGTCTGACTAGGTGAGGTTAGGAGCTTGGCTATGCTAACTGCATTTCAGTTTCCCTGGGAGTCTGGAGCATGAGATACTGGGCACTATAGCCTATGCCATAGTGATAAAATTCCTATGCACCAAACCAGCTATTTGGACCTTAGGCACAGCCAGGTGTGAGAATAATTTACGTCATCTGCTAAACCTACTTGGAGAGGGATAAAACAGCCTCCCCACATTGCATTCATACAATGTGAAGCACATTGTATGATCTCACTTAACACTGAAGAGACCTCTTTGAAACTTTCCCATTTAAAACATGAGCATGAGGTTGAGTGAAAAAGAACCTTGTCAAAGGGGGTGCCATTCAGACTCATTTGACGAGTCCTTGGTTCCACTGCTTGTCTGGGACTCTTACTTGAACAACCCCTGGAACTCAGAGGCCACCATGATGAAGGGACATTTAGGTACTAGAGCTAGTAAAGAATTATCACCTGATTCTAGTTTCATACCTGGAATTCAGAAATGAAAGGAACCATCATGAGACTGAAATCTCTATCCCCTTTAGTTGGAAACAAATGTCTCTTTATGTTGCAGTCTCTGTGGCAAAAATAAAAACAAAATACATTTCATATCCATATCAAAAAAGATAAAAAATATGGGTTTCCAACTTTTTAGTGGTTAATTGTATTTCTGTAACAGCTAAGGGGACCATATCTTATCTTAAAAAGTAATCTTCTAGGGTTTGGGAGCTCTTATGGTTAGTTTAAAATTGGGGAAAATGAAATTATAGAAGGCTTTCGGTCCATCACCCTCTTTAACAAGCATACCTAATTTAGATTTAACTCTCATTTACTAAAAACAGAAATCCAACAGAGGCCAATCTGCTGTTTTGAGGAAAACATTTGAATGGAAATCAAAAGGCCTGGTTCTAGTCCCCACAATTCGATTAAGCAGTCATTTAATGCAACCAGCAATGGACCAAAATTGTCCCAGAATGAAACGTGCCATCTCTAAACAAGGTGATTTCTAAAGTTCCAGGAGCTCTGAAATTGTAAGGGCCAATGAGTTATGCGTCAGTCAGTGCCAAAGTAATACGAAGATTATTCCCAAACAAAACCTCCATTGTTTTAGATTGGTGTCCCTTTGATTAATGTGATTTGTATGAATGAGTGATGGATCAACAGATCTAATCCTCTTAAAGTATTCAGACTCAAAAAATTTCCAATTATTGAAATTATGAGCAAACTTTTAGAAGGGAGAGAGTTCTGCTAGACCCATGTAGCATTCTTTAATTATTCAAATAGCTGAGGAATTGTTTCACTGTGATAGCTGGTCTTCAAAGATGGCTCCCAAATAAGCCATGCCTTCTGGTATCCATACCCTTTAGTAGGCCCTCCCATACTGCCCTGTGAGTCACTGTGGCCAAAGTGACATTGTGCCAGTCCTGGGTCTAAGACAAAAGAAGTCTTGGTTGCTGCTTTTTGGGGTGCTCCAAGTTGCCATTGCTCTCCCTGCTCCACACCAGACCTATCAGAGTTCAACAGACCCAATGCAGGCCCAGATGTCTCATTTCCAATGCTATTCTTTGTCCTTATTAAGATGTGTACATATCAGGGAAAGAGGGAAAGAGAAAAAGCCCTATTGTGGGCCCTAGATGCCTTGATTAAAAGAGGCTCCTTGTCACCAATATTTTGAATTATCCCTTTGTTTTGGTATCCTGGAGATGCCTAATGGCTGAGAGGCATATCTTACTTCTGCCAAGAGGGCAGAGTATCTAAAATGGCAGCTGGGCTCCTCTAAACTACTCTGGTGGCTCAGACGGTAAAGAATCTACCTACAGTGCAGGATACCTGGGTTTGATCCCTGGACTGGGAAGATCCCCTGGAGAAGGAAATGGCAACCCACTCCAGTATTCTTGCCTTTAGAATTCCACGGACAGAGCAGCCTGGTGGGGCACAGAGTGACTAACACTGCATACTGTGATCCTTTAGACGTGAGCCCGCAGGAACGGTAGCCTGAGGACAGTTCACACGGAAGCTGATTCCTTAAGACTGTGTCTGAATACTCTTTGGGGTCCTCATTGATCAGGGGTGTGTGTACCTGTTTGTAGACAGCAGACTTTGGCACTTTCTTTGTCTTTTAACACTCCTGGGTTCCTCTTCCTAGTATTTCAACCTCTTCCAATCCCCTCCCAACTCCCCCAACTTATAGGTATCTATTTTCTTTTCCTTTAACTATCCATCAGCTGACTCTGATAGTGTTCGGTGTTAACTGGTAAGAACTGAAGATAAAGACCTTTTCAGGCAGTTTGGTGTCAAAAATGAAACAAAGGAATGAAGATGCAGAATTGATAATTTTAGGGGAGATGTCCTAGCCGTGTGATTTCTCAGTGACATCGCTGAGACAGCTGCTGTCATCAAAAGGATGGCCCAGAGCTCCCTCTTCAACAATGAGAACTTTACCATCACCTCTAGAATGAATCACACACCTAAAAAGCAGTAAGTTTTCCAAGAAGAAGCAACAGAAATTTTCTGGGGGAAGACTCAGGAGGGAGCTTTGTAATATGCTCATGCTTTCCAGCAAAAAAACAAAAACAAAAACAAACCCAAACAGTTCCAGTTTCTTTCTTTGTAAAATGGGTTTACTCAGCTAATAAAGAGCATTTTGCTGACTAGGAAAGGAGCCTGTTTTATTTCCAGTGGTTAGGCAGCCCTCCTCCCACAGTCCATTCATGTATGTTTTAATATGATCTGGGTAATTGATACTCAGTTTGTTTCTCAAGCCTCTAAGAGTGAAGAACAAGGTTATCCAAGTCCTGAGAGGTAAAAATTTATTTACTTATATCATATCAGCATGTTATGATATGGTCACACATGCTCATACAGCTGACTTTTTCTTATAGCCAAAAGAGGAAACTTTTTCCTTTTAAAAATACATTTTCTTTTTCATCAGGAAGAAACGTTTTCTAAAAACAAACATTTTCATATTAAGTGGAAATTAAAAACAATGGCTTTTCTTTTGTTCCCAGCTCATGAAGAATAGGGCTGATCCGCAACAGATCTCAGAGTTCTTCACACTTGCTTTCAGGGCTCTGTCCTCAGCCTGTCCTTCATCTTCCACAGAAACCACACTGGGGGAAACAGTAACAGCCTCACCAGAATAGCATCCTACGTCCAGAGAAAGAGGAGGTAGACCGAACTTGAACTGTTTAACTTGTTTGGCAGACTGTGTGAGACATTTAAATACATTAAAGTTTTCAGTGGGATCAAACATATTCTCCAAATATCTAAACAATGAGTGTTTTCAGTGCTCAGAACAGAATCTTAGAGATGCCTACTATCAATTTACCTAGTTTTGAGAAATGAAAGCAAAGGACCAACTTTAGAAAAATCCAAGCTTCCCATGCACTTGAGGAAAGATTTGCTGTCGTCAAATCCTCCAAATCAAAAGCCCACTCCCCTGGCTGTCCAGTGGTTAAAACTTCACCTTCCAAGGTAGGGTGTGAGGGTTCAATCCCTGGTCAGGGAGCTAGGAGACCCCCCATGGCTCATAGCCAAAAAATATAAAAGAGAACAGTATTGCGACAAATTTGACAAAGATTTTTTAAATGATCCACATTAAAAAAAAAAAACTTAGAAAAAATAAACAAAAGCATGCTCTATAGGACTTAATGCTTTCCACCCATTAAGCCCCTGCAGGGGTCAGTAATAGGACCTTTAGTGTTGAGCAGTGAGTTTACTCAACACTAACAGTTAAATTTTAAAAAGATCACAGGACAGTAGTGTGCTGGAGACAGCTCCTACTGGCTCACTACAGCTGATTGTTAAATTTTAAAATTTTGCCAGCAGTTGCCAAACAGTTGTTATTGAAATTAAGTTACATAAGCTTACAAAGAGTAATGAAGCCAAATGTGGTTCACTTTAGTGAGAATAATTTGCACAAGGGTAAGAAACAATTTTTTCTGCATGGGATCGCAAAGAGTCAGACATGACTGAACAACTGAACTGAACTGAGGAAACACTTTATCAGATCACATATAAGATTGAATGACAATAAATTTAAGAATGTAATAAGTAATTATGATGTAATTCCATTTTTCAAATCATGGCCGAATTGCAATCATAGATTGGCTACAAGAGTTCAGCAAAAATCAATTAAAGCATCCTGGGAGAATGAACTGGCTATATGGACTTGACAATAAAGTATATTTTATTATTATTTGTTAGCTGTGTTATATGTCTTTGCTATCAGCAAAATTTTAACAAACATGTACACTTGTATACAGAACTTTTTTTCTAGGAGGGCAGACTATTCAACATTTACCAGTACACCGCTAGATGGGGAAAGTGGGGAAGGAGTTGGGGGAATAGTTTAAACCCAAAGAAGGAAGCACAATGTTTTTTTTCTTTTGGTTTTTCAGTTTGCCCTCAGCATCCAACTGCCATAATACATGTCCACAGATGTTAATGCCTAAATCTCTCCAGTAAAATACAAACACCCCACCCCCACTACTAAGAATTAAAAGCACTTTACTTGAAAAAAATCAACTTTATTTTTTCTAGATTAAAAAAAATAGAACCAGCTATTAAATTTTTGTTGGGAAAAATGTTTCTTTTGGTGTTCACATCTAAATTTCTGAAAAGGTGATTCTGGTTACTAAAATAATCGCAAATGCATTCATAAACCAGATAGATCCACGAGTGACCAGCCCTTTACAAAATTTAATGACAGGTGCCACAGCCTTTACATTCATTCTTATCATACATTACAACATGCAGATAGACAAAGAAAGACAGGTCAACAAGCTGAAGTAAACATTATGGCATCAGGAAAATGAAAATCCACCTGTATAAAATAAATACAACTCTGTAATAACTGTAAAGAAAAGGAAAGCATGTAACACAACAATGGCAATTCAATGTATAACTGTTTCATTATCCAATCATGAAATGAGTTACTGTAAAATGCACAGACCCCCTACACATAAAGAATTTGGGCATTACAGTCATGTGTTCAACAGTTTTACACAACAAAAATAAAGCCATTCAACATATGTATGCATATCTTGCAACTAGATTACACATATATTTTTTGTTCTTTTAACTGTTTTAAAAAAATATTAAATGTAAAAATCCTCAAATGGAAATTTTGCAGAAAAACCCTTATTTTATCTTCTGTATGGCTACAGTCACCCTCCCTCAACAGTACAGCACCCTCAGCTTATTCCCAGGGTCCAGTTCCTAACTGTTGGGTATCAGTGCAAAATGATTGCAATAAAGCACCAACCAGTGACTGCTCCAGAGAACACCTGGCCCCTTTGTGACCCCAAAATGTTCAATTTAGGTGGCTTTGGTCCCAAACTTATTAGTCTCTACTGTCTCATAAAATAAACCAGTATACTTGTTGCCCAGGGTGGCTCTGACTTCGCCTTTCATGTTAACAGATGTAAAATTCACAGCACTACATTGTAAGAAAATAAGGCTAACCATTTTTATCCATCCTTTGTAGACTAGAGCTGACGTACTCATAATGGTAACTCTGGAGCGAAGTCCTATAGTGTAATGAAGAAAATAACTTCCTATTTAGCAATGTAAATAAAATTTCCTTAAATATAAAAAGAATCCAATAAGAATATCCATGATTAACTTTCTACAATTATAACCAGGTCACAGTAGTTTAGAACAGTCTATAGGGAAATGATTGTCAGAAACATTACCGAGACAAACCCACAAGACATGAGTGGCGAGAACAAAGAATGAAGAGGCATTGCAACACCGACCCAAGTGCTATTAATACCACAGTGATGTTCTGAGGTTTACATTCGGTGATTTAACATTTCACTTTCACAAAAAGTCTTGAAAAAAAATGACAATACCACCGGCTCTTGATTATTCATGGATTCTTTTCTAGCCCATAGATTATTCAGGCTTTTGTGTTTCCTCTTCCTGAAGCTGTCTTTCCAAATCTTTTCACTACTCATGAACAGTCATAAATAGATAGACAACAGAAATCTTTTCTTTAAAAAAATTAATACGCATCCCTAGAAGAAGAACAGTTTGATGAGAATAAGGACTCAAACTCCTAAATACAATTAGATTTTTGGTTTACTATGACTTATTACTGGATTAACTCTGGTAATCTCTAGGTCTTTCCCCGTGGAAAAATTAAGGGTTGGTTGTAATATGAAGGACTACTTAATGACAGATTTGAACTCATAGCTAGCTTAAAAAAAAAAATCTACTATTTAGATTCTCAACTCGTTTGCTCACCCAAAACATCATTTTCCGTTCTGTAATTTTTCTTTACCTTCCACTGGCATATAGGTTTCTCCACGCTATTTGTATCTTTTAACACCAATGACAGTTTCGGAAGTTAAGTGTGAACTGCTGGGGTGGTCATCTCTGGAGTCACTGCACCTGCCCGTGGCCAAGCAATGCTCCATCACTGTGACTCATGGAGACCAAAATCCAGCAGGGAGATCTCAGCCCTCTCTGCTATGTGAATCCAGGCAGATCAGCTGAGACCAGGAAGTGCTGAGATTCTACCAGCTGCTAGCACAGAAACTGGCACAGTTCTATTTTCTTTTCCCTTGACAAAGATGTATACTCTCTAAACAACCTTTGATCTCACTTTGCAAAGAAAATACAGATTAGGACTTTTGATTTGGTTCTGTACAGTGGCATATTGCTGCTTCCCTGGTTGCCATACAAAATCACAGATTCTCTCTTTACCTTCCCTAGTGCAAGCAGGAGAACTCCAGTTACTGATAAGGAAAGCACAGTCAATGCTCTCAGACAAACATGTTTTGCCAACAGAAGAGAAAGAACATGTTGATAAGGAATCAAAGAGGGATAGGGCAGACCAAATACACATCTATTTACAACTCACAGATCTATTTTCAAAAATTAACTCACACATCTGTTGGTATTTTTCACTCTAGAGCTGCTGAAATGACTGCACTTGAAAACAAAAGCATCTTACAGAACAGTCTGCTTGACATGTACATTATACAATATTATGTTCCTGTGGAGAACAGTGATAGCAAAAGTGGCCCTAAATCACACTGACGTATGCATTTCTTTTTTTTTTTTTTTGGATGGGAGAACTGGCCACTCTATCTGCGGTTTACTTAGCAATGACGAAAAAGGTCTATTGGCTAGGACTATGCATGCCAGACTCCACAGTGAGTTACTTATCCCCCAGCTGGCTGACTCTCTCAAGGGAACAATTTCGATTCATCTTGTCTAGTAGTGTTTGCTGGGCCTCAAACAGAAGCATCTTTAAGTTTCTATCCAGCTTCCTATCATCCTTCATACCTTTAATTGAGACTGACTTTACCTAATTACTGTCACTGTAAAACACATATAACAAAATGCTCAGATTTCAAAAAAAACTGCATAATACCCACTACCAAACCAAACATATTAACACTGTCTTCTGCATTTCACCAGTAGTTGTCTACTATTCAATGAGGTATTTTAGGTAATGAATCATTCTTTCACCTCTGTACTGAATTAACCCTAAAGATGGAGCTGCTGGGGGCTTTTATTTGGTTGCTTTGCCTTTCCCACATAACCGGGAGAAAATTCACATCTTTTCAGTTTTTGTTTTTTTTGGTTTATTTAAAAATAGAAAACAATAGCCTTTACTTTTAGGTTCTGGCCTACTTCTCAAAACTGTCATTTGTACAATTAGTGACAACAGGGGAATCAACAATGCTCATCACCAATAAGTACACTGACTCACTAGGGTCTAAATAGTCTTACAGTCCCAAACCAAAACACAACCTCTCTCTCAACACTGGGAGTGCAGGTGACCAGTTGACACCGTGCCAGCACTTTCTGAGGAGTGTTTGGTTCTCCTATGAGGAGAATCAAATCACATGAATATAGGGACACATCGTTTTAAAAAAAAAGTTTTCTAGAAATATGAACTTGACTCTATCCTCTCCAAGATCAACTGGAAGAAACTGGGAAGCCTCTTTGCTGGTCTCTCCTGGTTATGCCACTCTGGCACGGGTAGCTCCTTGACATGCTAAGGGAACAAATGCAGGTTCTGGGGGTGTCATGTGAGAATGTGTCACCATTGGAAGTCAGTGCCTGGCTCTAGCTCTTACAGTCCTTATATTAAATAAGTCTATTTCACCTTAACTTGATCAGTTAAATGCCTTAATTTATTTCAACCACCCCCATATGCATTTGATACTAAAATGCAAAATGGAAAGAAAAGAGAACAAAACTAAACGAAGGCTCTGAGCGGGACAGAAGCCGTGGTGTGGTACCCAGTGCAGATGGCGCTGGGGAGCGTCAGCGCACAGATCAACATGCAGACAGACAGGCAGCCTCTCAAGAATTTCACTCGCTGATCACGTTCACGTCTGTTTCCAACCTACAGTGCTAATCCTCTGCTGTAGATGCATCTGATAAAAGTGCATTTTGTAAAAGACAATTATCAATCTATGATATGCCTTCTATACAAAAGATAAATCAAGTGAACCCCCCTCCCCATAAAGGGGCAGCATGAATGCATGTAAACACGGCATTGGACTGAGCTGGTCTTTTGGAAGAACACCTTCTAGTACCGGAATGTGTCACTGGACACTGCTTTGGCCCCGGGGGCACGCTTGACACCGAACCTCATGGAGCTGTTGAGGACCGGGTGTCTCTGCAAACAACAGGGAAGCAGCTCTTGGAAGGCGCCCACCAGCTCGCCTCGAGGCTACTGGGAATGGAGCCAGAGCTGATGGAGGTGAGGGCACGCCCCAGTGCTGCCCAGCAGAGACGACTAGCTAAGAGGAATGGACGCGCACAGTTTTCTGAGTCTGGGCAAGATTATCACATACATCTGGTGGCAACAGAATTTCTCTCAGATAGTCTTCTAGGATGATTTGATGATTTCTTCTTCTCCAAATGTGATGTTTGCATAAATGGGTGGTAGAGTGTATTGTTTTAAAACATGAAAAATCCTTAAAACATATTAGCAGGTCATTATATTATTGATCCTCATTTTAGTAGAGTTTAAAAATATCCCAAAGGGGGATAAATATTAATCCATCCATTGAATCTCCTTTGCTTGTTTTTTATATTCTGATTTGCACGTGTAAAATAATGCACGCTTAGGAAAGTCCAAACTCCTATGGTGACCATGACAAGTCCAAGTCCATTCCTAAAACAGGCAATGGTAAAAGTACTGGAAGATGCTGTACCACATGTAGCCTGACAAAAACGCAAAAGACTGTATGAGAAGTATCCACGTATTGCTGAGGGTCATCTCCCTGGAAACAGCTTCCTTATGGCCCTTGGGAGGTGGAAAAGCCCCTAAAAGACAAAATAGAAATATTAATTTGTTTTCTTGTGGTGGGAGGTGTCCTAGAGTAAACGTTGAACATCAGCTAGAGTTTCTTTTGCTGTTGTTGTTGTTTGTTTCTGCTTTTGTGTGTTTTGCGCTGGGTCTTCATCGCTGCTTGCGGGCTTTCTCTAGCTGCAGTCAGCCAAGACCACTCTTCACTGCCATGTGTGGGCTACTCACTGTGGAGGCGTCTCCTGCTGCAGAGCACAGGCTCTAGGCCTAAAGGACTCGGTAGTTGCGGCTCTCAGGCTCTAGAGTGCTGGCTCAGTAGTCGCGGCACTCGGGTTTAGCTGTTCCGCTGCATGTGGGATCTTCCTGGACCAGGGATCAGACCCACGTCCCCTGCACTTACAGGCGGATTTTTAACTACTAGACCACCAGGGAAGCCCTGCATTCTTTTTTTTTTAAAGCATCTCTGATTTCATGTTGCTCTTAAAGAGAGATATCATTTGAGATACAGTTTTCAAACCACTGAGCCCTTTCCCACCTCTGAGCCTTTGCTTTTTTCTCTGCCTAGAATGCTTCTCCCTCCACCTCTGTGAAAGGCAGGCTCAGGGCATTTTTCCAACATCAGAAAAACACCACTGTCTTGTCTCCCCTTCCCCACCAGTCACTGGTATCTTCATGTTTATTTCCTTCTTGGCACTTTCCACAGTCTGTATTGATTCCAATCTACCTTTCTCTCTTCTACAGACTGGTTTACTTTCTGTCTCCTGCAGGAACATAAACTGCAGGAGAGCAGGCACTATGGCTGCCTCGTTTTCCACTGTATCCCTACAGATTTCTGCAATGGCCAGGACACAGGATTAAATCAATTAAATAATTTCCAGAGAACTTCCTGATGGACAAGTGGTTAGGACTCTGCGCCCGCTGCCAAAGGCACGGGTTCAACTCCTGGTCAGGGAACTAAGATCCTACAAGCCAAACTTTGTGGCCAAAAAATATTTTCTTTTTCAAAATAACGTAATTTATACTAATTCTATTTACAAATTAAATGTTTTTGCCACAAAAGGGGTTGTAAATTACCAATGTTGTTGTTTAGTCCCTAAGTCATACCCAACTTTTTTGCGACTCCAAGGACTGTAGCCTACCAGGCTCCTCTGTCCATTGGATTTCCCAAGCAAGAATACTGGAGTGGTTGCCATTTCCTTCTCCAGGGTATCTGCCCGACCTAGGGATGAACCTGTGTCTTCTGTCTTGGCAGGTGGGTTCCTACCACTGAACCAGCATGCAAGCCCATAAATTGCTGATACTATTTTCAAAAGGCAACATGGTTTATTCCTTTATTCAAAAGGACTATGTCGATAATAAAAAAAAAATAAAAAGGAGAAACAAAGTAAACAGATGTCTTTACATTCTTTTCCGGAAAGGAAAGCTACACCACTTTGGAACAATATTTCCTAAGGTCATCTTGAAAACACTCTTCAGCATTTCAAATAGTCTCTGTTCTTGAGGATAATCCCCTAGGGTAAGCTGATTCAAGAGAGGATTTGCTTCTCACAATTTACAGAGAACACTTTAAAGTTTCAAGGTCTGTTATGCAAATAGCTTTCTTAAAAAGAGTTTCTACTATTGTTGCTACTATTTAGGCCAAATATTATAAAGAGATTGAGATGAATAAGAAGAGGGATCTTGCTGGCCTTTTAATCACCTGATGCCTTATGTTGGGTTTGCCGAAAATGTTTGTTTGGGTTTACATTACATCTTATAGAAAAACCTGAACAAGCTTTTTGGCTTCCCCAATACATCCATTCTGTCTTATCCTGAAAGAAAATCTTGGAGAGCAAGGAATGCAAAACAGCAGAGAGGGACATCTTGTTCAGCTAGCCTTACTAGGTATTTTAATGGCACAGACAGTGTCCTGCTCCTGTCATATTAATATCCATGACTCCAAAGTCCCCAGGTGGGAAAGTTAAGATGAGGAAGGAGTCTTATTGAGGATAAAGTGAAACAATCCTAAATACAAACACAAAAGCCTTAAAGATAATTAACAGTATCAGCTTTTGCTTATGACTATCAGGGGGCTTCCCTGGTAGCTCAGATGGTAAAGAATCTGCCTGCAATGCAGGAGACCCTGGTTTGATCCCTGGGTCAGGAAGATCCTCTGGAGGAGGAAATGGCAACCCATTCCAGTATTTTTGCCTGGAGACTCCCATGGACAGAAGAGCTCAGGGGTTATATTCCATGGGGTTGCAAAGAGGTGGACATGACTGAGCGATTAATATTATGAATTTTAGACCTTTGATACACTGATTTAATATCTACTTTAATTCTGTCCCCAAAAAGTCTAGATGGGAAGAAAACTGGGCCTCTATTCATCTAAAACCCCAAGGCTATCCTCAGACCCAGGACATGTTTCTCTTCATCTTACTCCTGTTGCTCTGGAAACAGGTGTGCAGTGTGGCTGTCTGTGAAAACCTGGGGTCTGCCTGGGGCTCCAGGCAGGTTAGTTCTTGCTTCCCCAACTTCCTGGTTTCCTCTCTCTCTTCTCCTTCCCTTCTCTGTGTTTTTCATCACACTGTAGTTGTCATAGAAAGTACAGAATATTGAGTACAGAAAAGGGATCTTAGAGTAAATAGACCTTTTTCTCCCTAGGAGAAAAATGTAATAAGGTTATATCTATGAAGACTTAAAATGTAAATGCTATCCCTCCACGTAAAGAAAAGAATAAGCACATTAAAATGCAGTTAAAAATAATCTAAAATGACTGTATGGTGATGGCTATCAGTCAGACAATCAAGTGCAGGATCAAAACATGAATGATGTTTGCTGTTTCATAAAAGAGACCATATAATCACAGAGGTGGGTCTACAGTCTTCCACAGACGTGTATTCTCTTGAACTTGATCTGTTTGTACGATGTTTTACCCATCATTTGATTGCTCCACACTGGCTGATGAAGTAAGGGCCTGGATAAATTTCACATGCATTTATTTGTCTTTATAAAAGTTCTAAGCTGAAATTCTAAAATATGGAAATACTTTGATTCCTTTAGGGTGCCTGAAGAATTGAAAAATGGTTATCTCCCCTAAAATATATCTTTGAAACCATCAGTAACCTCAGGAATACATGTAATAGGATTCTGCGTACCTGTTTCATAAAAATGCGATAAGAGGTCCTCTTTTTCAATAAAACGCTGATAGAGCCAGTCAGAAAGGTCATCAGTCTCCAGGGGTACATCTTTAACTGGAAAGATTCTATCAAGAGTCAGAAAAAAAGCAAAAACTACTTTAATTCAGAAGTCAAAATCATTCAGAACCACAACTTAGCTTTAAAGTATCCTATTATCTACAAAAATTATTAAGAAATACCTGTCTTTCCATGTTTGTAGGTTTAAGTAGGAATGTTTTTTGGAACAAGTGAAGTTTTAGAATTGCAGCTTTCTTAGAACATATTTAGAATACTCAAATGTTAGGTCAAATAATGTATCTTAGCAATGTTCCTTTGTTGGGAATATCTATGAACCAGACAGAATCTGTATTAATTGGTGCCCTTTTGCTAATTATATCAGAGATACTGGTTTCATGAGCAGGGCCAGCTCATGACTGAATGTAGTTGTTGGAACATGATTCTGAAGGATTCTGTGACTGTCCTTACTCAACAGGAACTGGACTGGGATGATGAGCGACATATATCTACTGCAAGTGAGAACAGAACAGGGGCCTTGAACAAGTGTTTCTTTCCTTTTTTGTTTTCCAGTTTTGAGAAGAAGGTGTTCTTGATTATATTTCTTCATCAAAAGTAAAAAGATGCAGTGTTTAAAGTCTGCAAAATGTTTGTTTGTATGAAAAACGCAGCCCCTCCCCTTCCTCTGCTTTTTGTTTCTCCTTCCCCAGAGGAATGGATTTTTCCCTCTTAGTATTTAGCAATGCTGCCTCTTAGTTTTAGGGCTTATCTACTGACAATCAAAAATGAGGGTTAAGCTCCTTTCTCTTCCTATCCCACCACACAGGCACATCCCTTCCATCTTTCCATGCACTTGTATGATCATTTTAATTATCACAATATTTGACATTTACGTTATTATAATCATGTTCAGTTCAGTTCAGTCGCACAGTCGTGTCCGACTCTTTGCGACCCCATGAATCGCAGCACGCCAGGCCCCCCTGTCTGTCACCAACTCCCGGAGTTCACTCAGACTTGCGTCAATCGAGTCAGTGATGCCATCCAGCCATCTCATCCTGGGTCGTCCCCTTCTCCTACTGCCCCCAATCCCTCCCAGCATCAAAGTCTTCTCCAATGAGTCAACTCTTTGCGTGAGGTGGCCAAAGTACTGGAGTTTCAGCTTTGGCATCATTCCTTCCAAAGAAATCCCTGGGTTGATCTCCTTTAGAATGGACTGGTTGGATCTCCTTGCAGTCTAAGGGACTCTCAAGAGTCTTCTCCAACACCACAGTTCAAAAGCATCAGTTCTTTGGTGCTCAGCTTTCTTCACAGTCCAACTCTCACATCCATACATGACTACTGGAAAAACCATAGCCTTGACTATATGGACCTTAGTCGGCAAAGTAATGTCTCTGTTTTTGAATATGCTATCTAGATTGGTCATAACTTTTCTTCCAAGGAGTAAGCATCTTTTAAATTCATGGCTGCAATCACCATCTGCAGTGATTTTGGAGCCCCCCAAAATAAAGTCTGACACTGTTTCCACTGTTTCCCCATCTATTTCCCATGGAGTGATGAGACTGGATGCCATGATCTTCGTTTTCTGAATGTTGGGCTTTAAGTCAACTTTTTCACTCTCCTCTTTTACTTTCATCAAGAGGCTTTTGAGTTCCTCTTCACTTTCTGCCATAAGGGTGGTGTCACCTGCATATCTGAGGTTATTTATATTTCTCCTAGCAATCTTGATTCCAGCTTGTGCTTCTTCCAGTCCAGCGTTTCTCATGATGTACTCTGCATAGAAGTTAAATAAGCAGGGTGACAATATACAGCCTCGACGCACTCCTTTTCCTATTTGGAACCAGTCTGTTGTTCCATGTCCACTTCTAACTGTTGCTTCCTGGCCTGCATACAGATTTCTCAAGAGGCAGGTCAGGTGGTCTGGTATTCCCATCTCTTTCAGAATTTTCCACAGTTTATTGTGATCCACACAGTCAAAGGCTTTGGCATAGTCAATAAAGCAGAAATAGATGTTTTTCTGGAACTCTCTTGCTTTTTCCATGATCCAGCGGATGTTGGCAATTTGATCTCTGGTTCCTCTGCCTTTTCTAAAACCAGCTTGAACATCAGGAATGAGGTTCGTGACACTGTACAGGAGACAGGGATCAAGACCATCCCCATGGAAAAGAAATGCAAAAAAGCAAAATGGCTGTCTGGGGAAGCCTTACAAATAGCTGTGAAAAGAAGAGAGGCGAAAAACAAAGGAGAAAAGGAAAGATATAAGCATCTGAATGCAGAGTTTCAAAGAATAGCAAGAAGAGATAAGAAAGCCTTCTTCAGCGATCAATGCAAAGAAATAGAGGAAAACAACAGAATGGGAAAGACTAGAGATCTCTTCAAGAAAATTAGAGATACCAAGGGAACATTTCATGCAAAGATGGGCTCGATAAAGGACAGAAATGGTATGGACCTAACAGAAGCATAAGATATTAAGAAGAGATGGCAAGAATACACAGAAGAACTGTACAAAAAGGATCTTCATGACCCGGATAATCACAATGGTGTGATCACTCATCTAGAGCCAGACATCCTGGAATGTGAAGTCAAGTGGGCCTTAGAAAGCATCACTATGAACAAAGCTAGTGGAGGTGATCGAATTTCAAATCCTGAGATATGATGCTGTGAAAGTGCTGCACTCAATATGCCAGCAAATTTGGAAAACTCAGCAGTGGCCACAGGACTGGAAAAGGTCAGTTTTCATTCCAATCCCAAAGAAAGGCAATGCCAAAGAATGCTCAAACTACCGCATGATTGCACTCATCTCACACACTAGTAAAGTAATGCTCAAAATTATAATCATGTAAGTATATTCAAAGGTAAGTGAAAGTGAAGTTGCTCAGTCGTGTCCGACTCTGCTCCTCCATCCATGGGATTCTCCAGGCGAGAATACTGGAGTGGGTTGCCATTTCCTTCTCCAGGAGTTCTTCCCGACCCAGGGATCAAACCCAGGTCTCCTGCATTGCAGGCAGACGCTTTAACCTCTGACCCACCAGGGAAGCCCATTCAAAGGTAAACCAGGCGGTAAATCAAGGCTATGTTTCCTTTCCTCTCCAATTTCTGTTCTCCCTAGATTGAGCAATTTGCATTATTTCCTAGGTAGACATTGGAGAAGGAAATGGCAACCCATTCCAGTATTCTTGCCTGGAGAATCCCATGGACGGAGGAGCCTGGTGGGCTACAGTCCACGGGGTCACAAAGAGTCGGACAGGACTGAGCGACTTCACTTCACTTCACTTCTAGGTAGACATAACTAATTCAACCATAAACTATGGACCAATTAAATCTAAAATCAAATCTCTAGATCAGGTCGACAAACTTTTCCTTAAAGGGCCAGAGAAAAAATACTGAGACTTTGCAGGCTATTTAGATCTTTGTCACAACTATTCTACTCTGCTTTGTGTAATGTGCAGTCACAGATAAGGTATAAATAAATTAGTGTAGTTGTGTTCAAATGCAACTTTATTTAAAAACCAGGCAGTGAGCCACATGGACTTGGGTCTAGATCTCCTCCCAAGGGACTCACATGCATTAGACATTCACCTTCTAATTTCTAATTTCACCTTCGTGAGGAAATTTCAGCAAGGTTCTGGGTGTGTTGCCTGTAGTTTTCATCCTGCAAAGGCCCTTCACTGTCATCCTGGTGAGTCTTCATATTCCTAAAGTGGATTTAGTGCTTTCTGTATCTCCTATCTTACTTTTTGTCTGTTTACTCCACATTTTGATGGGGTACACCCCTCCAGTAGTTTGCTGAGAAAAGGCACTTGAAACCTTGCGTTTCTGCCAATGTCTTTTTTTCTGTCCTCATACCTGGTTGATAATTTAACTAGATATAGTATTCAGAGTTGAAATTCATTTTTTTTCCATCTGTCTTTTTGTCCTCCTTTCTGAGAGATTTCTTATTTAAATTTCAAACTTTTACTGAGTTTTACTTTTTTTTTTAATCATACTTTTAGTTTCTAAGAGATCTGAGTGATTTTTTTTTTACAGAATGCTATTATTGTTACAATATTTCATCTCTATGAGAATCTCATTTCTATGACAATTATCATGGGAATTTAAAAACATTCACAGAAGTAGAGAAAAGGGTTAATGAACCCTTCATGTACCATGAGGATTTTGGAAGCCGTACAGTCTGTTTCTCACATGACCCTCCTATGTTCGTTTTCGTCTCCATCTTTAACAGTGGAGGCTGATCAGATTCCCAGTTATCTGGGGATTCTCTGTTGCTCATGCATGTTTACAGATGTGGGACTACACAGCTGTTTAAAGTTCTCTGCCTGTGAGTGGAGTTTGTTGACTATAAGTAACCCTGAGGATTATCTGACTGGGCCATTTAAATTGGTCTTTCCTCTTGAATTCGGCCTTTACTCACAGAAAGATCCTTGAATTTCCTGCTAAGAGAGAGGAAAGGCCTTGTTGCTAGTTTTCTGGCAGCAGAGCAAGGTGAGGGCTGGGAGTCTCAACATTCAGCACACAGATGTCACCTAACCATGCTATTCTCATCTCATTATAGGACCTCTGCCTCAACTGCACCTGGGGTTCCAGAGCAGGCCTCCGGTATTTGCCAGGGCAGGGAAAGAACAAGAGCGCAGGAACGGAATGCAGGATGGGGGTTCTGGGGTTCTCAGTTCTCCTTAAACAGATTTCAACCAGTCTTCCCAAGTTTAGCAACTTTCCACCTTATTTCCACAGGTGCTGATGCAGCCAGCCTCTTGGCTTTTCAAAAGAGGGAGCGGACTCAACTCAAGTCCACTTTCATGCCCTTCCAAAACCCCAGTAAAATACAAGAGAGGTTTTCCAAGGGTAAACTCACAAGGATGGGGTGAACACTAGGAATGACAATAGCAACAAAACCTGGGATGTTGGAAAAAAGAGCAGTAAATAAAGTAACAGGTCCTAAGCCAGCTTTACACATATGTGTGTGTGTGTGTATCTTTCATACCATGGAGGCAATAAAAAAGCCAGCTTCAAGCCAGCCATATAAATGTAAAAGGACAGCTGTTACGAGTATTATAAAAATGAATTCTTGACAGAGTTCTTTTAATAACAAAATTTATATAATCAGAGGAGTAGAGACAGAGAGAGAAAATTTCAAAAGAGGAAGAGTCCGTGGGATAATTAAATGAGTTTGTTTTCCCTTCTCTTCAAAGGATAATTTCTATCTTTGAATTATAAGAAACCCTCAAATTGGAAATAATAGTCCAAGAATTCCACTGTCTCTTTCTTCTTTCCCCATTTAAACTAAGAAAGCAGATTCCTATGGGGGAAGTTACTGAAGATACACAAGCTCCTTAGAGTGCTTGCAGACTACTTCCCCTACACTGTACATGAAATCCTGCAGAAAGAACCATTAGACAAACACATTTCTGTGGAAAAATGTTCTCAGTGTTCACCAGATAATACCAACTTCACATTTTCTCACCCTGCTGTATATTTGCTTGCCAGTTACAAAAGGCCTAGCACCCTATCTCAAGCCTGTATCTCCACTTAAAGTGAGTTTTTAAGAGGGTAATAATTAAAAACAAAAGTCAGTTTTGTGAAGTAGTTTTTCCTAACTCCTTTCCTCCCCTAAGAAGTCCTTTGGGTACTTGGTTGCATGAAACAGTCATTTATATGTAAGGACTGAATGTTTGTATCAAACTATTTTATAATCTTAATTTGCAGGTAGGAAGATGAATTAATGCAAATGATGACAATTTTGTTTTTACCTTTTCTATATTTACACTTCCGATTTTTATTATCACGTTGCTAAGACCTCTAGTACAATGTTGAATAGAAGTGGTGATAATGAGCACCCTGCCTTTCATGTTTTATATTTCAGGGGGAAATATTCAGTAGTTTACCATTTAATATGCTTGCTGTAGATTTCTTCCATAGATAACATTAATCAGATTCAAGAAATCCCCTTCTATTCACAATTTGCTAAAAGTTTTCTTTTTTATCATGAATAAGAGTTGCACTTTTATCAGTTTTTTCCATCTGTTGAAGTGCTTATATAATTTCCTACTTCTGTTAATGTGATTAATTAAAGGGATTGCTTTTAGATATTTTTTCATTTGTAGATTTTATTTCTATATTATAGACACATGCCCTTTATCAGATAAATGTATTGTTAATATCTTCTATTCAGTGGGTTCATTATTGCAATATTATAGGGCCTCTTATACAATATTGTAAAAGTGGTGATAAAAAGCATCGTTCTTAAGTTAGAGTTTGGGAGTGACACATACACATTGCTATACTTGAAGTGGATAATCAACAAGGTCCTATTGTATAGCACAGGGAACTCTGCTCAATGTTACATGGCAGCCTGGATGAGAGGGGAGTTTAGGGGAGGATGGATACATATATAAGAACAGCTGAGTCCCTTTGCTGTCCACCTAAAACTATCACAATATTGTTCACTTGTTATAGCCTAATACAAAATAAAAAGTTTCTTTTTTATTTTTAAAAAGCATCATTCTCTTATTCTTGATCTTGGAAAGAAACATTTCAATATATCATCCTTTAATATGGTGTTTTCTGAAGAATTTTGTAGATATCCTTTATCAGAATGAGGAAAGTCCTTTCTATTCTAAAAATCTACAGAGTTTCTATCATGAATAGGTATTTATATTTAGTAAGTGATTTTATTTAAAAATCCAAGCTTATTTTGAATGTTGAGCCAAACTTTCATTCCTGAAATATATGCTCTCAGTACATAATGTGATGGATTTAAAATATCTTGCTGGGTTACTCTTACATCCATAATCATGCAAGAGATTTACCTTTAAATACTCCTTTCTTCTAATATCTCTGGTTCAGGTTTTGGTATCCAAGCTATGCTGGCCTCAGAAAAGAAGCTAGGAAGTATTTCCTCTTTTGGATGCTCTGGAATAACTACACTTAATATTCTTTAATTTTCCTTTTTAATGACTACAGAATCTGAGGTAATGTTCCCCTTTTCATTCCTGCTATTGGCAACACTGACCTTTTTTTCTTGATCAGTCTTGCCAGGAGCTGATCACGTTAATGTCTTCAAAAAATAAAATTTTTTATGTCATTTTTCTTTCTATTGTATGTTTTCTATTTCAGTAAGTTCTCCCTTATTATTCCCTGTCTTCTACTATTTTAGGATTACATTTGCTTCTTTTTTTCTAACTTCTTAAAATAGACATTTAGATCACTGATTTTTAACTGTCTTCTTTTTTAATAGAAATGATCTTTTTGCTTTTCTTTATCTTATTATTTTTGGCTGTGCAGAGCCTTCAGTGTTTTGCGCCGGCTTTCTCTAGCTGTGGAGAGCAGCGTACAGGCTTCTCAGGAGGCTTTTCTTGTTGCAGAGCATTCTCTAGGTGCATAGCCTTCAGCAGTTAAAGCACGCGGGCTCTGTAGTTGGGGCTCAAGGGCTCTAAAGTGCAGCCTCAGCAGTCGTGGTGCACAGGACTAGCTGCTCCATGGCACCTGGAACCCTCTCAGACGAGGGACTGAACCTGCGTCCCCCGCACTGGCAGGCAGATTCCTATCCACTGTGCCACCAGGGGAGTCTCTACCAGAAGTTTTTAAGGCTGTAAATTTTCCTGTAAAATATAGATTAATACAGATTAAGTTGTACTGCATAAATTTTTATAGATCATATTTTCACAATCATTCTGCTAAAAACATTTTCTACTTTCATTGTAATCTCTTCATACACGGTAAGCCGTAAATTCCTTATTCTCTACTACTTGATGTGAAGATCCAGCTCATTGGAAAAGACCCTGATGCTGGGAAAGATTGAAAGCAAAAGGGGAAGAAGGTGGCAGAGGATCAGATGGTTAGTTTCACCAACTCAATGGACATGAATTTGAGCAAACTCCAGGACATAGTGAAGGACAGCGAAGCCTGGCATGATGCAGTCTATTGGGCTGCAAAGAGTCTGACACAATTAGTGACTGAACAATAACAACCACCCTACTGATGAACAGTTTCTCATTTTTTTGTTATAGCATTCTGTAAATGTCCATTCATATGTTTACATCTATACGATAAAATTACAGAAGTGAAACTGCTAAGTCAAAGGTTAACTTTGAAAGACTTTGCTACATTATCTTCATAAAGATTATACCAATTTATATTTCTACTAGCAATTTATGAGAATGCTTCTCAGAGAAAGATTTTTAAACTGGAGAAGAACAAAATCCGAAGGCTCTGATTTAGGTATAGAAGATGATGAGCAGTGTTTCACAACTCAATTCAGTTCAGTCACTCAGGCGTATCCAACTCTTTGTGACCCCCATGGACCACAGCACACCAGGCTTCCCTGTCCATCACCAACTCTTGGAGTTTGCTCAAACTCATGTCCATCGAGTTGGTGATGCCATCCCACCATCTCATCCTCTGTCGTCCCCCTCTCCTCCTGCCTTCAATCTTTCCCAGCATCAGGGTCTTTTCCAATGAGTCAGCTCTTCGCATCAGGTGGCCAAAGTATTAAGAGTTTCAGCTTTAGCATAAGTCCTTCCAATGAACATCCAGGACTGATCTCCTTTAGGATGGACTGGTTTGATCTCCTTGCTTTCCAGGGAACTCCCAAAATTCTTCTCCAACACCACAGTTCAAAAGCATCAATTCTTTGGCACTCAGTTTTACTTATAGTTCAACTCTCACATCCATACATGACTACTGGAAAAACTATAGCTTTGACTAGACGGACCTTTATTGACAAACTAATGTCTCTGCTTTTTAACATGCTGTCTTGGTTGGTCATAGCTTTTCTTCCAAGGAGCAAGCGTCTTTTAATTTCATGGCTGCAGGCATCATCTGCAGTGATTCTGGAGCCCAAGAAAATAAAGTCTGTCACTGTTTCCATCATTTCCCCATCTATTTGCCATGACATGATGGGACAAGATGCCATGGTCTTTGTTTTTTGAATGCTGAGTTTTAAGCCGGCTTTTTCACTCTCCTCTTTCACTTTCATCAAGAAGCTCTTTAGATCTTCTTCACTTTCTACCATAAGGGTGGTGTCATCTGTGTATCTGAGGTTATTGATATTTCTCCTGGCAATCCTGATTCCAGTTTGTGTTTCATCTAGCCCAGCATTTCACATGATGCACTCTGCATATAAGTTAAATAAGCAGGGTGACCATATACAGTCTCAACATACTTCTTTCCCAATTTGGAAGCAGTCCGCTGTTCCATGTTGGGTTCTAACTGTTGCTTCTTGACCTGCATACAAATTCTCAGAAGGCAGGTAAGGTGGTCTGGTATTCCCATCTCTTTGAAAATTTTCCACAGTGTGTTGTGATCCACACAGTCAAAGGTTTTGGCTTAGTCAATAAAGCTGATGCTTTTCTAGAACTCCCTTGCTTCTTCTATGATCCAACAGATGTTGGCAATTTGATCTCTGGTTCCTCTGCCTTTCACAACTGGGATATAACAATTTGGGGACACATTCTTAGTAATCCACCTACGAGCTCTCTTTAAGAATACAGATACCTTATGTCTTCATTTCAATATTAACCTTAATACAAATATTCTGAATCTTACAGAAAAACACATTAGCACTGCCATCTGACTTCAGAGCCTATATTTATAGTCACTTTAGGGGTACCCTGGTGGCTCAGAAGGTAAATAATCAGCCTTCAATGTAGAAGACACCGGTTTGATTACTGAGTTGGGAAGATCCCCTGGAGAAGGGAACAGCTACCCATTCCAGTATTCTGGCCTGGAGAATTCCATGGACTGAATAGCCCATGGGGTCGCAAAGAGTTGGACACGACTGAGCAACTTTCACTTACTGAATTTGTTAGATGATTTGTTGAGCACTGACATCTTTTGGAGAGGGGCATGGCGACCCACTCCAGTATTCTTGCTCAGAGACTCCCATGGACAGAGGAGACTGGCGGGCTGCAGTCCATGGGGCCGCAAAGAGTCAGACACAACTGAGCGACTGACTCTATACCACACTGGCGCCAACACAGTACTGCTTTAAATGCATAAGGGCCAGAGGAGTTCAACAAGGGCGCCCTCAGGAGTAAAACCTATTCTTTCACCTCTGAAAGGTCACCTCCCCCTGTGACTTCTTAGTATCCATTAAAATAAATGCTTTAAATAAAATAAAATAAGAGGAGTTCTGTTTCTTGAAATGGTAGAGTAGTTCACAGGTAATAGTTATAAATTCTGGACAAAATGCAAAAAGTAATTAGTGGAAGGCACTGGAGAGTAACTAAAAGCAGTCAGATATTGGAGGAGAGTCAGGAAAGACAGGAGAGTAGGAGAGACAGGAACGTAGGTGTGTTTCCCATTTTTTACAGCTCTCTACCTCAGAATAGTTCCCAGTTAGTGCCACAAAGACAATCAAGACTTCTATAAGAACATGTCATCTCACTCCTTGGAGAATCAGAGGACAGATATTAGGGTGACCATAGCATTTGAAAAGTGAGGAATCTCAGACATAAGTAAGCACTGAGTGGGAGCCATGCCGTCTGAGTCTGCTCCCCACTCGAATTTCTGGGTGACTCCTCAACTATGTACATATGGGGCAGAAACCAGCAAAATAAAGCCAGCACAGTGCCAGACACAAGAGAGATGCCCAGGGCTATGCAGGAAATTCAACTACTCAGGAAATATAATCATTTGTTTCTTTTTGTTTTTTTTTCAAATTAAATGTCCTTAATATTTGGATTTTTAGGAAAGTCAGTTAGTCATCCTGATACTAGAGGGATGTTTTGTTTGTTTCTTTCATGGAAGTGTTGTTGTTGTTCTTTTTAATTGAAATACAGTTGATTCATGGAATGTTTTAAAATTTAAATTTAAAAATCAAAGTTTGTTTTTTTAAATGAATGGTATTACAAATTACTGACTTCTTACTTTTAGAAGTTTAATACTGCCTTAACACAGTTTTGTAATATAAGTGGTGCTCTTTAAATGCTTTATCCACCTCTACTACACTGAGTACAGTCAAATGGTTTGGGGAATTATCTAGATTACTTTTTAGCCCCTAAAAATACACTATTTCTGTAAATAAAAAAGCAAGTCTAATCAACCTGAGGATAACTTAGCAAGAGCTATCCTGGAAACAGTCTTTAAAACATCTTTATAAGGAGGAAAGTGACATTAAAAATAAGGCTGAAAGAGGAAGTTTGGGTTTACCAACTTAACTCATGAAAGACTGTGGTGAGGTTGGTGACGTATCTATTGCTTTAAATGGGGCGAGTGTCAGGGAGTGGGGCCATGTTTTAACAGAAAATCTACCCTACCATCTGCCTAGAATAGTTTGGACTTTCTCTTGCTTTAAGAGGCAGCCTGGAGGGAAGACCAAATGCTCATTCAAGAGCAGTCTACCCCTATTAGTCTGATTGTTTGGTCACCATGGGATTAAAATATTAATACGACTAATCTCCTAATATGGCAGAGTGTCAAATGCACTGAATACCAGTCCTCTTGGAATCAAATAAAAGGAGTTCTTGTGGGATATAAAGAAATAAATCTTTGCAATAGCAATAGTTATCCAATTGAGAAACCAGCTCCTAGTGTTCCAGAAACAAAAATTCTTATTAATAGTAATCTAGAATGCGCTCCTAAATACAGAGTATTCCACCAAAAAGCATAGGGTCAGATTTAGGATCACCAGATAAACTATATTAAAAAAAAAAGACATAAAATAATGCTTAGCAGCTGACACCTCTATACCTTCTCATTAGAATGTTTGAATTTTCATGCCACAAAGACTCCAAAATGTGAGCTAACAAACAACATGGCTAAACCCTCAATTCAATTATGTCAATGGTATGTTAGGAGCCAATAAGCACTGAAGAAGATAAACTGCTGATGCTTTCTTAAACCAAATAATCTAGCAAAGGGACAAGGAAAGTAAATCATCTAAAATCAGAATATGGTAAACGTTATATAAGGATTTTTGGAGAAGGAAATGGCAACCCACTCCAGTATTCTTGCCTGGAGAATTCCACGGACAGAGGAGCCTGGCGGGTTACGGTCCATGGGGTTGCAAAGAGTTGGACGTGACTGAGCAACTTTCACTATATAAGGACTTTAAAGGATTTCTGTGTAAGTTTAAATGAAGGGGTGTGCATGGCTACTTATGACACAGGATACATGGAAAAGGCATCACTTGAGTTGGCTTAAAAGAGTCAGCAAGTTTAAAAAACTTAAATTTTCAACAGAGTAATGACAGGCATGTAGTTTTCAAGAGTCAGAGTACTATTAGGTTCGCGGTGAAAAATAATAGACCTATTTTTTCTCTCCTCAGATACCTATTTCCCAGATACAACCTCTTTCAACTTTATTTTGCTGTTCACTTCCACATTGGTTATATAACATGCTAGACTGTCCAATTTAAAATGTATTCATTAACTTCCTAACAGGGAAGACAAGGACTTGGCTCTCTTCTACCTTTGTTCTGTTTTTGACTTCCTCCTCCTCTCCTGCAGTTAGTAATTCCTCCTTGGTGCCAACTCTGCCCTTTGTAACTATGCTTATTAGTTTATGTTCTATTTATTTTCTTACGTGTCTGTTTACTCTATCAGACTGTGCTATACTCATCTTTGCATACCTAGTATATAAATCAGTGCCTGCTCCTCTGTGAAAACTCAAATTTGCTGAACTGAATTAAATTCAAAGTAATCTGCCAGGGTAAAACTTGATGAGGTGCCATCTGTAGACAGCCATCAACAACGCAACCATGGTTAACCGACACCACAGGGCTAATATGACAAGAATAGCTCAGAAATACGGAAACTACTTGTCACCAAAAATAGATTTATGGACAAGAACAGATCCTGTCAAACTTAACACATCAGAATATGTCCGAGTACTCAGTTCCCAGAAGTTTTGCTTTGAGTCGTTGTCCTTAGGTAAGCTGCTCAGGCCTCATCCTCAACATACCAAGGAATAATATTTAGAGCTTCCTCCTGGATCCACTAGAAAAGTTGTGGGTTTTTTTTAAAGCCACTCAGCTATCTGAAAAGGGCATAAGCAATGAGATGGCATTGTTTATACCTCAAATTTATTCATCATATCTTTTTTGTGTTGCATTCTTTGAGACACAAATGCTTGCTGAATGAACTGAACTATCCAGGAAGCAAAATATAACACTGGTGTATATGCTTACGAGAATCATCATTATGTTTTCCATGAGTCTAATGACTTCTTAATATTTTTGTCAAGACTTTCTTTTTTAAAGAGTAGTTTAAGGTTCACAGCAAAACTGAGGAGAAGGTACAGAGATCTCTGTATCTCTCTAAAGACTTAAAATTTTTTTTTTATTTTGAAATAATTTCAGACTCAAAGCTAAGTAACAAAAATACTGCAAAGAATTCATATATATGCGTCAATCAGATTCCCAAAATATCATTATTTCTCATACTTACTTTATCATCTTTCCATATATATTTTTCCCGATCTATCTACATAGTCTTTCCTCAACTTTTGAGAGTAAGTTATAGATGGTGTGTCCCCTAAAATACTTCCATGAATGTTTTTTAAAACACAAGAACAGTCCTTTATATAACTATGCTTCAATGATAAAAATCAGGAAATGAACACTGCTACTATTATCTAATTTACAATCTACAGATTTCATTCAAATTGTGCCGTGTTCCCTATAACAAAAAAAGGAAAGAAAAAAGACAGAAACAAAGGGATAAAGAAACAAGAAAAGAAACAAAGGGGGAAAAATGCACCATGCTTTAGGAAAAGGAGAACAGCAGTGAAATAAAAAAGATAGGGTAAAGTATCAGTATCAATAAAGGGAATATTTAATAAGCAGACATATTCTAGGTAAAAAGTATTGAAATCTGAGCTAGGTTATGGCATTTAGATAAAAAGAGAGAACAGAAACAAACATTGCAGAGGTAACTTTCATAGGAACTGGCAGCTGAATTTGAGAGACAGGATAAAATTTTAAAGTGGAAGAGTCAAAAAATTCCAAAATTTTCATTCTGGGTGAGGGTAGAATTAGGTTAACATAAACCCCAAATGGAAAGAAACAAGTTTGTGTGAAGGAAAATGAGTTCAGTTCTAGACATATTAGGTTCGAAGAAGACATGGTATCCAGGTGGAGGAAAGAAAGCTAAGTGAGGATTTGGAACTTGGGAGAAAGACTGAGAGCTAGAGGAACATCTACACAGGATCCATTTCTACATACTCTCCTATTATGAACCTCTTTCACAGGAGAAAAAAGAGAAGACTAAAAACAGGATTCTAGAGAAGGTCTATATTTAAGTAATCTGTGCGTGTGCATATGTGTGTGTGTGTCTGTGTGTGTATTCCTGTATTAAATGGAAGGTTAGACAAAAAAACCTAGTTAGCCTTTCCACTTTGCAGATCTAATTCAGTGACTTTAAGTAACTATAAAATATAAAATATAAATAATGACCAGTGAGAGTTATGCTTAACCATTATTCAATTAAAATTTAAACTCTAAGAATTTTTTTTTTTAATTTGGAAGCTATAACATTTCCAACAAAACTTCCTTAGAAAACAAAAAGCATTTTTTGAATACCAATGGCAGTAACTATGCTTGACTCTAGAGAAATCTGAAAACGAAAAGATAAACCCCCTGAGGGCCAAGGAAGGGAGGATAGAGCTTCATTTCCAAAGCTTACTCTCTCCAGATTCATACAATGAAAATAACTTAGCAAATTAGATTTTAGGTTATTAGATTCTTGGTTCTGCGTTAACAGTAAAAAATTTCTTTCATGTATAACTTCTTATAAAAACTTGAGAAGAAATTAAGCATATCTTCTAAGTAGAGGATGGAGATTTTATCTTATTTGAAATGATGATTCACCTCTTTCAAATCATCAACTTCATTATAGAAACACAGAATTCAATCCATAATACAGTCAAACCTAAATTAAGACCACTTATTTAATGTTGTCAGCATCCTGAATTGTTTTGTTTTCTTAAAGAAGAAAGAAAAAATTGCTGGGGCAGAAAAGAAAAAATAACTTGGGGGTGGTGAACATCAATAAAAACAGCCAAGCAGAACTAAAAACCTGAAGATTAAATTTAATGGGTAACTTTCCATTTTCCAACTGGAAGCTTTGAAAAAATCCAGACTTTTCCAGGGTAAAGCTAGGGCACAGAGGCAAAGCAGTAAAAAACAAGAGATGACAAGAAAAGTAGATAGGAAGAAGAGAATCATTAGACTGTGAAAACAGAGGTGAAATGAGTGCTAACTATGGTGATAAAGAAAAGTTCTATAAGAAAAACTAAAGACAGGACAATGTTTCCTTTTGCTATTAATAAAAAAGTCACTGTAAGTTCAAGAGGCAATTTAATGATCTTACTTTCAGATGAGTAATTTTGGGGCTGAGGGCGGTAAACCTCTAAACCTGCATCATTAGTACCTGGTGCGTACCACTTAGGTGTGTATTACTTTAGAGTTACAGTTACTGAGAAAAGTGAAACCTCAATATGTCAAATAACTTATTTTTAATACATTAACTATATTCTACTTTATTCTAGATTTTATACTAAAAAAATTACTATAGAAATTTAAGCTGATTAAACTCACTTTAAAATTATGGATAGGGGACTTTCCTGGTGGCCCAGTGGTTAAGAATCTGCCTTACAATGCAAGGGATCTGGGTGTTCACTGGTAGGACTGATGTTGAAGCTGAAACTCCAATACTTTGGCCACCTGATGTGAGAAGCTGATTCATTGGAAGAGACCCTGATGCTGGGAAACATTGAGGGAAGGGGGAGAAGGGGACGACAGAGGATGAGATGGCTGGATGGCATCACCAACTTGATGGACATGGGTTTGGGTGGACTCAGGGAGTTGGTGACGGACAGGGAGGCCCAGTGTGCTGCGGTTCATGGAGTCGCAAAGAGTCGGACACAACTGAGCGACTGAACTGAACTGAACTCTGGATCTTCTTTGCTGTGCATGGGCTTTCTCTAGTTGTAGTGAGTGGGGGTTACTCTCCAGTCCTGTTGCACAGGCTTCTCACTGAGGTGGCATCTCCTGTTTCAGAGCAGGGCTCTCGGGCATGCAGGCTTCAGGAGTTGCAGCTTGCAGGCTTTAGCGTGATAGGTCAGAGGTTGTAGTGTACAAGTTTAGTTGCCCTGTGGCATGCAGATTCCCAACCACTGAACCACCAGGGAGTTCCTCAAATAATTTTTTTAATTGAAAAATTAATACATTCACATTGTAAAAAACAAACAAAAGGCCTAAAATAGAACAAAGATTCACTCTCCAGGGGCAGAGGGGGAGAGTAGAGAGGCAGCAACTACTGTGGCAGCATGCCAAATATCTAATTAAATAACGTGAAGAGACGTGAACTGAAAGTCACTCAGTCGTGTCTAACTCTTTGCGACCCCATGGACATCCATGGAATTCTCTAGGCCAGAATACTGGAGAGGGAAGCCTTTCCCTTCTCCAGGGGATCTTCCCAACCCAGGGATCGAACCCAGGTCTCCCAATTGCAGGTGGATTCTTTACCAGCTGAGCCATAAGGGAAGCCCAATTAAATAATAACTAAGTCTTTATTTTACTGGGTTTTAAGATGACTCTCAGTTTCAGAGATGTTAATATGTGAAAAAATATGTATCTTAATGGATGAAATAGGATATATGATGTCTTACTTGTGTTTTTCAGAACTTACTTGTAGTTTCTAAGAAGTAACACTACTTTATCGACAGGCTTCAAGTATCCCCTTTAAAACTACCAAATATAAAAAATATAGTTAGAAAATCATCAACCATACACAAGTTCCCAAGTAAATCCAGATTCTCTAATCTTTCCATTGATCAAGGATGAGATGGCTGGATGGCATTACTGACTCGATGGACACGAGTCTGAGTGAACTCCGGGAGTTGGTGATGGACAGGGAGGCCTGGCATGCTGCGATTCATGGGGTCGCAAAGAGTCGGACACGACTGAGCGACTGAACTGAACTGAACCCTGCCCTTAAAGTACACTGCTTTAATTACACTAAGCCTTGACATCTGGTAGGAAGAATTCCTCTGTCCTGTTTATCTTCAAAACTATCTTAGCTATTCATTTGTCTTTACTCTTTCAAGTGAATTTTAGAACCATCTGTCAGGTTTCCAGAAAAAAAAACATCCTGAATTCTGATCCTAATACTCCTGGATAATGTAACTTCAATTATATTAAATTTATAGATTAAATTTGATTAAATTTATAGATTGGGAGAATTTACATCTTTATACTTTTCAGCCTTCCCCCTATGAACACAGTATCTCTTTCCACTTTTTCAGTTTTTTTTATGTTCTTCAATGCAGTTTTATATTTTCCTTCATAGAAGCCTTCTACATTTTTTTCTTAAGTTTTATTGGTAAATACTTAATAGTCTTCTTGTTTCTCAGATAAGCATCTTTTTAAAAACATCACATTTTCTATGTATTGTCAGAATAAAGGGATAATATTGATTTTTCTGTAATAATTTTATATCAAGATTGCTGAACTCTATAAATAGATGGTGAACTCAGTTTCTTTGGTTTTCTACATAGACCACTGCAATGGGTCAACTTGACTGGGCTAAAGGATGTCCAAATAATGTTTTACATTATTTGTAAATAAATAAATAATAATGTTTTACATTACCTGAAATAATGTTTGGTGTGCTATAAGGGTGTGCTCTAAGGATGTCACTGGAAGCGATTAGTATTCAAATCAGAAGACTAAGTTAAGAAGATCCACTTCACCAATGCTGGAGGGCAGCATCTAATCCACTGAGGTCCTAACTAGAACGGAATAGTGGAAGAAGGGGGAGTCCACTGTCTTTGCTAAGACCTCCTTCTGCTGCTCTAGAACATCAGCGCTCCTAGTTCTTAGGCTTTCAGACTTCCCCACCTTTTTCAGAACTTGGGACTCAGACTGAATTATACCACTGGCTTTCCTGGTTCTCCAGCTTGCAGATACTAGATCATGGGACTTCCTGGCTTCCATAACCAGGAGAGCCAACTCCTGTAATAAATCTATTCTTGATCTCTCTCTATATCCTATTGGTTCTATTTCTCCGAAGAACCCTAACTAATACAAATATCCATCATCCCAATGGGTGATTTATATCTCATTTGCCAATTAAGTTTAGAACAATTTCAATAGCTTTATAGTTAGGGACATAGTAGGGAAAAATCCTTTTTAATGACTCATCAAACAATAAAAGACTATGGACTTCAATCCATCACTATCAGGGTATCTTAAGCAAATTGATTCTCTTTATATGTTACATGCCAGAAGAGGTTTCGACTCTAAATTGAAATTTCTGACATTATTGTTTGGGGTTAAAGGGATGGTATAAAGGAGGTATCATTTTTTTTCTCAAAGCACTGGATATATTTGAAAAATTTAAACTAATAACAGCATTCAAAAACTATTTCTGACAATCAGACAT
This sequence comes from Capra hircus, assembly GCF_001704415.2. Taxonomy (NCBI): domain Eukaryota; kingdom Metazoa; phylum Chordata; class Mammalia; order Artiodactyla; family Bovidae; genus Capra; species Capra hircus. The sequence continues at coordinate 70,349,750 of NC_030823.1, read as the reverse complement.
TATTTACCTTTTGATAGAAGTAAGCATCATCACTTAAAAGGTATTTCTTATGAAACAAATTTAACCCTTAATCTGATGAAGTTGTAGTACCTACCCACCAATTTATAGGAAATATAGGGGACAGAGAAATACATAGGATACAAATCAGCAAAACAAAAACTGTATAAACTCTACAGGGCAAATGATACGGTATCTCAAAAAATAAGCCACAAGGAAAATAAAAGAGGGAGGAATCTGGACACAAAAGAAACTTGAGATATGTCAACCAATTGCAAGTTAACTGAATTCAAAGTGTCAAAAAAAAAATTTATGAGACAATCCAGGAAAACTGATGACTGATTGGATATTTGATAATATTAATAAACTATTAATATTTTAGGTATGATAATGTGTACTGTTTTTTACAAAAAGAATTATTACATTTTAGAGAATATACAACAAAACATTTAAAAATGAAATGATATAATGTCTGAGCCTTCCTTCAAAATAATCCACTGGAACCTGGGAAATAACACAGAGGAAACAACATTCACCGTAAGTGTAAAACAGGTATATGGGGTTTCATTTCCAGGTTTGAAATTTTCCATAACAAAAAGTTTTGGAGAAAAAAACTATTTCTGAAATTATAGCCCCCAAAACTGATAAAAACTTGTAATTTGTTTTAAGAAGTAAAGGGAAAAAACAGAAAGAAAAATCAAAGTGATATAATATTGATCACAAATATTATAGGTTTATGCATAAAATTAACAAAATATTATACTATTTTAAAATGTTGGTAATTTTTCTAATAAATAAGCTTTTCTATAATTTTAATAACACTCTCCAATCTAACATCAGAACTAACAGGCTAAATATATCTATTATAAAAAATCTAAAATATGAGGTAGGATAAACTCGATGTATGTACTGACATTCAGCATAGTATTATTAAAATCAAGAATGAAACCTGAGAAGTCTATGATCAATAGGAAAATAATTAAATGTATTTAGTAACCAGGATTTTGGAAAGCCACTAAAAATGTAAAAACTTCATAAGGGTACTTAAAAATATTTATAAAATTTGTAATCTTAACATCTAGAACATGTGTAGTACAGGTTTAACGTTCATTAAAATGCAATGTGGAATAAAGTAGAATAAAAATAACATGCATATTACAACTGCAGCTATACTATAAACATACATAAAACAATATTGAAATATGAAAAAAATATTTTATGTGAGCATGCTGGGAGAGATTTTTTTCCCTCTATGATGTATTTTCATAGGTACATGTTTTTATTTTTAAAAATAAATTTAATGTTTTAAAAGTATGTAAAGAGCATCTAATAACATTAAAGAAATTTAATTCTTTAATCTCCTAAAGCTAATCATTTTAGTATATCATCAATAAAAATTATTAGTGAGATATTTTATATTCCTTTTTCCTACTACTCTTTAAAATTCACTGTATATTTTACACATACAGAACGTTTCAAATCAGGCTAGTTACATTTTAAGTGCTTAATAGCATATGCGGCTACTGGCTGCTGTAACTGGACAGTCCATGTCTAAATAGCACAAACTTCAGCATTCATACATTCAACAAGTACTGCATTCAAGAAATCCTTTATTTTCTTTACTGATAAAACTATCCTGAGGCAAATATGTCAGAATGTTAACACTTGTCCATTCTTGCTAATGAATATATTTTCTTTAAAAATATTCATTAAATAGTACTTTTCTGAATTAATTCCCACCCTCCTACAAACAGAAAATAATTTACTACCCAAAGTCTCTAACTGAACACCTTCGAAGTTACCAACGTTCCAATCAATTTAGACGTGAAAGTAACACCTCTGCTTTTAGCAATTTATCTATCCCATTACACTTATGGTTTGGAGAAGGAAATGGCAACCCACTCCAGTGTTCTTGCCTGGAGAATCCCAGGGACAGAGGAGCCTGGTGGGCTGCCGTCTATGGGGTTGCACAGAGTCGGACACGACTGAAGCGACTTAGCAGCGGCAGCACACTGATGGTTATAACTTAAGATTTTTAAAAATATAAGCCATTTCTGCATGACAGAATCATCTTCTCCAACTCACTTTTTCTAATTTGGAGTGAAGGAGACATTTGTATTAAGGATGGGTTACTTTTGCTTTTATCCCTGTAACATTCTATCCCTGTAATTAAAATCTAATTCATGTTTAATTTTGCTACTAATTCCTCAACAGCAGCACACTGTGCCCATTTCTACTTTAATTGGAATAAGCTGTCTTCTGATGTGACTGTAATATGAAGGGGAGGAAAAAGTTGTTCCCCTCAAATGGTTCTCATATTTAAGACTTAGTTCCTCTTTTAAAGGGGCTTCATCTAGTGAGTCAGATGGTAAAGAGTCAGCCTATAGTGTGAGGGGACCTAGGTTCAATCCCTGGGTTGGGAAGATTCCCTGGAGAAGGAAATGGGAACTCACTCCAGTATTCTTGCCTGCAAAATCCCATGGACAGAGGAGCCTGGCAGGCTACAGTCCATGGGGTTGCAAAGAGTCAGAGATGACTGAGCGACTTCACTCTCTTCTTTCACTTTCCTCTTTTAAAACAACCTTCACTTCTGAAAGAGATCCATAATGCAGTTGTATCCACAGTAACGAAAAATATTTCCCTAGTTAAATAATATATAGCATTGCGAAGTAAAAAATAAGACACCTTTTAAAGTAACTTGTGCTTAGTCGCTCAGTCATGTCCAACTCTTTGTGACCCCATGGACTATAGCCTGCCAGACTTCTCTGTCCATGGAATTTTCCAGGCAAGAATACTGGAGTGGGTTGCCATTTCCTTCTCCATTAAAGTAGTTTAGATCCAACCTATGCAGAATGCTAATTTATTAGTACTGGATTTATCAATAACCCATACAAACCTTATATATCTTAGTAAACTGTACTTTGTGTAGTTTTTTAAACACTTTAAAAATCAGTGTATCATTTGGTGCTCAAACAATGCATTTACGGCACTGTTATTTACTACCTGTTCATAGGATAGGATCTAATAAATAGCCACGTCACAAATTTTAACTTTCTCATTTACGTGGTATTTTAGGAAAGTATTCTATAGTACATAATAATATGTATATATAGACTTCATTTCTTCTAGAAATCCTAAAAATCAACATAAGCCTAAGAAGTAACAATTGAACTGACAATGTAGAAAACTGCTTTTGGAAGAAAAAATAGTTTATATCAGAACAGTTAAAATTAGCTATTGCATTCTTCTAATTTTTTCCCGTAAACATCAGTATAGAAATATAAAATCTAAAATAACATTCAGCTGCACATTCTGGTAACTGGATATTCTTTTCCTATTTAAATAAAGACCAAATGTTTTCTAAGCACTTGAGTGTACTAACACATTATGGCTGAAGTCACTTGGTAGGGGAAATGTCTTTCTTGCTCAGAGATCTCCATACACCTGTCACAGGACGTTGCAAAGAGATACAGAACAGGTAGTGGAATCCACTTAGTAGCCTTGATAATAATTTCCAAGAAGAAAAAAAAATGTATTAAAGAAATTTAAAATGGCCTAACCATTGATTAATGGTAAATAAATGATGGCAATTTTATTATTTCCCAAGTGAACTCTGATGGCCAGCAATGTTGCAGTATAATAATAGAGCGCTCCAGCCATCCAGGGGCACACTGTGCCACTCTCAGCAGGCTCCAAGATGATTGCACAGGAAAGAACAGTTACTACCTTCTATTCAGTTCAGTTCATTCAGTTCAGTTGCTTAGTCGTGTCCAGCTCTTTGCGACCCCATGGACTGCACCACGCCGGGCTTCCCTGTCCATCACCCCTCTGTCATCCCCTTCTCCTCCCCCCCGCCTTCAATCTTTCCTAGCATCAGGGTCTTTTCAAATGAGTCAGTTCTTAGCATCAAACTACCTTCCATGAAATCTACTTAAAATACAATAAAAATACTTCATATACACAGAAACCTATTACAAATTTAATATTTATGAATTGTTAAACTTCTCTTTAACCTGTTTGTACTTTCAACTTGGAGTTTCACTCCCCTGGTGGTTTAGTGGTTAGGATTTGGTGCTTTCAACTTGGAGTTTCTCCTAGCATTGTTTCATTTAGTCACTGCTGCTGCTGCTGCTGCTGCTGCTAAGTCACTTCAGTCGTGTTCGACTCTGTGCGACCCCAGAGACTGCAGCCCACCAGGATCTGCCTGCCACCCCTGGGATTCTCCAGGCAAGAACACTGGAGTGGGTTGCCATTGCCTTCTCCAATCACATGTATAGTCTTCTAAATTATACTGGGGGAAAAAACTAGCAAAGTACTAACTTATCTGCTGCTGCTGCTGCTGCTGCTGCTGCGTCACTTCCGTCGTGTCCGACTCTGTGCGACCCCATAGACGGCAGCCCACGAGGCTCCCCCATCCCTGGGATTCTCCAGGCAAGAACATTGGAGTGGGTTGCCATTTCCTTCTCCACTAACTTGTCTAGCTACACCAAATTACCAAAGTGATCGTTTCGATTAAATTCTCTAAGAATGGGTGTTGTGTTATCTTTAAAGTCAGTTGAGATGAAGAAGAAAAACATTTTCTATGTCATGTGAAGCAAAACTGGCTTGTACTAATTTTGGGCTAATAGTAATGTTCTGGATAAGATATGCTTAACTGCAGAAAAAGAATACATTCATGAATAGACTTTAAAATCTACCTATAAGTAAACCAACATTAAGCTAAATTATCATTTTTCAGTGAACTTCATAGTTTCCAAACTACCTTCTATCTGTGTGCACCTATTCCCCAGTTTAAGCAGTCGATGCTACTTAGTTTTTCTTGCCAATCTACCCACATTAAAAGAGAAAGAGATCTAACCTCATTATTTGTATTATTCACATCTTTATATATATGGTTTCTAATGCTGCATTTTAAATTTCTTATTCTAATTGGAAACATTTCATTCTTATTTAAAAAATTTTAAATATAACCAAACAACTGGAGAGTTTGAACAGAAACCAATTTTTCTGAGAACAATAAACAAACAAACAAAACAGAAAACCAAGAATGTTTGATTTTACAAGTACCGTGTATGTTTCCATTTACTTTAATTTCAATGGTGTTATTCCTGACAGGACAAATCTAGAATATGCAATAAACAGACTGTTTTGGAATTAAAAAAGCTAAGGGTTAAAATAAAGCCAAAATCCCCCCAACAGCCAAACAAAACACCAATCTTTCTTTTCCTATCCCCAAGAGTGTCCTGGTGGACTAGAATAATACATCAGGTGACCTAGTCAACCTACGGCTGATAGAGACAGTACTTTATGTTGGATTTATGCTGAGTACTAATACGGGATTCTTACCTGTAATGTACATGTGTGACTGCTGGTTTCCTGTATCCAAGGATCCAGGTTTGAATATCTATGGGTTCAGCTTTGGGATAAGCTATCGTTGTATCTATTATCCACTGGAGGCCTTTTGATTTGTTGTCTGAGAACAATATAAAATTGGATCAATTTTTATGTTATTTGCATCAAATAACACTAAAAAAACTAACCCGCAACAAGCATAGAAAGTATAAAGCATCTTGAAAATGTCAAAAGCTAAAGTATCACATCAGGAAAGTGAAAAGCAGATCTCGAAACAAACAAATCCATTCACTAAATATAACACAAGATTATATACAAACACTATATTATAATACAAACACTATGATTTGTGATACTTGGAAGACATTAATAAATATTGGAATAAGGCAGTAAAATTAAGCATTTTATTGACAGACATGATCTTCAGTTGCTGCTTTTGTTCAAAACCAACAACAAAACACCCCTCCCATATGTCAAGAGTTATAGAAAAATAAAGCAATAAACTGTCCACCCTTTGGCGGGAACAACAGGTGGTAATCACTGTTGTGGGAGGGGCTGGGGAAGTTCTGCTCACTGCAGTCCTCTGCACTCTGTTTCTGTTCCCAGCTCAGGGTACAAAGTTGAGCAAGAATTGAGAGGGGAATCCTCCCAGAGAATGCTAATAGGTAGACTTTAAAGTGTAAAGGTCCTGTGTTTGAAGTAATTAAAGGATCTTTAAAACAATAAAACTTACTTTTAAACATAAGGCCAAATGTACAGAAGGAATCAACAATATTTTACTTAAAATTTCAAATAATTAAAAACTGGCCTAAAATTCTTTTAAAATTTTAGACAACATTCTAAAGGGGAAAAAATACTCATATAAGAAATAAGCATAAAAAATTTAATTTTTAAATAATATATTGCTGATGGAATAGTGTAGGTAAAGAGAGACATTTTAACAAGCTACCCATGGCATACAGGCTGAAATGTTTGGGGCTAAAGTGATGACTGCAACTTACCTTGAGCTGCATTTAAAAAAAAAAAAAACAACCAAAATGGACTAATAGACAGATAGAAGGATAGAGAGACATGTGATAAAACAGTAAAGTGTTAACTGTAAAATCTAGTTGGTCTGCTCATTAACTGCAAAATTGCAAAGTTCTTTTAATTTTTCTGGATGTTTAAAAATTTTTATAATAAAATGGTTGGGAAAAATCACCAGAGTTCAGTTTAATATTGATTAAATCATACAAAAATGAAAATACTAATAATTTTAAAGTTAATTAGATACAACTTTATTTTTACATGTTTATGTTTACATGTTTAAAACCAACATGGGCATGGTTTTTGTTTATATAGAATAAAATACTAAATCGTGAATATGAACACTAAAAAAATAAAATACAAACACCAAAACATAGAGAAGAAAAGGTAAAATATAAGTAAAACTAATTTTGGGGTATACAGTTTATTATAGAATTTCTTATGGGATTTTTCCTAATCTGCTAGAAGAAAAAAAAAATTTTTTCTTGACAGGTAAGAAGTGGATTTATTTAGAGAGATACACATCCCACAGACAGAATGTGATCTGTCTCAGAAAGAGAGGGCAGCCCTGGGAGAAACACACTCCACAGAGTGTGGGCCATCTCCGAAGGTGAGAGGCCTAAAAATTTCAACTAAGGTAAGATAAGTAATAAACAATGTCACAGAGACTGTTTCTCTCCAAAAGGAAAACAAAACAAAACAAAACAAAACATTTTTCTTCCCTTGTGTGTAATCAATATGATAAGCACCCATTCCTTTGGGACCTAGACCACTACAGAATATTGACTGGGTAAAACTATTTAAAAACAGCAGCCTTTATTAGTGCAATTAATCCTGTTTGGAAGACCTTTGCCTTCAAGCTTTGGCTTGGCTGACATTGCCACAGTGTCTCTGCAACCGTGAAGCTATTCCGAACCTTCCTTTTCTATTAAAAGACTCTTTCAATTTGTCTTTTTAATAGATGATGAAAGATCAAGAGAGCTGACTGCCAGGCAGCTGTTTGCAAAAAACAAAAGAACTCAGCACAATCTCATGGCATTATTTTTATATCTGTCATCTAAAATAACACATATTTCTGAGGGTCCATCATTTCTATTTTTATTTTATCTAAAGACTATTAAAAGAAATAGCAAAATCCTACTAAGGAAACAGGCCTAGTCAGTTTCTTTCAGCTTTTTTTTTTTTTCTTTCAGCTTTCTGACTTATAATTTATCAGCAAACTTTCATAGTGTCTTAGAGAAAATTGTTCAAAAGAGCCTTCACATTGTTGGCACAAATAGATGCTACAGATATGCATACCTCATCAGACTATCTGCAAGAGAGCTGCATCTTTGAGGATGGTTTACTTTTCCTGGCCATAAAAGTAATATGTACTATTTTTTTTTAATTCAGGAAAGTATTAAGAAATGGGGAAAAATTACCCATAATGTTACAACTCAGAGAAGCAATCACTAATATTCTGGAATCTTTCCTTTCACAAATTTTCTACTGCCTTATTATTTACATATTTAAGCTCATATTGTTTACATAAGAGTTGTTATGTTCCTCCTACTCCATTAATATTATAGAGCAGAAGCATTTTCTAAGCCCATAGACATCATTCATAATGGCTGTGTTGTATTCTGTTAGATGGATATTTAATAATTCTTATCTATTCTCTCTTCTGGCTATTTCCAATTTCCTGCCATTCGACATAATGCTGTGATAAACTACTGTGCCAGTATTTCAGATCATTCTGTTTTGATAAGTATTATATGCAGTGGAGGAACTAATCAACATTTTAAGACTTTCAATAAATATTGTCCAATTGTATTAAACTCATTCTCTGTATTAAAAACAAAAAACTTTCTAAATTTGATAAATGCAAAATATATATATCATTATAATTTCATTTGCATACAGTTTTTCAAATTAGTCATTTCTATTCCTATATCTTTTAATATAGTAATTCCACTTATAGGAATTTATACTACTTACATGCTTCACAAATCTGAAAAGATATTTACAGGGATGGCAACTGAAGCAGTGTGAATGGCCAGGAGAAAGGTATACAGGAAGGGAAAGACACCTTTGACCTTATACATTCCTATATTATTTGAATAAATTACTGTAAGCATGGACTACTTTGTAAATAGAAACATTAAAAAGTTATATTTTCAGGACTTCCCTGGCAGTCCAGTGGTTTAGGCTGCACCTTCCAATGCAGGGGATGTGGGTTCAATTGCAGGTTGGGGAACTAAGATCCCACATGTGAGCCATGAGCTACAACTAAAACCCAACATAGCCAAACAAATAAATATTTTAAGTTATATTTTCATCTTCTTCCTCAGTATTATTTCTATTCAACAAAAATAAAAAAGAACTCCAGAAAAGCCTCTAATTCCAAGAAAAGAAAAAAAATGCTAAAACCCATCATACCTAATTCCTTAGCGTCTCCTCCTGCTGGACTTCCATTTTCCTGTCGTGCTACAAGTGCACGCAAAATAATTTTTGTTGCCCCAACTCTTGGCAAAGTGACATGTGTAAGAAATGGCAAGTTATTTTTCTTGGCAAATGACTGACTGATTTCTCGCCTCTTCCTGAGGAAGCCCCCTTCTGGAAACAGAACAATCCATTTTCGATCTCTGCTCCTGTAATTATTTTCTAGGTGCTTCTTAAGAAGAAGAAGCTGTTGGTCACGATGAGATTTTCCCTAGAGGGTAAACACATGTATAATAAGCATAGGTATGAAATTTAAAGACCATAAATGCTAGAAATTACTGCTTCCACAGTAAATCCCAAACACAGGCTACAACAGTGACTTCCCCCTGCACCCTACTGCTTACTTCCCCTTTTGACCACAGTGGCAAAAGGAAGTTATTAGCACTTAACATAAATAAACCCTTCTCTCTGAAGAAACAAATTGCTCTAATTGCCCCTGAAAGTTTATTCACTCTTCATTAGTGAGTATTTACTGAGTACCTACTACTTACTTGCCAGGCACATCTTAGAGACAGAGAAGTCAGACACCTTTGTGGAGGATGCATGCAACTGGTGATAAGCGTTAGGGAGAAGAGCAAGAGGCTAGAGAAATGCAACAGGGCCAGGGGAAGCAACTCCAGGGAGATGAAATTTAAGCAAAGAGCTGATAATGTGAGGGAATAAGCCATGTGAACATGAGTGGCAGAGAACAGGTGATGAGGACAAAAGAGACAAAGGGCCCTGAGGTGGGAGTAACCTCGGCATTTCCGAGAGCATGACAAGGTCAGTATGGCTGAGAACTGTAGAGAGTTGGAGATCATATGAGAAAGGCCTTGAGTTTGGTGAGTAGTAATTTGGGATGGGATGTCATTAAACAGTTTTCAAAAAGGGAGAGTCATGATCTTATTTACATTAAATATCTTCTGGCTCCAGTGACAAAAAGACTGCAGGAAATGAGTTAGGAGACTGCTGTAGAGTCTGGACAGGGGAGTTTGATGAGATTCAACTACAGGATATAGATGAGAGGTGCATACATTCAGGAAAAAAGTCTGAATGCTAACAGGATATTCTGATGGACTGGGTTTCAGTTTTGAGGGAAAGTAAGGAAAGAGGATAACTTGGATACTGAAAAAAAGAGTTCAGAAGCATTTTCAGGAAAGCCCCAAACTCATGACTAAATATTAGAAAGGTTCTTCCTTTCAGTATGATCAATTTGCTAGTAATTTTCCAGCCAACAAAATTACAGAAGCTCCCCCAAATAATTCGTATGCTTTCAGTCTTTAAATTATTCCAAATGCAAAACAAATAACAATTTTCTTAGCTGATATATGGAACTGATTATGATTAAACTTTATTAAGTTCCCAAGACTACACGTAAAATATTTTTAATATCCTTGGAAATATTTTCTTAAAAATGTCTAGTAGCAGAGCCCCAAGAGACTTTCTTTAATATTAATATTTTTTTCTCTCTTTCTCTTACCCTCAAGTTATAGATTTTAATTACTATCTAACAGGAAAAATATTTTTGTTCTTTATAAGTGAATTTGTAAGTTTCTCCAATAATCTGAAATATAGTCTTAAGTATGTAAAACAACACTGTAATAAAAAAGGAAATGTTTTGGAGTACATTATTTTCTACTTTCAACTCCTCAAAGTTCACTGATAATTTAGTCTAATTTAGCCTCTTCTTGAGGCCTAAGGATCATCATGATAACAAGGTCAACTGTTTCAACACTGTAAATTCAATAATTTCCTCAGACTCCTAAGCAGTTCATCCAGCTTCTCCTCTGGATTCCACCCAGACTGCTTCAATTGTCAGTTCTGCTGTCTTTCCCTCCAGCATACTAAGATTAGTTTCTTCATTAAGTTGTTCTGATCATTTATAAGTTGATCTGCTTATTTTGTTTCAGTCTTATTGTGGCCAATCCCCATTCGCCGTTCTTCCTGAGGTACCAAGCCTGGTTTTTTTCCCACCTCTCTGCTCAGAAAAACCAAGGGCCTTCCCAGAAGGAACGAAGCAATTATACAGAATTGGAAAAAAAAATGTTTTGTACATAAAACTGTCTGGAGCAAAGTTTATGTGTTTTGGGATATGTATTTTCATAGAGCTCAGAAGTTTTTCTACATTATTTCAGCTTATTTCTGAATTTGCAGTTCTCAGAAGAGGTTTAATTAGATTCACCAGCAATTCATTAAATAAATTAAATATGTACAAGGTACTGCACCATCCAAGGTGAAGTTGCTAAATATATAAACAGTAGATTAGTGTGGCATTACCATACATAAATACTCTTGATATCATATTTCAATTATCCATTTTTGAGAAAATAAAGCATGTGACTCTAAGTAGCATATCAGGGAAACATTATTTTGATAAGTGAGTTTTTTTTTTTTTCCTACTAAACTATTCCTAATGCTTGGGATCCATTCCCAATCCATCTTCTTCCATCAAACTCATACTCATTCTTTAAATTTATGCCATGTATTATCTTCTCCTCTAAGGTTTCTCTGGATTTACAGAAATCTGATATACTCAGTTTTCATATTACGAATTCACAAAATATTTCTTATTTATTTAATTACTTAATATTCTCCCTACTGGTAATCTTATTTAACAATCTCACAATTGTTAAATTTAGGTATCTTCTGTATCATGTAACAGTGACTCGTAAATAAAATTAACAGTGATCTCAGAAGAGCTGAGAATGCGGTAGGTGCTTGAAAACTGTTTAGAAAGGGAGGAGGAGGGTAGAGATGAAAATATTTGCATGTTTAATACTTATGCATACTCAAATTCAGACTTAAATCATTCAAACTCTGTTTTAGGGAACCGATTCCCAGCTCCCTGAGATAACTAGAAGAGGCTCTATCTATTACAATTAGTTTTGTGATGTCTCTTTTTACACTAAAGATTCAGACTGATCAAGACTCTCACTATGGAAAAAAATGCTCATTAGTTACCTGTCTTATAAAGAAGTCTCCATGAATTAGAGAAACAATTCCAAAGTTTGTGTATTTAAAAATATGATCCATCAACCACATCATCTGAGCAACAACCTAAAATATTTAAAAGCAAAAGATAATTAAATATTGGATAGAAAAAATACTGAGTATAGCTAGCCAGTATCTAAATTTTAAGCATAATCATCCAACCATACTTTTCATTAACCTAAATATTTAAAATCTAATGCTATTTCTACAAGTAAAGTGCTACATGAAAAATTACAGGTCTTGATTCCAAGTCTTGGATTCTTAAATCACAGGTATATACATCATTGGGTAACAGATAAAACTGAATTAAATTTGAACTTAATGATTTCTAATTGGTTCTATATAAACAACATGACTGGTAATTCTTATATAACTTGTAAAGTTATTCTGAAATAATACAATATGCCTAAATTATCAAATGAGGGCTATGAGTTTAATTAATAAGCACTAAGGCTTTGTAAGGGCTTCCCTAATAGCTCAGACGGTAAAGAATCTGCCTGCAATGCAGGAGACCCTGGTTTGATCCCTGGGTCAGGAAGATCCCCTGGAGGAGGAAATGGCAACCCACTCCAGTATTCTTGCCTGGAGAATCCCACAGACAGAGGAGCCCGGTGGACTAGTCCATGGGGTTGCAAAGTCAGGTATGACTGAGCAATTAAACAGTTTTATTAAGGCTTTATAAAAGCCTTAATATCTTTGTTAACATCTTCTTTAAAGCTTTATAAAATGTGACTTTACCTTAGTGGTTAAAACATTAAAAGTCAAAAAACATTAAGGTATAAATACAAAAATATAAAAATGTTCAACAAAAGAACACTAAACAATTCATTTACTCAAAAAATACACTGTAAATTTTTAAAAATTAATTCAGTAGAGTGACTTACACATTCTACTATGAAGTGTATTTGTTAGTTTATATAAAGCCATACTCTTTACCAGCATAAAAATACTGTTTCTTAAACACAAAAATATTATCCATTGCTGATAATAGTATCCATTGCTGATAAAAGTTAATACTCTATCAGGAGCAGAAGACTTTATTCCAAGCAAAATTTCAAAATTAAAAGTAAGTGTAAACAGGATCTAGCTAATGAATTGCTTAATTGTTCTCCCCTGCTAAGATAATAGCATCCCTTGTTATAAGCCTTAAATAAAGTGAAATCTACAGCCTCAATCAAGAATGCAACAGAGCTCTCCTTCGGTTCCTACGGGAATAACAAACATAAATTCTATCTCTAAGCACAAAACTGTATGCACATATAAAGAAAACATGAAGCATTGACACCCATGTGCTGCTTTTACAAAAACATTATAAAACCCCACAAATAATATAATACTCGTGCTTCTGCCTTAATTTTTCAGCATTACTAAATAATTCAGTTGCATGATTCCTATTCCACCAGTTTTACTGTATAAAACAACTGAAAAAAATAGATATATGCCCAGTGAAAGACTGATTTTCAAATCAATTAATATAGAATAAAATAATTTGTTTTGCTTTGTAATGACAACTACTTTGTGTAAATAAATTGAGATCTGAACTAAATGGAATTTGCTGAAAAGTTTCCCAAGAAACAAAACAAAAAGCAAGTGGATTCAACCTGTAAAATCTTTGAGCTTTACACACAGTATGGAGTGTGGCTGCAAATTATTGATCTCTGGGTTTAATATACCAACACTAAAGTAACTAGCTTTTATGTTTAATCTTACATTTATAGTGGATTTACCTCCTCAGTTAGAAAGTAACCTAAAACAAATTCAGTAAGACAGTCAAGCTATCTTTTAAGATTTGTATGGATAATTCTGTCCTAACTTATTTTAGCAGACATATTACAAGTCAATAAATATACATTACATGTCCAGTAGAGTTCTATTAGTAGAAATGAAAATTCTTAATCATCAACTGCCTTGAAAGGGCAAGACCCCTCACTTAAGAGACATTTCTTAAAAAGGTACTAGAATGTTTAGAAAATATAACTAATACTTTGACTCATATTCCTGAAAAAAGGAAGTCAGTTAACACAAGCTGCCTGAGTCAACTCAGTCGATATTTCAAAGGTTGTCTGTCAGAACACTGCCAGGTATTTCCAAAGGACAAAATTCAGTTCAGTCACTCAGTTGTGTCCAACTCTTTGCGACCCCATGAACTGCAGCACGCCAGGCCTCCCTGTCCACCAACTCCCAGAGTTTACTCAAATTCATGTCCATTGAGTCGGTGATGCCATCCAACCATCTCATCCTCTGTTGTCCCCTTCTCCTCCTGCCCTCAATCCTTCCCGGCATCGGGGTCTTTACAAATGAGTCAGCTCTTCATATCAGGTGGCCAAAGTATTGGAGTTTCAGCTTCAGTATCAGTCCTTCCAATGGACACCCAGGACTGATTTCCTTTAGGATGGACTAGTTGGATCTCCTTGCAGTCCAAGGGACTCTCAAGAGTCTTCTCCAACACCACAATTCAAAAGCATCAATTCTTCGGCACTCAGCTTTCTTTATAGTCCAACTCTCATACCCATACATGACCACTGGAAAAACCATAGCCTTGACTAGATGGACCTTTGTTGGCAAAGTAATGTCTCTGCTTTTTATTATGCTGTCTAGGTTGGTCATAACTTTTCTCCCAAGGTAAGCGTCTTTTTATTTCATGGCTGCAGTTACCATCTGCAGGGATTTTGGAGCCCCCCAAAATAAACTCTGCCACTGTTTCCGCTGTTTCCCCATCTATTCGCCATGAAGTGATGGGACCAGATGCCATGATCTTAGTTTTCTGAATGTTGAGTGAAAAGCCACCTTTTTCACTCTCCACTTTCACTTTCATCAAGAGGCTCTTTAGTTCTTCTTTACTGTCTGCCGTAAGTGTGGTGTTATCTGCATATCTGAGGTTATTGATATTTCTCCCGGCAATCTTGATTCCAGCTTGTGCTTTATCCTTTATATTAATTATCCTTTACCCATAAGCATGGATTTTCTACATATTCAAACATCTGGAGAGGCTTACATAAAGGGCTCCATTCTTTATATCATTCTGAAATGTTAGTAAAGTCAATGGTTTTCCAGTTTAGAAATCTACAAGGACAATTTTGGCTGTCACAATAGCTAGGGAGTTCTACTAGCATGCAGTAGGTTGCAGCCAGGTAAGGGAAACAATTCCAGCAGGACAACTGAGAACAACAGTGCTGTCCTACCAAAATGCAAGCAGTGCCCTTGCTCCACAAAGGAATAATGACGAGCACCACAGGAATTCCTGAATTCAAAAAGCTATGTTACACTTATATCACCATTAAACTAATATTTTTAAGTGTTACTTGCTCAGTCATGTCTGCATTGCAGGCAGATTCTTTACCATCTGAGCCACCAGGGAAGCCCTAGTGGGCCAGTTTTAAACTGACATTAGCTTTCTTTCTTTGAAAGTGCCCATGGAGTATGCAATTAATCAAGTAAACATTTCTACTTGTGAGTATAAATTAATATTGCCCCACACTTACTAGGCAGGAGTAGAGATCATAATGTTCTACGTTTTATTTCTCAACTACTCCTTATGAAACAAGATAAAAATTCTTTGAAATTTCACATTATTTAGTAATATCAGATGGTAAAAAATATTTAGTATAACTAATCTGAAAATGGGAATAACTCTGGACAGAAAAATGAGCAGAAGACCAACTAACTGAAATCTTTTTACAAAAGCAAACAAATAAATCAAAATTTCTTTTGTCCACAATATTGGTGAATCTCAGATTACCTATATTCTGACTAATGCAGTCATCATTTCTGCCAAACTGAAGTTAAGAGTAACAAAGTTAGGATATTTATACTTATCAGTTTGAGCACTTTTTGAGACTCAAAAACCAATGGAAGACATCATAGGGCCTCAGAAAAATCACTATAAATGTAAGTATCTTATCAGTAAGAATAAAAATGTTCTCCTTGATATAAAGCCAAATAGGGTTTTTTTTGGGGGGGGGTGGCATACCTCACGGCATATGGGATCTTAGTTCCTCAACCAGGGATCAAACCTATGCCCCTTGCAGTGGAAGCAGAGTCTTAACCACTGGACCACCAGAGAAGTCCAAAAATAAACTAGTTTTTACAAAATTTCAACATCAATAATTTAGAGGACAGGTGACATATTATTATAAATGCAAATATATCTATACAGTGATATTATTTTAACAATTCTGAACATAAGAAATTATTGAATTTATTCTACATTCTAGCAAAATAATGCCTTTGCTTCTCAGATAAATAACAAAAACAGATTTCATAATAAGCAAACCTTTTCCATTTACTCTCACCTCATTTTCTGACCCTTGACCTGCTGAATCAAACTCTGAGGACCTAAACACACCAGATGTATTCTTGCCTTGGGTTTTGGCCACAATTATTTCACTACAGAAGAGGCCCTTGCTTCACTACTCTGCTTAAGTTCTACTCAACCCTTTCAGGTCAAGTTTATGTCTTCTCTCCACAAAGTTTTCTATATCCACCAAGTAAATGGTGAGCTCACCTTCCACCAAATACTTCTCACTTCGTAATTAAGTACTGTTTGCTATTCCCTCTCTTCACCTATCACTAGCTTATCAGTTCCTTTAAGAGGACATCTTACAGGATGACGTTCTTCTATATTTATAGTTAGTGACCATGAACATGAAACACTGATAAAATACCTATTGGTTCCTTCATTATTAGGCCAAAGATTAATTCCATCAATTCTATATACTTTCTATTTATTTACTTTTCTATGAACATAACCTCTTTACCTTCTCCTAAGGTGTTAATTCTTTTAATGTTAAGGATTGACTTTAACATCTTCCCATTTTATAGATATATTTTAGTTATCAATATAAGCAATGTGAAATCAACAGTTCAAACACAGTCCTAGAACACTGAATAAAATGGACATAGTATCTTTCCTTTCAATTTGCTTTCTAAGTGAAATTCAAAACAATATCTACCTTACTTTCTTCTGGCTAAAAATCCCCAAGATCACCTAATTCCCCATCCAATTTTATTCTTCTGTCTTAAGCAAACTGTTTTTTGTGCTTGTATTTCTCAAACTGGCAATCCACCACTCACCTCAAGGCCCCCAAGTTGAACCATATTAACTTTGCTTTCATTTCAGTTCTTTAAAAAAAAAAAAAAAAGCTTCATGGAGGTATAATCCACATTATCCCAGTTGGTTTTCTTTAAGTCCATGAATTCCTCTTAGAGTGATTAGAATTATATACACAGTACATTTTTTTCTTCAAGATTTTACATTCCCAGCTGTAGCAAGATACTCAGCTGACACTTCGTCAACCCCCCTTCCCCACAGTCTGTCTCTGCCTTCGGGATGGCTTACCAGTCCTTTGTCCTGGAGGCACATCATCAGAGTGCACACATCTCCTGTTGCCTGATGGTTCACCAACATGACTGCTTCATCTTCTGAAATTGCTTTAACATCTTCCCCCCACTCCATCACTGTAAAGACAAAAAGTTTCAAAGCTGTCATCTTAAAGATTTATCTATTTCCAGAAATCTTATGTGAGAAACACTGGTGCACATTAAAACTTCTAAAAGTTTATTTCCTAAGTATACGTCCTATAAAAATCAGGGTATTCATATTTTAGAGAGACCCAAAATATCCATGAAAATGTAAAACAGCCATACCTTTGATTTAGAAATTCTATTTAAGAGTTTATCCTACAGAAACATTTGTCCAAATGGGCAAAAATATGCATAAAGGATAGTTAATTCACCAACAGGGGAATGGATAATTTTCATACAATGAAACAGTATAAATCCATTAAAAGAATGGAAGATATCTCTATACACTAACCTGAAAGGACTTCTTATCCAGTAAACAAAACAAATCACCAAACAGTATATATAATATGATTCCATTTTTTCAAAGAAGGAATAAAATTTACATGTAATTTAACACATTGAAAAAAGTCTGGGGAAATGAATTCAAAACTGATCTCCAAAACTGATCTTCACTGGGAGGCAGTTCCCAAAGATCCTTAAATTCTACTTTAGAATAAAATATGCAAATGTTATAAAATGTGTAAGCATTTTAATTTTATAAGAAAACCAATTAAAGATGTTACATTTATTAAAAATCTCCAGATGAAAAATCATTGCACCAAAACCTATATGTATACTCTAAGGAAAACAGTGATATCTCCAAATAGGTTTGCCTCATTTTATAGTACACTTACTACACACACAAAAGATAAAATTAAACATCAGTTTCAAACATCAGGATTCTATGGAGAAGCTTCTAGGTTCTTCAAATGTCTGACATAAATTACCAGAGGCTGAATACACACTAGCATTCACTCATCTCCGTCACTGCTATAAGGAAAGAGGCTGGGCTCCCTGTGTGTAACAGTTCTGGAGGAAACAGGGATGGGGGACCTGGAGCTCACTTGCTTTACCTCTGCCAGATCCCCTCCTCCACAGCCGCACTTCACTGTCACCCCAGTATAGTGGAGTTCCTCTTAAGACATCATTTGAAAAAAGAGTTCTGCTAATTTTTTCTATTAAAATCTAAGCAAAGCATCTATGCCTTCATTTTAAAAGTCTGTATTAAGGGAATTTCAGCCAGGCTGAACATATCTTCAGTTGTGGTTGTTACTGCTGCTCAGTTGTTAAGTCTTGACCAACTCTTAGCGCCCTCATGAACTCCAGCACACCAGGCTCTCCTGTCCTTCACTATGTCCTAGAGTTGCTCAGATTCATGTCCACTGAGTCAGTGATGCTATCTAATCACCTCAACCTCTGCCACCCTCTTCTTTTGCCTTCAATCAGCTGTGGTATCTACTTCCATAATCATTCTCTCAGAAATTATTACTAAAACACAAGTAGCTTACACTGGGTGCTGAAACCTTTTACTTTAAGCTTTTTAAATGAATGCAGAATGGAAACTACATTACAGATGTCCAGTAATCCTTAAGGAATAGAGGTAGAACACTGGGGACAGTCCAGTGGCAACAACTTTCCTTCAGAGTGGCCTTTGCTTTCCCAAGTTGCCAGTGAAGTTTAGCTGACAAGCTAACCTTACTTAAACTTATCTGAACAGCTGATATATCATACATTGTATGTGGGGGTGGGGGGGGGGGAGGCGGGAGTATAAATCGGTACAAGAGTTTTGGAAGTCAATCCGGCAATCTATATGAGAACTAAGAAATGTAAAAATCTTTTTAGCCAGGCATTCCACTTCTAAGAATTCATCTCACAAACATACTCATGTGTAAAGTGACACAGATGCAAAGCTCTTCATCTCACAAACATATTCATATGTAAAGTGACACAGATGCAAAGCTCTTCATCTCACAAACATACTCATATGTAAAGTGACACAGATGCAAAGCTCTTCACTGCAATGTCAATTAGAAGAGCAAAGATGAAAGCAACTGAAAAGAGAGAGTAGCTCAAATTCATAGAAGTTTCTGAAATGGTGGTTGATAGGGAAAATTGGGGAGCTGGCTAGTTAAATTATAATATTTTAATTTATAAAATTACAATATTATTATAATAATCCATGCAATAGAATATTATGCAATCATCATCTATACACGAATATGAAATGATACTGGCTGAAGGTCCAATACTTTGGGCACCTGATGCAAAGACCTGACTCATTAGGAAAGACCCTGATGATGGAAAGATTGAAGGCAGGAGGAGACGGGGACGACAGAGGATGAGATGTTTGGATGGCATCACCAACTTGATGGATATGAGTGTGAGTAAGCTCCAGGAGTTGGCGATCGACAGGGAGGCCTGGAGTGCTGCAGTCCACGGGGTTGCAAAGAGTCAGACACAACTGAACAACGGGACTGAACTGATGAAATGACTATAAGCAATAAAGGCCAAGTGCAGAACACTGTGAAGGATGTCACCAGCTGGGTTTTCAGAAAAGACAGAGAATATATTTACTAAGTGAGAACTTCCATATTACACCTCTGTCAACAACCCTTCAATGGACACACACATGCACACCCTACCCTTTCATTAACTCATTCTTCACTCAATAAAGCAGTATCAGGCACTGTGGATATAAAATGAATAAGAGCAAAAGTATTATTCTAATAGCACTTAAAACACAAGAAAAGCCTAACTCGATTCTATAAATATTGGGCTATTAAGAGGTAATGTGGAAAGCCTTCTGGCTCCACATTGATTTTTTTTTTTCTTTTATTTATTTATTTATTTATTTTTAATTTTATTATTTATTTATTTTTTTATTTTTTAAATTTTAAAATCTTTAATTCTTACATGCATTCCCAAACATGAACCCCCCTCCCACCTCCCTCCCCATAACATCTCTCTGGGTCATCCCCATGCACCAGCTCCAGGCATGCTGTATCCCACATTGATGTTTTATAACCAAATATTCCTTTTAAGCAATTTCTGCTACTTGAATGGAAAATACTGGATACTTAGGCCTGTGACGCAGGAAAGCCTACGTGTAAATATAACTGCAAATAAAAATAAGCTTTCTATATAACATGCATCTTACCGTTTGTTAGATATAAAGTAGATAAATCCAGTGTGTTGGGTTTCAAATCTCAAAATATAAATTGAATTTCAAACTCTTTGTTCTGGCTTAAATAGTGTCCCTTCAAATTTACATCAATCCAAAATCTATGAATGTGACCTTATTTGGAAACAGGGGCTTTGTAGATGTAATCAAGTTAAGCTGAGGTCAGAGTGGATTAGGGTGGGCTCTAAACCTATATCCAATATGACTGGTGTCCTTATAAAATGAGGGAAATTTGCACAGAGATACACAAGGAGAATGTCATGTGACGACAGAGACAGATCCTGGAGTGACGCGTCCACAAGCCAAGGACTGCAGACAACCATCGAAAGTGAGCAAGAGGCAAGGAAGGGTCCCTCCCACTGGAGCTGTCAGACAGAACATCCCTGCCAACACTTCAGCTTCAGACTTCTAACCATGAACTGTGACATAATAAATTCCTGTTGTTTTAAGTCCCCCAGTTGGTGGCACTTTGTTATGGAAGCCCTCTAAAACTAATATATCCCACCCTCCTCAACTTTCCTCACTTCACTTTTCCATTCTGCTACTGCTGCTAAGTTGCTTCAGTCGTGTCCGACTCTGTGTAATCCCATAGACGGCAGCCCACCAGGCTCCCCCGTCCCTGGGGTTCTCCAGGCAAGAACACTGGAGTGGGTTGCCATTTCCTTCTCCAATTTCCATTCTATTCCCTTCAAATAATAGTTTTTTTCTAACCAACTATAAGAGAAAAACAACAACACTATACTTTAAACACCCAGAAGATTATATAGAAACCTAATATTATATATTATAAATGGTTCTCAATGTTCATCCCTATAAATAGTTTAAGGGTATAATCATTAAGAGTTAACCCAATACATATTTTATCTCTGGGCCACAACTTAGCTAAAATTACTTTTCAAACTAAATGTCAATTTATTATACTAAGACTTACATGAATACTAAAGCAAACAAGGGAAGGTAGCTGGATCAATTTTTAAAAACTTATCCTGATGTAGCAATAAAGTCATGCTATATTTTATAATTAGCTGAATTTTATTCAACAATAAATTTCACTTCTAGTATCTATAGGATTCTTCTTTTACCAATACTTTTACCGTATCATATGTACTTCAAAGATCACTGTTAGACAAAATCAAGATTAAAAAAATGCTTGCAGAGAAAAAACATTTATTTTATGTATGAAATAGCTGTGTTCCTCAAATCATAGCCTGCTATCCAAACCAGTAAGTATAATAATGGAGCCAGTATCTTAACCAAGGAATAGAATTATTCTCATGTTAAAGAACAGAAACTATGGATGACAGCCAGTTCTTACATTATACTTGATTAGAAGAACAAAAATATTTTAACATACTGTTCTGTGAAATGAATTCTCAAAAAAGAACTGGGTCAGGTCCACTATTCCAAAGGGAATGAAAGACAACTGGGTAAAAATTGGAAGAAAAGTTCCCTAGTTATAACTGAATTTTTAAAAATTCTTATTAAAAACCAAAGTCAAAAATTATCACCTACTACACACACACACATATATTAATAAATCTCCCCAAAAGTCATAGACTAGAATTGATCAGGATAGTTCACATCTCAAAAAGAAAATAAAAACAACAATTAAACCATCACAAATTCCTTAAAAACACTGCTGCTAAAGCTGTTAACGGCTTCCCTGGTGGCTCAGAGGTTAAAGCATCTGCCTCCAATGCGGGAGACCTGGGTTTGATCCCTGGGTCAGGAAGATCCCCTGGAGAAGGAAATGGCAACCCACTCAGTATTCTTGCCTGGAGAATCCCATGGACTGAGGAGCCTGGTGGGCTGCAGTCCACGGGGTCACAAAGAGTCGGACACGACTGAGTGACTTTACTTACTTAAAGCTGTTATACTGATCCACAAAACAGAATTAATGTGGAGAAGAAAGGTTGCTTTTTACATACAATCATAATAACACAATCATAATCATAGCTTGCTTTTCAAAAAAAAAATATCGGCAAGCTGATGGCACAAACTAGTTTATGATTGTGTGCCTCAGTATTTTCACTTAAGAAACATAATGATATCATTATGCTATTCAAACTTATTGTGAAATGAATGAGATATAATTGATAGAATCACAGACATCCTGGGTAGTTAGATTACACGACAGTTGAAGTTCCCTTTGAAATCACTATTAACTGAGTCATACACTGTGTCACTCACATAAGGTCAGGTATTCTAATATGAACAGTAAAGATTAGAGAGAGAAAAGAAACAACAACACATGGAAGAATCTCGTGAAACTCCAAACTGGCTTTCAGTAGCCCAGACTGCAGGCAGACTGGACTGGACTCGTCCAAAGTCAGGGGTTAGCAGAGGAAGATGAAAAAGGAGAGAGGACACTACAGGCGGCTGTGAGAAAGCAGCTCATGGTACTGAGTAACAGAGAGGAGACAGGAGGGGAGGGAGCACGCAAGGGAGTGATTCATTAAAAGAAAACAGAGGGAGGACTATTATTCTAGAGATACTTGGTGCCTCCCACGATGTCCGCCTTTACCCATCCTATTCAAACCTCCACAAATAGGGTCCAGACATTTTGAGAAAGCCCCCAGGAGAATTGAATGTATGCCTATAAATAAGGATCACTGGAATTTATGCACCAATGTTTTTAAGAATACTGACCATACTGGGAAGCTGTAGTCAGCACCACTTTTGGGCACTTGAAGAGGTTAAACTTGAGGTGGCAAGGCTCAAGGTATAGCTTTTAGAAGGGTTGCTTAACTAAAAGAATAATAGTAGCATATATTATTAAATAGATATACAATTAAATACTAATAATATTAATAGCTATCATTTATAGAATGTTTACTACGTGTCAGGCATTAATAATCAGTAATAGAAAATAATTCACATTATTTTCTTATGTAACCTTCACAAAAATCCCAAAGGTATAGACACTTATCCACAATTAACAGTTGAAGAAAATGAAATACAAAAGGTTAAGCAATATCTTCAAAGTTACACACTTAGGAAGTAGAGAAACTGGGATTCAAAACCACTGTATCATGCTGTCACTGTGGGTGTTTTACGGCATCGAGGAACCTTGAGGAGAGGAATAAACGGGTACACTGCCCACACAGCCCCTGACGTTGCCCATGATCATACCAGGAAATGGGGTAGACGTGCCAAGTTAATGGTTAGGTCCACTAACTTTATTTATCCTCAACAACAAATAAGGGTGGTGGACAACAACAGTAAGGAGTGGAACAGAAGCCAAGAATCAAGTGTTTTGTGCATGACAATTGAACAATAACCCAGACTAAAGAGGATGTCCTTTGGAAGGACTGATGCTAAAGCTGAAACTCTAGTACTCTGGCCCCCTCATGCGAAGAGTTGACTCACTGGAAAAGACGGATGCTGGGAGGGATTGGGGGCAGGAGGAGAAGGGGACGACAGAGGATGAGATGGCTGGATGGCATCACTGACTCGATGGACATGAGTCTGAGTGAACTCTAGAAGTTGGTGATGGACAGGGAGGCCTGGCGTGCTGCGATTCATGGGGTCGCAAAGAGTCAGGCACGACTGAGCGACTGAACTGAACTGAACTGACTGAAAGAGGCAAAGAATACCTAAGAAAAGAGAATCAACATTGCTTTTGGGCCCGGATGCTGTCATCTTAAATTTAATATGCTCAATACAGACCCAGTTCTTTACCCTAGTCTTCTCCATCTCAACAAAGGACATCATCATTCACCCAACCAACTCAAGACAAAACCTAAGGCCACCTTTGATTCCTTCCTTTCCTCAATTCTCCACATTTAATCTAAGTCCTTTGAGCTCTACCTCCAAGACACATCCTGCAGCCTCTATGTTGCTCCTTCTTTACTACCTCTACTCTAGGCCGAGCCATCGACACCTCTTTTGTGGACTTCTAAAGTGACCTCCTAACTTGACCTCTCATTTCTACTTTAGCCACCTGCTTAAAACAAAATTTTAAAATAGTTTATAATTTCAAATACCAATATAATCTGAATCACCACTGGCAAGACTGGAAAGAAACAGCAGGGAAGTCAAAGATAACTGATAATTAACTCTAACTGGTTTACCTCAAATCTAGACAGGTTTGTTTTACCTCAAACCTAGACAGTTCCCCAAAGGGAAGATATGTATCTTGGAAGAAGCAATTCTACCTGCGGTCACCAGCACCGCAAAACTTTCAGCACAGCTGGTCAACATCCTCCGTTACCACCCCGAAGACCCTACACATGTCCAAACATCCTACTCCCACCTCTATCCCCTTTAAAACCACTAAGAGAGTTCAAAATGACTGAGGTCAATATGACCCTGCAATAAAATCAGAGTGAGTTAAATAACAAATGAGAATAGTGCCGACAACATGAGGACTAAGTGAACACGTGCTTATTACAAACAAAGATCAAGCCCTGTGACACCAGCTTTTACCCACTCACCCCCCAGGATATGGCAGCAAGGAGACTGCTAGAGTCTTCTCTGGGAAATCTGATCAGCTCATGAGAAAAGATAGAAAAATACTGACATTTAGGATTCTCCAGTGAAGTAGTCCAATCATTATCTTACAATGAGGCTTAGTGTAGACAAGCCTCAACCACTAGTAGGGCTGCCAATCAACTTTATAGTCCCCTACTTTTAAATAAGAACACACTGTCATTATTACCAGATAACCAGAAAAAGCCCTTAATGTGAAAGAAAATAAAGCAAATAGTCTACTAAAGAAATTGATTTTATGGTCAAAAACCTTCCAATAAATAATTCTTCTGGCCCAAATGATATCACTAGCAAATTCCACTATTCTTTTTAAAAAGAAACAATACCAATTCTATACCATCTCTTCCAGAAAACAGAAAAGAAGGGAAAGATTACCCTTATACCAAAACCAGGAAAAGACAACAACAACAAAAAAAACCACTACAGACTCACGTCCATTAAAATCCTCAAAAAAATCAGGAAATGTACTCCAATAATGTACACTGCAATCAAGTAAGGTTTTATCATCACAAGAACTGAAGGTAATAATCCAACATATTAACAGTCTAAGGAAGAAAAACCTCACAATTATATTGCAACAGTCTGAAGGTCTGTATCCCTCTAAATTCATATCTTAATGTCCCAATCCTCCAAGGTGATGGTATTAGTAGACAAGTACTTGGGAAAGTGATTAGGTCTACGGGTTGAGGCCTCATGAATGGAATTAGTGGGCTTATAAGAGACCCCACAGAGCTATGCAGCTCATTCTACCAAGTGAGGGCACAGCGAAAAGGCTATGAACCATGAGGAGAGCCTTTACCAGATGGTGACTGTGCTGGCACCTTGATTTTGGACTTCTAAGCCTCCTGGATTATAAGCAATAAATTTCTGTTGTTCATAAGCCACCCAGCCTGTGACACTTTGTTACAGCAGTCCAAAAGACCAAGACACATATGAATTAATACACAAAAAGTGCTTAAATTTCAATATCCATTCATGATAAAAACTCTCAGTAAACTAAACACAGAAAGGAATTTCCTCAGTGTGATAAAGTGTTTCTACACAAAATCAATAGTTAACATATTATTTGGTATTAATTATATATGAGTGTTTTCTCCCTAAGATTGAGAACAAGGCAAGGATGCTCAATCTCACCTGTCTTATTTAACATTATTCCAGAAGTCTTAGCGAGTTTAGGAACAGGAGAAAAAAGAAAGAAAAGGGGGGAAAAATGAAGAAGAAATGAAAGCCATGCAGATTGAAAAGGAAGAGATAATTCTGCCCATATTCACAAAAGGCAGGACTATCTCTGTAGAATGTCCTAATCCCAATCTACAAAAAGCTCCTATTATTAATAAATGTGGAGAAGGAAATGGCAACCCACTCCAGTATTCTTGTCTGGAGAATCCCATGGACAGAGGAACCTGGCAGTCTACAGTCCATGGGATCACACAGAGTCAGACATGACTGAAGCGACTTAGCACATTAATAAATGAGTTTAGAAAAGTTGAAAAATACAAACTCAACAATAAGTATCATATTTTTATATTAGTAATGAATGATAGGAAGTTTTAAAAATTAAATTCCACTTACAACAGATCAAAAAATGTTCTTAGGTATAAATCTAAAATGCATGGACAGGATCTGTATG
Source organism: Capra hircus (assembly GCF_001704415.2). Taxonomy (NCBI): domain Eukaryota; kingdom Metazoa; phylum Chordata; class Mammalia; order Artiodactyla; family Bovidae; genus Capra; species Capra hircus. The sequence goes on along the minus strand of NC_030823.1, from coordinate 70,323,279 downwards.
CTTCCAACTACAAAGTGTTGATGAAAGAACTCAAAGAAGGCTAAAATGAAATGAATACCATGTTAATGGGATGAAAGATTCAACACAGTAAAGATATCAATTCTCCCACAAGTTGGTCTACAAATAAAACACAATTCTTATAAAAATCCCCAAAAGAATTTTTACATATACAGACAACGGGATTCTAAAATGTATAAAGACCAACAAACTAGAATAACCAAAATAACTTTAAAAAGGAAAAATAAAGTAAAAGTAAATTTTACTTACTAACTATAAAGCTAAATCAAATGGCATGGCACTGGTGAAGGATCAGACACACAGATCAACAGATCAGAAAAAAGACTTCAGAAACAGATCACACAAATATGGCTAAATGATTTTTGACAAAGGTGCAAAGTCAATCCAATGGAGAAAGAAGAGTCTTTTCAACAAACCATATTAGAAAAATATAAAACCTAAACCCATACCTTACTACAATTAATTCAAAATGGATCACAGAGTTAAATGTGAAACTGAGAACTACAAAACTTCCAGAAGAAAATTTAGGGGAAAATCTCCATGACCTGGAGTTAGGCAAAGTGTTCTTAGACTTGATAAGAGAAGCATAATTCATAAAAGAAAAAATCAGTAAACTGGACTTATCGAAATTTAAACCTTTTGCTCAGGAAAAGACACTGTTAAGAGAATGACAAGACTGGATGAAAATGGAAGCAATCACAACAAAGTATTTGTGTCTTTGTATCCAGAATGTTTACAGAACTGCTAAAACTCAAGAGTAAGATAACAAATCACTCAATTAAAAACTAGGCAAAAAATTTGGACACCTCACCAAAGATAAAAGGATGACAAACAACCTTATGATAAGATGTTCAACATCATTAGCCATTAGGGAAATACAAATTAAAACCATGAAGAGCTGAGAACTTCAGATTCTTTACCGTCTGAGCCACAAGGAAAGCCCATACACTTAAACTAGAATTATTAAAATTAAACATACTGATAATACCAAATTTTGATAAGGATGCAGAAAAACAAACTTGCAGACACTGCTGATGGGAATGAAAAATATATAGCCACTCTGGAAACAGTTTGGCAGTTTCTTCTAAAGTTAAAAATACACTTACCATCTAACCTAAGAAACCCACTCCTAGGTATTTACCCTAAAGCAAGGGTTAGCAAACTTTCTGTAAAGAGTCAGCCATTACATATTCTAAGCTTTGAGGGCCACATATGGTCTCTGTTGCATATTCTCTCGTTGTTTTTTTTTTTAAACAAACCTTTACAAATGTAAAAGGCTAAGAATTCTTAGCTCATAGTGCCATACAAAAACAGGCAACAGGAAAATTTGAGCATAGTTTGTTAACTCTTACCCTAGAGAAATGAAAACTTATGTCAATACAGAAAACTCTACATGAGTGTTTACACCAGCTATATTCATAATTGCTAAATACTAGAAACAACCCAAATATCCTTCAGTAGCTGAATGGATATCAACTGTGATACATCCATAAAATGGAATATGACTTAGCAGCAAAAAAGGGCATTCTAATGATACATACCACAACTTGGACAACTTTAAAAGGCATGCTGAGTCAAAGTAGTCAGTCTCAAAAAAGTTACATAACACATGATTCTATTTTATGAGTCTTAAAAAGACAAAATTATGGTGACGGAAAACAGACCAGGAATTGCCTCTCAAAAGGTTACATAATGCATGATTCTATTTTACGACATTTTCAAAATGACAAAATTATAGTGAAAGAGGACACACCAGGGATTACAGGGGTTACAGGTAGGGGGAGGATGTGATTACCAAGAATAGAGATCACTGCAGCATGGCAGAACTACAGATGATTTTTTACTCTGTTGTTTCTCTTCCTTTTAAAAATATTTCTACTTTCTCCAAGTTTTTAGCATTTGACTTCTTACTTTAGTAATTCAAAGGATTCCCTGGTGGCTCAGACGGTAAAGCATCTGCCTGCAATGCGAGAGACCCAGGTTTGGGAAGATACCCTGGGGAAGGAAATGGCAACCCACTCCAGTACTCTTGCCTAAAAAATTCCATGGATGGAGGAGTCTAGCGGGCTACAGTCCATGGGGTCGCAAAGAGTTGCACACGACTGAGCGACTTCATTTCTTTTCTTTTAGTAATTCAGGGAGGTTTTTTGCCCCAGATCTAAGTATTAGAAGATGTTAACTAATGGATTGCACTCTTTTTGTTTCTTAATTTAATTTTCTTTCATTTTCTCACATTCTAAAAACCTCTCCCCTTGAGTACTGCTGCTGCTGCTGCTAAGTCACTTCAGTCATGTATGACCCTGTGCCACCCCATAGATGGCAGCCCACCAGGCTCCCCCGTCCCTGGGATTCTCCAGGCAAGAACACTTGAGGGGGTTGCCATTTCCTTTTCCAATGTATAAAAGTGAAAAATGAAAGTGAAGTCGCTCAGTCAGTCTGCTTCAAATGTATTTTGTTAAATCACTGAGAATTGAAGTAGCTAAGACTTTATATTGTTTCATTTTACAGAATGTTCCAGTAAAAGTACTTCACACTATACAAAATCCTCAACTTGTTCAAAGTTTTCTCAACCTTTTAAATAGCTTCTTTCATTTACTTGTAAGATGACAAACAGAACAAGCACACTAAATTCAAAGATTTGGATTTAAATCAAAGGTACTTTAATTTCATTCCCTTGGGAAAGTGTAAGCAATGGGATTAAGTAGTGTCTGCCTTAGGTTACTAAAATGAGTAATTAGAAGGGAAATTTTAACTTCTCCTAAAGGTAGAGGATTACACCAAACTGCTAGGAAATAAGTAGGCAATGTAGATGCTTCTCTGCTTTGCTAGTAGAGTTCTAAATAGCTTTAGAATCAGACCATTACATATGGAAGAAGGTTTGATTTTAATGAAGTTTACAGCTTGAAAGGAACATAGAGGTATTTGAATCAAGTTCCTTACTTCACAGATACTTTTTCAAATACAAGAAGCAGAACTCTATGGCTACCCCTTGACTGACTGAATTAGTTGAAAGAAAAAACATGCAAATGATAAAGATAATTAATTTACAACCACTCTTGCTTACTATCCCCTAAAGCACTTACTGATGTATTCATTCATTCAATTAGTTTTATTTTCTTCATAGATAAGCAGGATTCTGCCACTTTGAGGGACGTAGACATACACAGTTCAGTTCAGTCGCTTAGTTGTATCCGACTCTTTGTGACCCCATGGACTGTAGCACGCCAGGCCTCCCTGTCCATCATCAAATCCCAGAGTTTACTCAAACTCATGTCCACTGAGTCAGTGATGCCATCCAACCATTTCATCCTCTGTTGTCCCCTTCTCCAGCATCAGGGTTTTTTTCCAATGAGTCAGTTCTTCACATCAGGTGGCCAAAGTATTGGAGTTTCAACTTCAGCATCAGTCTTTCCAATGAATACTCAGGACTGATTTCCTTTAGGATGGACTGGTTGGACCTCCTTTAAGTCCAAGGGACTCTCAAGAGTCTTCTCCAACACCACAGTTCAAAAGCATCAATTCTTCGGCACTCAGCTTTCTTTATAGTCCAACTCTCACATCCATATATGACTACTGGAAAAACCATAGCTTTGACTAGACGGACCTTTGTTGGCAAAGTAATGTCTCTGCTTTTTGATAGGCTGTCTAGGTTGGTCATAATTTTCCTTCCAAGGAGCAAGCATGTTTTAATCTCATGGCTGCAGTCACCATCTGCAGTGATTTTGGAGCCCCTCAAAATAAAGTCTGTCACTGTTTCCATTGTTTCTCCATCTATTTGTCATGAAGTGATGGGACCAGATGCTATGATCTTAGTTGTCTGAATGTTGAGTTTTAAGCCACCTTTTTCACTCTCCTCTTTCACTTTCATCAAGAGGCTTTTTAGCTCTTCTTCACTTTCTGCCATAAGGGTGGTGTTATCTGCATATCTGAGGTTATTGATATTTCTCCCGGCAATCTTGATTCCAGCTTGTGCTTCATCCAGCCCAGCATTTCTTTGCATATACAGGGATTGTATCAAAAAGTGATTCAATCATTAAATTCAACTACATGAGCTTAGGAAGAAAACTAAGAGAGAAAAAAAGGTAATGGTTGAGAGAAGATAGAGTAAGGAAGGGAAGAAGTAAAAGACTGAGACAGAGAACATTTCAAATAGTACAAGCAATTCTGCCTGCCTTTCCACTCCTCAGGTGTATGCCCTGGGGGAAGCCTGAGACTGAAATTGTGAATCCGCTGCTGCTGCTGCTGCTGCTAAGTCGCTTCAGTCATGTCCAACTCTGTGTGACCCCATAGATGGCAGCCCATCAGGCTCCCCCGTCCCTGGGATTCTCTAGGCAAGAACACTGGAGTGGGTTGCCATTTCCTTCTCCAGTGCATGAAAGTGAAAAGTGAAAGTGAAGTCGCTCAGTCATGTCCGACTCTTAGAGACCCCATGGACTGTAGCCCTCCAGGCTCCTCCATCCATGGGATTTTCCAGGCAAAGCACTGGAGTGGCTGCCACTGCCTTCTCCATGTGAATCTGCTCCGCTTCCTCAATTCACCTCTCATGTGCCAGTCATCATGATAGCAGCCCACTGAGCAGGATGATTTCGGTTTTTTAAAAAATTCATTTTCTTCCATAAAAAACATAAGCAAACTTTTTAATTGATGTAACATGATCCCTGCCCTCAAGAAGTCTGCTCACTTATTAGGAATAAAAAATAAACTAGGGAATAATGCACGACACATGAAAATATGTACTACAAGAGGCATGGAGAGAAGAAATCATTGGGAGATAAAACATGAATGGAAGAGACACCAAAGACATGGGGGAAATGGCCTTGAACAGACAGTTGCTATTGGGAAGACTGGAAAATGAGGTTACAACTGTAAATAAAAGGTCAGATTACAAAGGTACTTTTAGACATCAGGTACGAGAATTGAGACCAGGAAATATAAAATTCCTTTTTCTGTCACCAGGAAGGTGACAAAATTGAGAGCAGTGGGCTCCTATATGACAGAAGGGAGCAGTGGTATTGTGTTCAAAACAGTTTGCATGCCTCACCTCCTCCAAGAGTTCCAGTTCTAAGCTGTTTCTGATATCTGGAAATGTGGACCCAGGTTACCAGACCCTCCAATCCGACAGTAATTGGACATTGGAGAGTTTTTAATGAAATTTAAATAGAAGATTAACAATGTTGGAAAACTCCTGGGTTAGCAGGAATAGAATGTAAGCAAAGAGACAACTGGCTTTTGGTAGAAAGGACATTCTGCAATGTAACGGGAGGAATAAAAGAAAGGAACACCAAAAGATGTGGCTAAAGAGGCAGGTTTGGGCCAGGCTAGCCGAGCACCAGAGCTCTGCACGTTGTCTCACAAACCACAGAAAGCCTGTAGGAAGGAACTGACAAAATGTGGGATGGAGGGAAGAGATGCAGGACTGCAGGGATGAGGGAGAGTAGCTATTTGTTAAGTGGGGGATTTTTTTAAGATGAGAATGTCTTTAGTATTTTTATATCCTGGAAGACTAAAACACAAATAGAAGGAGATAGTAATCAATAAGGTGAAACAAGAGAGATAGGGAAATTGCTTTGGGTAAGGGATGATCTATTGATGAACAAGGGTGCAAAGAAGTTGGGGAGTAGGACAGAGAAAGGGGTAGAGTCTCCAGAGCACAATTCCAGGGCACCAACCAAACCCATGGCAAAAGGCAATGAGTGGAATTCAAAACTGACTTGGGAAAGAGAATTGCTAACAAAAGCATCATCAACGTAGACATCCTAAGTGGAACTGACCTAGACAAAACTGGGGATGCCTCTCAAAACAGAGGAGCAGACAGCAGATACAAGCATTCACACCAGCTAACTGCCCAAGAGGCCTGAAGCAAAGTTCATAGTTGGAGCTATTAATAATATAGCCCCTGGTTTGAGGTTTGGCCATATTCCTAAGTGTTGAAATCCAGGATACTAAAATAAGAAAGTACTAAGACTATATTTAAATGAGAAACTACACATTAGTAAAAATTTCCTATTTTAAAGGCTTTCATTCCTATTCTCTCAATTGCCACAGCAGCACTAAACACATACAAGCCGTGTATCAGTCTTACTTACAGCTAAGACTCAGAGAAGATATTGTAAAAGGTAATACTATAAGTAAGCACTATAAATCTGACTGAAATCTGTCTCTCTGTCCCTAAAACCACAGCAAAGATAGCCCCTGTTTAACAAAATTATTAACCATTCAACTAAAAGGGAAGTATGCTGTTTTCAACGTATAATGAAAATAGAATGGACTTTAAAGTAGACTTTCATTCAAAGACCAGCTCTATCCCTTGCTAGCTCTATCACCCACATTAAGCAAGTTACTTCCTTTTCTCATTTATGCAATGGGGTTGATACTACTTCCCTCTCAGGACTCTTTTCAGTATTTAATAAGAAGTCATATGTAAGCACTTGGTAAATAGCCTAGAACATCAGGTACTCAGCTAAGGTAAGTTTGCCTCCTCACTGGAAGCATTACTGACAGAATTAAGTAAAAAGGATTGTGAAAGGTTTGTATTTTAACAATAAATCTTACTAGAGGATAAATAGTTTCTAAAGGAATCAGAGAAACTAACACAAAGCTTACTGTAAATTGAAGAAATTAAGTCACAAGAAGAAAACATCATCATTTCGAGATTCATATTAACATGAGATGAATGTAACTTGACATAAAGGAGAGAGTAAATAGACCAGAATACACTAAAGGTGTAAAGTTCTTCTCACTGAGCATGGAGTTCAAATCTGGATTCTGCGGGTCAATAAATGGACTTAAAAGAGTTGTGAACCCCTTGAAACTGTCTGTAAAACTGAGTATGTGCAAAGGTGCTGTGGTAAGCCAAAAAATGTTCCCCTACACCCACCCCGCAAGATAACCATGTCAAGTTTCTGGAACCTATGAATGTTATCTTATATGGTAAAAGATGTGATTCAGTTAAGGCTCTTGAGAAGAGGAGCTAATTCCGGATTACCCAGGTAGGCCCTCAGCCAATGATAAACATCCTTACAAGAGATACAGAGAAGAGGGGGTGGCCACATGACCCTGGAGGCGGAGCTTGAAGTGATGCAGCCAAAAGCCCAGGAGTGCTGACAGCTACCAGAAGAGGCAGACGATCTGCCCCTGGAGCCTCTGTGGGGAGCTGAACTTCAGGCCTCCAGAAATGTGGCAAGAATTTATTTCTGTTGTTTTAAACGCTTCTGTGCTCATTTGTTATGCAACCCCATGAAATTAATACAGGTACAGTTTTCTGAGAGGAGAGCCCAGAGCTTTCATCAGACTCTAAAAGAGGTTCTTATGAACCCGACAAGGTAAAAGAACCACTATTTTAGAGGATTAAGCAAAATTCTCTATAAACAAAGGAACTAGAAATTTTTTTAAAACCTGCAGAACAAGTAGTTACTTAGATAGGGTCCCATAGTTAGTAAATATTGAGGTAAGAAAATAACAAGCTGTCCTATGATATCTAATCCAATATTCATTTCACTGTCTCTTGGGGTTCAACCCTATGAATGCATTAACAGCAGTCCCCAACATTTTTAGCACCAGGGACTGTTTCATAAAAGACAATTTCACCACAAGGAGAGAGGAGGGGTGGTATGGTTTGCAGAGGATTCAAATGCATTATTTTTATTGTATACTTTATTTCTATAATCATTACATCAGCTCCACCTCAGATCATCAGGCATTAGATCCCAGAGGTTAACGGCCTGTTAAAAATGTAGGCTCTCAGGCTCCATCTTAATATGTTGATCAGACTCTCCAGGGTAGAGAAATTCATATACATACAAAGTTTCTCTGATAATACAGATGTGCAGACTAATTTGGGAATTATCACTATAAAGCAGGGATCAACAAACTTTTTCTCTAAAAGGTCAGATAGTAAAACTATTAGGCTATGCGGGCCAAGAGTCAGAACTGAGTAAATTATGTAGGCATTTATGTAACAAATTTGTTTTACAACAAAATTCTACAAATCTTTATTGACAAAATTGAAAATGTATAAATAATAGAATACAACTTTTTGTGATTTTTGGTCTACTAAAGAGAAGAACAAAATTCTTTCTTGCGAGGGGTAAGATTTCAGTGAACTGGGGTTCAAAGTTAGTTTCCTATCATCAGATCAACTGCAAACCGTCATCTGTAAAAAACCTCTTGAGCTAGAGAGGACTTACGAAACAAGCAGCTGGATCTGGCTTCAAGGCGGGAGCTTGCCAATCTCTGTGGAAAGGCATAAGGAATCTCTGTGGTTCTCAGTCCCTGCCCTGAACTAGCTGACAAGCTAGTTAAAGAGATGGGAACAGCAAAGGTGAAAAACAACAGTGAAAAAATATGAACCAGAATTCTGGTTGTGGAGCAGTGAGTCTTAACTGTTTCAAGTGTGAATGGTCTATTTTAACATCACAAAACATGACAAGACCTGGGCCTGGCAATATAGACCCTCTGAGCACAGAGAAATGAGACATGAAATCTGTGTAGGACTTCCCTGGCGGTCCAGTGGGTATGACTCAGTGCTTCCAGTGCTGGAGGCGTGGGTTCGACCCCTGGTCAGGGAACTTTTAAGACCCGACATGCTGCAGTGTGCAGTGCGTGACCAAGGAAATCTGAGCATTTTGCCAACACTTGTGTTACTGCCCTACTTTAGTAACCTAATAAAATTTTTGACTTTATATCTTATAATATTTACCCCCTGACATTAATAGATTGTTTCTCAAAGTGAGTGGTATTGCATTCTAAAATTAAGTGAAAAAAGTGTGGCAGACATCTATGCTAGTAATTCTCCTAGCACTGAATGAAAAGATTGGTAACAAAAAGCAACTGTAAAGACTATAATGCTTTTAAGGGATTTATTAAAAAAAAAAACAGCAGCTATATATATTTGAAAAATATTAACATGTGCTTATAAGACCCATTATTTATTCAACCATAGATGGCATTTAATATATTTTGGGATTCTTAAACCCCTGAGAGAACTCCGAAGCACTGCAGGAACTCTCTGTCCAAAGGTTTGTAACCGCAGTTGCAGAGTAGATGTCAAAGAGGTTCAGAAAGAAGGAAACAGCAGAAACTAGAGCAGTAGGAAAGGATGCCATGGGCTTAGATAAGGAGATACACTTTCAAAGAAAGTGAAGAACAGATCTCAGGGACAGGAAAAACATCCATGGGAAAATGCAGAGGGGCCAAGGGAGAGAAGCCTTACTGAATAAGAGCTTGCAACAGGGTCAAACCATGACAGCTCTGCCTTGCTTACCTGCCTGTGTCACCAGAGGCAGCATTTAAAGTGCTTTCCACATTTTATTGTACCACGGAGCTCTGATAAGCCTTGTCTCATTCAAGCTTAGAATAGTTTCCTACGTACTTGAGCGGTGGTGTAAGTAAATGACTCTGGTTTCATCAGGTACAACTCTAAGTGGATCAGAAGCTAGAATCTTAAATCTTAAAATAAATAAATAAATAAAAGCCTTCCCTTGACCCAATTTCTCTCCTGCAACTATCTTCCTCGACTCCTTCAGAGCCACATTTCTGGAAAATCATACATACAGGTTTCCATTTTATTTCCTCCATTCACCATTCATTTCCAACTCACTCCAAGCTAGGTCCACTCCTACCTCAATGAAAGTGCTCTTGCCGAATAACTGAAAGGATGAATCAGCTCTTACCTTGCAAAACAGACACTCTCAGCAGCTCTCCTGGAGAACCCCTGCCCTGGAACACTGCCGACTCTGACACACACTCAGAGCCCAGACATGCCTTCTACTGCTCTCGCTGCTCCTTCACAGGCTCTACTACCCTCCTCTCCCCAGCCTCCAAGTGTCAGCATTCCTCAGAGTCCGGCCCTGGTCCGCCATTACTCAGTACTTACAATCTCCCTAGGTGAACCCATTCATCTCCATGGCTTTAAGTACCATTGTTAATTTCCCAATTGATCTTTCCAGTTCATGTTTCTCTTCTGAGTTCTAAACTGCACACCCATGTACCTACTTCAGAGCTTTTCTTAGATGCTTCTCACTCAGCCTGTGCTCAATTTTTCCTCTTTCTTCTCAACACTATTTCTTCACTGGGCTTCCTTATGAACGTAGCATCTCACACCAGAAACCTCATAGTCAACCCCATCACCTGTCCATGAATTCCATCCTCTATGTCCAAGCTCTCAGCAAGTCTCGATAATTTCCTCCCATAAAATCCCCAAATTAGTTCACTTCTTTCCATCTTCAATACCATCACCCCTGGACCAACCAACTATCACCTCAACTGGGGAAGCTGAGAATCTTCCAGAGGGTACTACCTGTGTACTCTCACCTCTCTCTAATCCATTTTCACAAAACAGGCAGAGTTTTGTGGAAATGGATTAGAGAGTCTGACTTCCATCATTCCCTTGCTTAAAATCCTTGCATTATTTCCTCATGATAAATTTCAAAATTCTCAGTAAGTACCACAAGGCCTCAGTGGACTTGGCCTCATCCTCACCCTCACCACCGCTGCTCCCCTCCTCATCCACTCCCTGCTGCATCCCACCTGCTCTTCCCTTCAATCCTCAAACACAACAAACTCTGAGTCCTCTGTATATGCAGCCCTCCCCCAGCACCACCTGGTCCACTCACACTTGAAGTCTCAGTCTCAAGGTCACTTTCTCAAGGGGGCCATTTCTCCCTGACACCATCATCTCCAGAACAAGCCCTCTATTACCTACTCTCACAGCCCCTATACTTGTTCTTTGCAGCCCTTTTCACACTTGGGGTTTCATGGTTATCATGCAACTTCTTCTGTCTCCCATGTGAAAAAGTCAACTGTAGGAGAACAGGAGCTGTTCTGTTTTGTCACTGTTTTATTTCCACCAGCAGCACAATGTCTGACAGAAAAGACACTCAAATATTTGGTATTAGAATAGGTGACGGAATGAATCAGAAAAGTTAAACATAAATTGCTTTGAAGCATTTCATAATTTACAAATGTGAAATTTAGTTAATATTTTAGCTAGACTATGGCTTAAACTGCTAACAATAAAGTATTTTTATTTATTGCTTAAAGCATAAGTGGATCACAATAAACTGTGGAAAATTCTGAGAGAGATGGGAATACCAGACCACCTGACCTGCCTCTTGAGAAACCTTTTTGCAGGTCAGGAAGCAGCAGTTAGAACTGGACATGGAACAACAGACTGGTTCCAAATAAGAAAAGGAGTATGTCAAGGCTGTATATTGCCACCCTGCTTATTTAACTCCTATGCAGAGTACATCATGAGAAATGCTGGGCTGGAAGAAGCACAAGCTGCAATCAAGATTGCCGGGAGAAATATCAATAACCTCAGATATGCAGATGACACCACCCTTATGGCAGAAAGTGAAGAGGAACTACAAAGCCTCTTGATGAAAGTGAGAGTGAAAAAGTTGGCTTAAAGCTCAACATTCAGAAAACGAAGATCATGGTATCTGGTCCTATCACTTCATGGGAAATGGATGGGGAAACAGTGGAAACAGTGTCAGACTTTATTTTGGGGGGCTACAAAACCCCTGCAGATAGTGATTGCAGCCATGAATTAAAAGATGCTTACTCCTTGGAGGAAAAGTTATGACCAACCTAGACTGCATATTAAAAAGCAGAGACATTACTTTGCCAACAAAAGTCTGTCTAGTCAAGGCTATGGTTTTTCCAGTGGTCATGTATGGATGTGAGAGCTGGACTGTGAAGAAAGCTGAGTGCCAAAGAATTGATGCTTTTGAACTGTGGTGTTGGAAAAGACTCTTGAGAGTCCCTTGGACTGCAAGATCCAACCAGTCCATCCTAAAGGAGATCAGTCCTGGGTGTTCACTGGAAGGACTGATGCTGAAGCTGAAACTCCAATACTTTGGCCACCTCAGGTGAGAGTTGACTCATTGGAAAAGACTCTGATGCTGGGAGGGATTGGGGGCAGGAGGAGAAGGGGATGACAGAGGGTGAGATGGCTGGATGACATCACCGACTCGATGGACCTAAGTTTGGGTAAACTCCGAGAGTTGGTGATGGACAGGGAGGCCTGGCATGCTGCAATTCATGGGATCACAAAGAGTTGGACACAACTGAGCGACTGAACTGAACTGAACTGAACTGAAAGCATAAGAACTATATTGAGCCAAGTCTGAGTATCCTCAAATGAGTTTCTAAAATTATTCCATAAGTTAGCTTTTATTGATTTATTCACACCTTTCCCCCAAAGGTAAACATAATTTTTTTTCCTAGGCATTAATGCAATAATAATAATGATAATGATATTATTATTTATAGAGTACCAAATGTCAAGCTATTCACTTTACATTTAAACTTCACAAGAGATAAATATTATCAATATTATCTCCATAAATAAAGATGGTGAAAATGAAGCTCAGAGAAGTTAAGTTCAAGGTATACAGCTAGTAATGAGTCGTGGCAGAACTCAAACTCATACTAACTCAAAAGTCAATGTTTTTCCCTAATACCTCATGGTATCTCCAATAACATACATATTTAGAAATCATTATTAAATGTAATAGAATACTACCACTGTATACAAGGATCTGAGTTTTAAAACAGCTTTAAAAGTTTATTTCAGCTTTAAAATGATTGCCTAACTCAGCCTCTCATTCACAAAAACTCAGATCATCAGCTCCTGATTGCAAAATTCAGGCTTAAATTGATGAACACAGAGAAAAACCACAAATCCATTTAAGTATGACCTAAATTAAATCATTTATGATTATACAGTGGAAGTGATAAGTAGATTCAAGGGATGAGATCTTGTAGACAGAATACCTGAAGAACTATGGACAGAGATCTGTAACACTGTATAGGAGGCAGTGATCAAAACCATTCCAAAGGGGTGGGGGGGGGGATGCAAGAAGGCAAAGTGGTTGTCTGAGGAGGCCTTACAAATAGCTGAGGAAAGAAGAGATGCAAAAGGAAAAGGAGAAAGGGAAAGATATATCCAACTGAATGTAGAATTCCAGAGAATAGCAAGGAGAGACAAGAAGGCCTTCTTCAGTGAACAGTGCAAAGAAATAGAGGAAAACAACAGAATGGGAAAGACTAGCAATCTCTTCAAGAAAATTAGAGCTATCAAGGGAGTTTGGGAGCATTTCATGCAAGGATGGGCACAATAAATGACAGAAACGGTAAGGACCCAACAGAAGCAGAAGAGATTAAAAAGAGGTGGCATGAATACACAGGAGAACTACACAAAAAAAGGTCTTAATGTCCTGGATAACCAGGATGGTGTGGTCACTTACCTAGACCCAGACATCCTGGAGTATAAAGTCAAGTGGGCCTCAGGAGCATTAATATGAACAAAGCTAGTGGAGGTGATGCAATTCCAGCTGAGCTATTTCAAGTTCTAAAAGATGATGTTGTGAAAGTCCTGCACTCAATATGCCAGCAAATTTGGAAAACTCAGCAGTGGCCACAGGACTGTAAAAGGTCAGTTTTCACTTCGATCCCAAAGAAGTGAAGTGAAGTGAAAGTCACTCAGTCATGTCCAACTCTTTGTAATCCCATGGCCTAAAGTCCATGGAATTCTCCAGGCCAGAATACTGGATGGAGTAGCTTTTCCCTTTTCCAGGGGATCTTCCCAACCCAGGGATCAAATCCAGGTCTCCTGCATTGCAGGTGGATTCTTTACCAGCTGAGCCACAAGGGAAGCCCAAGAATAGTGGAGTAGGTAGCCTTTCCCTTCTCCAGTGGATCTTCCCAACCCAGGAATCAAACCGGGGTCTCCTGCATTGCAGGCGGATTCTTTATCAACTGAGCTATGAGGGAAGATCCCAAAGAAAGCCAAAGCCAAAGAATGTTCAAATTACTGTACAATTGCACTCATTTCATATGCTAGCAAGGAAAAGCTCAAAATCCTACAAACTAGACTTCAGCAGTACATGAACTGAGAACTTCTGGATGTATGAGCTGTGTTTCAAAAAGGCAGAAGAACCAGAGATCAAATTGCCAACATCCACTGGATCACAGAGAAAGCAAGAGAATTCCAGAAAAACATCTACTTCTGTTTCATTGACTACACTAATGCCTTTGACTGTGTGGATCACAACATACTACGGAAAATTCTGAAAGAGACAAGAATACCTGACTGCCTTACTTGTCTCCCAAGAAATCCGTAGGCACGTCAAGAAGCAACAGTTAAAACCAAACATGGAACAATGGACTGGTTCAAAATTGGGAAAGGAGTACATCAAGGCTTTATGTTTTCACCCTGCTTATTTACCTTATACGCAGAGTACCTCATGCAAAATGCCAAGTTGGATGAATCACAAGATGGAATCAAGATTGGTGGGAGAAATATGAATAACCTCAGAAATACAGATGACACCACACTAATGGCAGAAAGTGAAGGGGAACTAAAGAGACTCTTCATGAGGGTGAAAAGAGGAGAGTGCAAAACTGGCTTAAAACTTAACATCCAGAAAACTAAGATCATGGCATCTGGTCCCATCACTTCATGGCAAACAGAAGGGGACAAAGTGGAAGCAGTGACAGATTTTATTCCTCTGAATTCCAAAATCACCGTGGATGGTGATTGCAGTCGTGAAATTAAAAGATGCTTGCTCCTTGAAAGGAAAGTTGTGACAAATCTAGACAGTGTATTAAAAAGCAGACATATCATTTTGCCCACAAAGGTCTGTATAGCCAAAGCTATGGTTTTTCCAGTTGTGATGTATGGATGTCCGAGACAGACCATAAAGAAAGCTGAGTGTCAAACAATTGATGCTTTTGAAGGGTGATGTTGGAGAAGACTCTTGAGTGTCCCTTGGCCATCAAGGAGATCAAACCAGTCAATCCTAAAGTAATTCAACCCTGAATATTCACTGGAAGTGCTGACGCTTAGGCTGAAGCACTAATACTCTGCCCACCTGCTGTGAAGAGCCCACTCACTGGAAAAGACCCTGATGCTGGGCAACATTGAGGGCAGGGAGAAGGAGGTGACAGAGGACAAGATGGCTGGATGACATCACTTTCTCAATGGACATAAGCTGGAACAAACTCTGAGAGACAGTGAAGGACAGGGAAGCCTGGTGTGCTGCAGTCCATGGGGTCACAAAGTGTCAGACATGACTAGTGACTGAACAACAATAACAATCCCACCCATAAAAAAACAGCCTACAACTCATTCCAAATGATACCCTTTCTCCTGATCCATATAATTCATTTTATACATCCATTTTTAACATCAATTTAGCTTCTAGTTAATTTCCTTCTCTGCAATGACTTTAATTAACTTTAAAAAGTAGAGCCATCACTTTGGGGAAAATGTGCATACTGAACACTGTTTTTCAGAAAATTTTTTGCAAAAGCATTTTGGACCCATAGTTCATAGCAAACTCAAAACCATCCATCAAACTAGAAACTATGCCAAAAATCCTTAGGGTAGAAGTTAATCTAAATCATACTTTTCAGCACAGTATTATATAAATCAATAACTTTGCTAACTGGCAGTAGACAATAAGCATTTGATTGATCAATTACACAAGATATTTCTACAATGAAGGCTCTGCTTTCTTGACAGAGCAAACAGGAAAGAAATATTGTTAATTCTAATCCCATTATTTCTAAGACAACTCCTAGCGAAATACGTAACTCATAAGTGTTTCCTCAACACAGAGCTAAAAATGGTTAATTTAACCCAATTATAAATATTAATTCTTGAAAAACACAGTATTCAGTAAACACTTTTAAATCCAAAACAACTTTAGGATTTCTGATTAGTGAACTAGCATGATTATTGAAGTCATTATATGTAACAAAATGGATCATGAATTTTTAAAGTATTGAAATACAGCAAAATATACTTAAAACATAAAACTTAGTACAAAACTAGAGTAATAAAGAAAAATGTGGTACTGGCACAAGGACAGAACTGAGAGCCCAGAAATAAACCCATATGGCCAATTGGATACTCAACAATGGTGCCAAGATCATTCAATATGGAAAGAATAGTCTTTCCAACAAATAATGCTAGAACAACTAGCTATCCTCCATGTGCAAAAGAATGAAGTATGAACCCCTACCTTATACTACCTAGAAAAACTAACTCAAAATGGATCAAAAACTTAAGTATAAAATCTAAACTCTTAAAACATAGGACTTCCCTGGCAGTCCAGAGGTTAAGACTCTATGCTTCCAATGAAGAGGGCACAGGTTTGATCCCTGGTTAGGGAACTAAGATCCTGCATGCCACACAGAGGGACAAAAAAAAAAAAAAACAAAAAACTGAAGGCAGGGGGGAACAACCATAGGTGTAAACCTTCATGACGTTGGATTAGGCACTGGTTCCTTAGCACCAAAAACACAAGTAACCAATGAAAAAACAGAGTATAGTATATAAAACACAGAAAAACCTTATAACTCAATACTAAGAAGACAAATAATTCAATTCAAAAATGGGCAAAGCATTTGAACAGACATTTCTCCAAAGATATGTAACTGGTTAATAAGCATATGAAAAGATGCTCAACACCATTAGTCATTAGGAACATGCAAATCTAAACCACAATGAGCTATTACTTCACATCCACTAGAATGGCCAAACTAAAACAACAAAAACAAAAACCCAGACAATAGAAAGTATTAGTGAGGATATGGAGAAACTGGAACTCTTCTACCCTGCTGGTAAGAATGCACAACATGACAACTGCTATGGAAAATAGTTTGGCAGCTCCTCAAAAAGTTAAACACAGAATTATCATATGAGCCAGCAACCGGACTCCTAGGTCCAAGAGAACTGAAAACACATATTTACCCCAAAACTCATACATGGATGTTTCTGGAAGCATTATTTACAGTAGCCAACATGTGGAAACAACCCAAATGTTCATCAACTCATGAATATACAAATGAAATGTGATCTGTCTACACAATGGAGTATTATTCAGACATACAAAGGAATAAATTCCTAACACATTATAATATGGATGAACCTAGAAAACACTATGCTATGTGAAAGAAGTCAGACACATAGGGTACATACTGTATAATTCCATTTGTATGAAAGTCCACAATCGGCAAATCCATACAGACAGAATAGAGATTAGTGGTTGCCAGGACTTGAAGGGAGGAGGAAATGGAGAGTAAGGACTAAACAGTTTGGGGTTTCTTTTAGGGATGATGAAATATCTTAGGATTAGTCAGTGCTCATGGCTGTACAATCTTGTGACTTTAGTAAAACTCATTAAATTGTACATTCAAATAAAGCGAAATTTATGGTATGTGAGTTCTATCTCAATTTTTATATATTTATATACACATACATATTCTTATCATATAGTGACTGAACAACAACAGCAAAAGCTATATTGATCATAGTCTTTTGATGATTCAGAAATATCCTGATGTGTTTAAATTTACAGATGTTTTATCCCTTAAAAGTGTCAAACAATGCATATTCCTAATAGCATATGTAAAACATGTTTATATACTTGACTCATAATGCTTTCTTAAAGCTTAATGAGTAATAAAAAATTGGGGGGAAAAGGGTGTCAGTAGCAAAACTTGATCAGATCTACCAAACTTAAGAAAAAGTATAATCTTATAACTAAAATTTATGTATGCTTTTTATGACACTATTTTAAAATTATCTACACTACAATTTGAAGAAACAAATCAACTAGACTTGCTGTTTGTCATATTCAAATATGAAAAGCAAAAAGAAATTACCAATTTTTAATCATCTAGGTTTTCCATGACTATATTCAAAAGAAGAAATGAGACATTCTACCAATTACTGAATGCACCAGTAACAGGAAACGTTTCCTTAGATGAGTAATATGGCACATGAAACGTGAAACACCTGTGACCACAGCTCTTACTAACGGCACTTCATTTTGCAGTTTTCATCACATGCCTCTGCTGCATGAAATCGGAGCCTGAGGTCACTAACCAACTCTCAGTTTTAATGGTACAACTCATTAGGATACAGGCATTGTTAAAGGCCATAAGTGCAAAACTATCATATTCCCAGCAGAAATAGACTAGTAATTGTTGCTTGAATATTTTTTAATGAATTATCATTTAAGCCTCTGGGGTCCAGGCAGTACTGTAAGTGAGCAAAGCAGGTCCAGAGGAGGACAGGGAAGAGGTGGGGTCTTGGGTAAACAGGAGAGCACAGGACCATCTAAGGAGACAGCCATCACTCAACCAGCAAGCTGCTGCCAGATGTGAGGCCCCAACAGAGTCACATTTCTCATTTCTCAAGAGCTGGAAACTTTGGTTTCATCTTTCATGTTTTGGGAAAACCCCCTAATTTTGAAATGTTGCCAACTAATTTAAAAAACTGAAAAACTGCAAAGATCAAATAAAGTCCCACTGGCTGCTGAATATGGTCACTAGTTTGCAAACTCCAAAAAGAAACTCTTGAAACTAGTTTATAACAGATAAACTATAAATATGGGCTTCCCTGGGTTCAGATTGTAAAAAAATCTGCCTGCAATGCAGGAGACCTGGGTTTGATCCCTGGGTTGGGAAGATCCCCTGGAGAAGGGAATGGCTACCCACTCCAGTATTCCTGCCTGGAGAATTCCATGGACAGAAGAGCTTCAATTCAGTTCAGTTCAGTAGCTCAGTAGTGTCCACCTCCTTGAGACCTCATGAATTGCAGCATGCCAGGCCTCCCTGTCCATCACCAACTCCCAGAGTTTACCCAAACTCATGTCCATCAAGTTGGTGATGCTATTCAGCCATCTCATCCTCTGTCGTCCCCTTCTCCTCCTGCCCCCAATCCCTCCCTCCCAGCATCGGGGTCTTTTCCAATGAGTCAACTCTTCACATGAGGTGGCCAAAGTACTGGAGTTTCAGCTTCAGCATCAGTCCTTCCAACGAACACCCAGGACTGATCTCCTTTAGGATGGACTGGTTGGATCTCCTTGCAGTCCAAGGGACTCTCAAGAGTCTTCTCCAACACCACAGTTCAAAAGCATCAATTCTTTGGCACTCAGCTTTCTTTATAGTTCAACTCTCACATCCATACATGCACTGGGGTTGCAAAGAGTCGGACATGACTGAGTGACTAACATTTTCAAACTATAAATATACCTATTTAATACAGATAATATACTTTTTATATAACTAATATACATTATATATACTTAATATATTTAATATTATAATATACTATAAATATGTTTATCAAAGTTTGGTAGCACTAGTCACCTTTAAAGTTTTCAAAGTGGTCAATAGACTAGATCCTAGAGTATAGTATTAATGTTACATTTCATTCATATTCCTTACTCAAGTATCAAAGATAAGTTACTTCTTATATTCATTTTAGTGACATTTTCTTTCAAGTGGAAACAGAGTATTTATCTTCTATATACTCCAGTGATAAGTATTTCAAGAAACAAAACAGTTTGAGAACCAAAATCCAAAACAATTTGGGAGGGGAAAAAAAAAATGGGGAGGCTATGTCTTGCTTTTGGACAGAAAGAACTTAAATATGTAGCAAAACCAGTCTCCACTTTATAATAATCAACTAGTAGTACATTTAAATGGACATAGAGTTGCCTGCAGTATAATTACATAGTTGAATAAAAATCTGACATTGGCATGAACACTGTAGAGTTATAGGTGTGAATCTTCCTAGAAAATATATATAGCAACACGGAGAAAGAGAAAAAGAAGACCTCACAAAACTCTTTTCCTGGAAGTATAGGAGAAAAACAAAAATATAAAAATTCCGCAATACATGAGATCTGGCTGAGATCAAACCAAGCTGACGTAAGACAGAATCTATAGTGGAAGTGGAGAGCAGAGACAGACAGAATGTGTGGCATGTGATGAAGAGGGCTCCAAAATGGCAGATCTCAGAAAGCAACGTGAAAATGCATATCCTTAAGAAGAGGGATTTACGCTGGCATGCTGCGGTGGCAAAAAGCCGCCTGGACTTAGTCTGGTTTGGAGAGACAGAGGATTTGCGGCACCACAGAGAACACAATCAGGCTTCATATGTTTAAAAAAAAAAAAAAAAAACTACGTCTGAAATCTACTTTGGTTCCACCCATACCTCCTACAAATAACTGAACAGGGAAAATCCAATTCACTAAATCACAGGAAACCAAAGGGAAACTGGCACAGCAATGACTTGGAGATACTGTAAGAAAAACAGCAGAAATGAGCAGCATAACATACCAACTGTCAAAGAATACTGCTAGAAAAACATTACAATGGAGAAAATAAAAACTGTAACTACATACTCTTGCATGAAATTAAGAAATTAATCAACGAAGTCACTCCAATATGAAGAAGATCACAAAGCATAAATATAATAAGAACTCAAGGAAGAAGTGACTAGACAACAGGAACAAAAGAAGCATGAACTAGCAGAACTCAAGGAAGAAGCAGAAGAATAAACAAAAGCATCGCAGACATGAAGAAACTGAAAGGAGAACACAGAAAAGGGACTGCAGAAGACACAGCAAGAGACATTAAAGATAGAAACGAATGCAAAAGCGCTTAAAGGGATTAGAGCAAAATAATAAACAGAAAAGATATAAAAAGGGAGATCCAACAGACATATAATTAGGGTCACCAAGAACAAAAACAAAAATAATCAAAAACAAACATTTAAAGATGTAATTGAAGAAAACTGTCCTGATATAAAAATGGATCTGAGTCTACATATTAAAAAAGCACACATGTGCCAACGTATCCTACACCAGCATATCCTAGCAAAACTACTAAATATTAGAGACAGAATTCATTGGGCCAATAGGCAAAAAGATCAAATCATTAACAATGGGAAAAATGTTCAAGTTGGCTTCACACATCTACAAAGCAATGTTTAATGCCAGAAGACATTGAACAAACCTGTAAGATTCTCAAGGAAATAAAGAGTGAGGCAAGGACTTTATTATAAGTGTAAAGCAACAAAAAGAAGTTCTGAAAATGTTGTTAGAATAATATTCCCTTTTGTTTTCATGATTTGTTACTGAGAAACTACCAGATGACAAACTTTAATCAACTAGGAAAAACTTCTGCAAAAGTGTCTGGGTGAGCATTACACATATTTAACTGAAAAATTAAGACTAAAAGAAGAAAAGATAAAGGTGATAAAACAGAACACAAACATTATAGCCTATAATAATGTATAAATTCAAATAAAAAAATTAGGTGATGGGAGAAAGTGAGCAGGAGGTATAATAAGCTAACTCATTATCTTGATGTAACAGGTGGGAGTCAACAGAGAGCCTTAAAGCTTACAAATCAAGTAGCAGAAGTAAAAGCATACATAGTGCAAATGTAAATTGGGTGATAGAGAAGAGAAAGGGGAAGAGAAAAGAGAATATTTTAAAAGACTTTTACCTTTGTTCTTGGAAGAAAACTAACAGTTACTGTGAACTGTAATATAAAAATATCATATAAAGCAACTAATAAGACAAAAACACAAACCTTCCTAAATATCAAAAGAACAAGAAAGCAAGGGAAGACTACACAGTGAAAGACTTAACATTTATATATTTTACAACAGAAAATATAAAATACAATGACAGACTCCAGAAAAAAAGTCTGACATATCAATAAATGTAAATGGATTCAAATCATGTTGAAAGAGATTTTCAAACTGACTCATAGAACAAAACCTATCTTCATGCTGATTGAAAGATACATGTAAATCAAAGTAATTTAAATGGTTAGAAAACAAAAGGATGGGCAAAGATATACAAGACAAATGTAAACAAAAAGAAAGTAGAAATATTTTGATTCCAGCTCTTTTTGATTCCAGAATCTGAGGTCTTATCTTTTACAAGAACTGCAAATAATGTTTCATGTGCTTCTGTAACAACGTATGTATAGGGTATGTGTACATGATTAAATATACCATATATATGTCTTAAAACTATATAATTACTCAATTATATACAAATATACAATCTTTGAAGTAAGACTAGATATGAAATTGCTGAGTTCATGGTATATAAAAATTTTTCTACATAAAAATCAAAATACTTTACTGAGCACTCCTCACATATATTTATATCAAGATCAGCTGTTGATCTAACATCATTGCAATACCTCCCCATCCTGATGACAATCTACTGTCAAGCACTCAAAAACTAAAATTTCAGTTGTTTTCTGAATCTTAAGGAAGTGGGATTTTATGCAATTTATTTATTAAAAATAATTCTGTTGAAGCAACAGTTTTTTTAACCACTTGCAGAAATCCACAGCCATGAGATTGCTTTCAGGAGTCAAAAATCTGTAGTTTCAGAAAGAGATTTCAGGCCTCAGAAACAAAAGTATGGGAAGTAAAAACATTTTTAAATATTCTAAAAATATAATATAAAAGTCAATAATGGTTCTATAAATACAAAAATACACTTGTGGCAGTATCAACTCAGTTAATGCATAAGAGGAAGTAACTGTGAAATCTCTGTGTTTCAATTTCAACATCAGTAACAAAAGGAGAAGATAATAATAGTACCAACTTGATAAGACTGCTGTGAGCATCAGACTGCTGAAACTCATCAAACACTGCTTGGCTTATATTGCAATAAATGTTAGCTAATATTATCATCATAGAGATGCAAATTTCAAACTGATGCATTATTTAAATCTTTTAAATCTATGTAATTACTGATGATAGAATTAGCCCCACAGACAAATATTTCCCTATTAAAAAAAAAGAATGTAAAGTTGCTCCTATCCTAAATTCCCTATTTCCTCTCGGCTACCACCTACCTCCGGGGCAAGATCATCAGCCCTTCCTCATTAAGCCTTATACCAGGATGTGTTCATTGTTAGTGGCACTGTCTTTCCGACCAAAGCTGCTGTGAACGACTTAAAGTCATGTCTTATGCACCTGTTCCCACACAAACTAGGAGCTCAATTAAGGTGTGTTAAATTAATGAATGTGATATTGTAGTCGGTGTATGTATGTGTGTGCATGTGTATGAAAAACATGATCCAGTTCAGGGTTCATATTCTGTGGATTGCAATGATCTTGATAACAGACAGCTGCCTTAGATGCCTACCTTCCTGAAAGTTCTGACATCAAAATTAGGAACGTAGGCAGTGGACTTCCCTGGGGCTCCAGTGATTAAGATGCCACGCTTCCAAGGGCGGGGGTTGGGGGGAATGGAAGGTCAGCTGGGACTAAGAATGAAAGAAGGGATTCATTGGGAAAAAAAACCCAAGAATTGAGAACACTTATAGAGCACCCTGTGAGCATCAGGCAATGAACTGGGTTCTAGGAGTATAAAGAACACTACATCTCTGTCTATAGGGAGCTCACAGCCACCAGGCACAGAGCAGGTAAGGCTCTCCCTCCTACTAACTAGTAGGTAGAGATGTTAAAGTTAAAGCTAGACCAAGACAGCTGACTTCTAAAATTCTAAATTTCAGTTCTCTTTCCACCAGAAGAATGTCTTTCAAATGCTAACAGGGCTCACAGCAAAAAAAAAAAAAAAGAAATCTGTAGCACTGCGACTCACTCTAGTATTCTTGAAGTGGAGAATCCCATGGATAGAGGAGCCTGGCGGGCTACAATCCATGCGGTTACAAAGAGTCAGACATGACTGAGAGACTAACAACCACCCACCTAGTACAAATACATATACTTCTGATCTTTTCTATTTCACTTTTTTTTTTTATGTTCGTCCTGACACATTAAATAGGTTTATGGCTCAAAAGTGGAAAAATACTATGGTAGATTAAAACTCTTAAATGTCAGGCAGACAAAATTCCTAATAATTGATTTTCCTCACACAATGAATATCCCAGCAAAAAAAACATAAAACACTATCAAATAATCAAATAGCACCCCCAAAGACTAACATGGAGCCATGACAGCTGTCCCCTGGGGAGTGGGAGGAAGCTAAACCTAATCCCCATCAGCCATCCAAGTAAATTCCCGATCCAAGGGAAACAAGGATTGCGAAGCAAAGATAGCTTGGTGCTAAGTCCCCGGCACCTCGCTTTCTTCCAGCCAGACTGTGGCCCAAAAGACTCCCCTCATCCTGCATAAGCAATTCTGGAGCTTCTACTTGCAGTGAATATTTTTAAAGGATTTTGTGTAAGAGGCTTTAATTAGATGTGTTTGGATGGGGAACAATGTATTTATTAAAAGAAATGAATGAAAATCATAATAATCTATTTTAAATAAACATTATTTCAAAGAAATAGCTCATTGAGATTTGCCAATCTTACTTAAACTGAAGACAAAGGAGTATGCTGATTTATCCTGGCTCTGAATAAAGCAGGTAGATGTGAATCATTAAGGAGTAGGTCTTTTAGTTTGCTCTTGAAATAAGAGACCAAGGAAGTATACAACTTTCCCTCAACATGAGAGGCTTGGCACTTGCCAAGCACTTGCCATTGAAGGAAATGTGGTCACAACAATCATCACTACCTAGTAGCGAACTAGAAATGAGAAACCCCAGCGTCCTCAGAGTTCTTTCAAGAAATGTGTTCCCCTGGACAGAAAATGTAAAATCAGAAATGGGCAGAGAGACCAGAAAATCCTTTCCCTCTTCTGGGTCCACAGATAGCACTCCAGGTCTGAGAACACAAATCAAGTACAAGAACATCTAGTTAAGTTCTTAGACTTAACTAGCCTCACCACTCTCTATCCAAGAAGTGTGTTTGAGTTTAAAGGACTCATTTTTTGTGTGATATTTGCCTCAAATTAAAGGACAATATTATAAAACTAATAAATATTCCTGTCTTCCCCCAAAGAAATCTGTTTAGAATTTTGTTGAGAAAAACATTCTTTTATAAAGATAAAATGCACTTTTTCTAAGAAATAGGAAAAAGTCACACCTACTATTTATCAGCTCTATTCAATAGAACTTCCTGTGATGATGGAAAGTTCTGCTATCTCTACTGTCTACTACAGAAGCCACTAGACACCTAGTACTGAGCACTTGGAATGTGGTTGCTGTGAATGAGAAACTGAGTTTTAAATTTATTTCAATTAATTTAAATAGTCAAATATGGCTGGCAGCTACTATATGGGGCAGTGTAGATTATATAATCAACATAAGTCTTCCACAGCAAAGCTGAGTAATTCACTTACCTTAGACTGAATGTCACAACTTGAAAATTTGATATTCTATACCAATATTCAATTTTCAGTTTCCTAGTTAACAGTTAGCTAATTAATATTTAAGGTTTCCTTAGAAGTGGTTTTTCAACAAAGTCTGGCAATTTTTATTCTAAAACATAAACACACTAGATACGCTGAGCAGCATTGCTTTGGCAATGCTCAATTTTCCATGTGTGAAACTTAAAAACAGGGAAAGGGGAAGGTGAAAAAAAAACTCAGGCCCACCCTCTCCTTGATATAAAGGTAAGAAATGAAACATATAATCCAAACAAAGCCCAACACAACCCCCTTGTGTGTGTATCTGCTCATCAACCCCTGCTTATGTTTGCTTCTTTAGACCCAGTTGTGGCTTTAAACAAAAGTCATTCCTATTTTTGTTTGACCTTGTCTGTGTTCTATTATGACCAGACCTTTTAGAAGTAGTCTACCTATTAGGAAGACTATTTAAAATGCACATACCAAGATATTCTATATTTAAATGAGACAAACCAATCAAATGGTCAAAAAGCAGTACCTTGAAGGAGAGCAGATGCTTCAGAGAGACTAAAATACGCAGAGCATGCCAAGACCACCTTCCAAGCAGGTGGCCAAAGAAACTGCGTGGTTTTATAGGCAGCAAGGAAGAAACATTCCAAGAAAATATGCTTAAAAATTATGCTGCAGCCTTGTTGTAGCCATACATAATTAACTTTAACTTCAGTCAGCACCACTGAACTCCTTACAATCTCAAGGTCAATGCCAAGTTATTTTTTTCCAGCTTCTCATCATGCTAACACTTATACACAAATATTCCACAAACACACACACAGGCACAAATGTTTCAGTAATTTCATTATTTTTAAGTAGAATGAACTTCTAGAACTTATATCTAGAAATACTATGAGCTCATTTAAAACAAGCAAACTTAAGTATACTGTGCAAAGAACAAACCACTAGTACCGCATAGCATATTGGGGGAAGCTCAGACTCTACAGAGCAAAGCGATTCTATGACAGCAGTGCAGCACAGGTAAAAATTCAGCACCATAGACAAAAACTTCATTTTTACTTTGTTTTCTTTTCTCTCCTGCTACTGCTGCTACCACCAGGTCCCCCCAAAGAGGACCAGAAGTTCACCTACCATATCTAAAGACCACTGGAATCTCAACAAGATACATAACAAAGAAGCAATGCGTATACTATCCCTGGGGGTTCGGGTCTTGCAGAATAATAAATGGCATTGCCAGAAGGAGAAAAGGCTTCATCTGGGGCAACTAAGAGCACTCTAACCTTGCAAGAGACTTTCAGACTCCATAAAAGCTGTGTGTTGTCAGTGCCCTTGTGTGTGTACATAAAATCTGCGGATGTTGCCTGGGCAGGAAAGAGGGAGACAGAAAATTTTAAGTGGGGATCTGCCGTGCTGTTCAACACTAAAAGTACCCTGCTCACTCTTCCAAGATATGAGCGGCAGACTCCACTGACCGCAGCATCTGTGGCACTATCTCTAAGGAGCTTATCGGTTATAAAATTCTATGATAAAGCCTCAATGTCCAAGACAAGGGCCAGAAACCTGAATGCTTTTTTTGTTATCCTGCTTTTTAGAGGGAAATGTCAAATAAATATAATAATACACAATTTTCACAACCAGGGCACAAGTTCTCAAAGCCTGTAAGGCTTATAAGCAGAAAATAAACACTGCTTCTCATTCAGTTCTTTAAAATTCACTTTAGAATAGTATTACGCTTGCAGAAATAAAAATCTATTAAAAGACACTCTGAAGATATATTAGCTTAACAGGATAAAACTTAATTTCTTACATTTAATATTCTAATATAAAATTATCAGATAAGATATAGATTCTCGTAAACAAAGGAAACATACATAACAGAAAAAAGCCACCCTTTGCTTGGCTTCAAATGTGAACACAAGTACAATACACCATTAAATGAAAAAACTTTTATTAAACTATCTTAGCACAAATAGGGCTCAGTACTTTTTCTTAATGCCCAATGATTATGAGCTAAACATCTTACCTTTTCATTTTATAACCCCTGAAGTCCTATAAAACTCACTCTTACTCCTCTAGGACGGCTTACACTGATGGGTTTTAGTACATGTCAATCATTAAAAGCCATTATTTGAGGCATTTATCAGTATATAATTATGAAATTATACTTTTGAAAATATCATCCTTTCTAAATTAGGATTCTTAAAAAAACACAAACCTCAATAGAATTGGTCTCTGTGTTTACAATAGTCAAAGCATCTTCCACTTGAAGTGTAATACGCATTTTTTTAAAAAAACATGGCTCCTGATTTAAGGCGAACATTACACATTTTTAAATATGCATTTTAAAAACGGTTCATGCTCTTACCTGTATATCCAGCATACCATCCCCAAGAAGCCACCATTCCTAAAAGCCATTTGTACATCATTCCTTCAAGGTACCAGTACCGCTTGCTGTCCAGCAGTCGAAGGGGCAGAAGCACGATTATATAGCAGAGGTAGGATGGAATCGCAACCAGGTTGTTGGCGACCATGAAGGCAAACCTCACCAGGGCTTTCACCAAGATCCAGCCCAGCCACGGAGCTTCTTCCAGAGTCACAGCCATTCTCACATCGAAGTCTGTCCTGTCTTGCTGAGGTGAAAAGAAAATCCATTTAAAAAGGAAAACGGAGTGAACACATCTAGACAGTCACTAATAGAGAAATCACCTCCAGCACAAAAACAAATGAAAAAAAAAGAAAAGAAAAGAAAAATCGAGGATCTAAGCTTTTCCCCCCCGCTGTAGTACCTCAGCGATCCGTCCGGGAAATTCCAGAGGGGGACGGACAGCCAGCGGAGGAGGAGCCCCACAAGGTCAAGGGAGCTGTTCACGGAGGCACAGGCTATGTCATAATATATTTAGCAAATGATAACACTATTCCCACCAACTCCTCAGCCGCCGGCCCGCAACCGCGTCTCACTGCAGTCTTCGGTTGGACTTTGAGGAAGAAACAACACAGCGACCTGCCTCACACGCCTTCGGCAGCTCCCTAACTGACAGGGGTGAAGAGAAGACTGGAGCGGGCACCTCTCGATCCAGACAGGGACCCTCACCACCACCCTTCTGCACCGATTCATCCTTTATAACGGTCTCTCGCATTAGCAAAAAAAAAAAAAAAAAAGAGTTACGCTAACATGGTTCATTTGCGGCAAATCGGGGCTGGCGTTCCTTTTTCCTTAGGTGTGTGGAGGAGGGTGGGGGAAAGGTGGGGGACCAGAAAAGCGGGCAAAAGCGTGAGCGGGTGAGAGGAAGAAAGTGGGCGATAATAAGGCGAAAAGGAGGAAGAACGCGAGTAGGGGGAGGGGAGCGGCGGCGGCGGCGGCGGCAGGAGGCGCAGAGCCGGGGATGACGAGCCCCGTCCGCGGCCGGAGCGCAGGGGAGCCGGGGGTGATGAAAGGAGCGGGGAAGAGGCGACCGCGGCGCTTCAGTCAGGGGGGCGGCTGGGGCGGCCGCGGTCCGAGGTGTGGGAGGGGTCGGGCCGCGCGCCGGGCTCACCTCAGCGGGCGCGGGCGGCGGGCGGCAGAGCGCGGGGACCGGCGGGGCCGGGGGTGGGCGGCCCGGGGCGCGGCGGCGGCGGCGGGTGTCCTCGGCCGGGGGGTCGCGGTCATGGACGCGGCGGCGGCGGCCGAGGTGCGGCGCGAGCGGGCGCGAGGGCGCCCTACTCCCCTCGCGGCTGCCTGCGAACAGAGGGGACGGCGGGGACTCTGAGGCCGGACCTGTCACCGGGGCGGGTCCCAGGGAGGCGGGCGGATGCCCCGCGCCCCCGCCTCCTCCTTGGGGCCTACCGCGCCCTCGTCCCTCATGCCGCCGCCGCCGCCTCCTCCCCGGGCCACGCGACGACGACACCCGTTCCCCGCCTCCCCCCCACCCCACCCCACAGCGCCTCCCGGGGCCCAGCCTGCGGCAGCCGCGGGGCCTGCACCCGCCGAGCCCGGACTCACCTCGGGCCGGCCCGGCCCCGGCCCGGGCTGCGGGAGCCAGAGGAGCCGGAAGACTGCATGGCCGGCGGAAGGAGGAGCGGCGCGGCCCGCACCCGGCCCCCGGCGGCGCCGAGACTCGGTCCCCGGGGCCTGGCCGCGTTTCGCCGGGGCTGGCGGGGAGGGGCAGCGGGGAGGAAGCGGCGGGAGTCTGCACTGCTGCAGAGCCGCCCCCAGAGCGCCCTCTAATGAAGGCGCGGCGGCCGTCGTCCGCCCTCCCGCTCGCGCCACCGCCGCCGGCGCCGGGTCCCCGCTGTCCGTGGGTCGAGGCCCTTGGGGCCCGCCTGGTCCCTAGGCCGGGACCTGGCTTAGCCCGGGACCGAGGAAGAGAGCCGCTCGGAAAGATCTAGCGACGAGCTCCAACCCTTGCACCACACGAGAGTCATTTGGTCCAGATTTAGAGCCGCTTTTCTGCCGAAACAGCGGTTTTTCATTGTGAGGGCTCTCTCTCTCTTCTTGACAAACCCGATCACTGCCTGGGCTGGGAAACTGTCCTCCTCGAAGACTGAATGCCCTCTTTTCTTTCCTAATGAAACCCAGCTGCTCTCACGGCTTTTCTTCTGACTCTCTCCAGAGGATTAAGGTTTAGAGTTTAAAATCAATTCATGTTAAGTGCCAGATCTCTCGTTCCTGGAAAGCACATGGAACATTAATGATAGTTCCAGTGTCCCATCCATCCTCCTGCCCCCTTCAACACCCTCAAAGAATCCAGTGGGAATGAGTGGTCTACACAAAGACACTAAAATTTGGTTAGTCAAAGAGGGAAAAGCAGATAAGCAGTAACTGTCATTGAGCGAGTGCTCAAAAATTGGTGTCCATAGGTACCCCTGGACAGGGCTGGGTCATTCCCAAGATACTGTTGTTGCATTGTTTCAAAGGCTGGACCACCAGAAGAAAAATAGAGACAGAGCCCAACGACCTCCCCACCTACACATTCTCATACGGTCTGCTGCTGCTGCTGCTGCTGCTGCTGCTAAGTCGCTTTAGTCGTGTCCTCTGTGCGACGCCATAGACGGCAGCCCACCAGGCTCCTCTGTCCCTGGGATTCTCCAGGCAAGAATACTGGAGTGGGTTGCCATTTCCCTCTCCAATGCATCCACGCATGCTAAGTCGCTTCAGTCGTGTCCAACTCTGTGTGACCCTATGGACAGGAGCCCACCAGGCTCCTGTGTCCACAGGATTCTCCAGGCAAGAATACTGGAGTGGGTTGCCATTTCCTTCTCCAATGCATCCATGCATGCTAAGTCGCTTCAGTCGTGTCTGACTCTGTGTGACCCTATGGACAGGAGCCCACCAGGCTCCTGTGTCCACAGGAGTCTCTAGGCAAGAATACAGGAGTGGGTTGCCATTTCCTTCTCCGCATATGGCCTACTAATTTTCAGTATTTAAAAAAAAGTATAAAATCTTGTTATATCCTTTAATCACATTTGTAAATTGAGGAGGGGCACTTTTTTTTTTTTTTTGGTGCCCTGCCGTGGTGAACTGCCATATTTAAATCAGAATGCCACTTACTCTTCCTACAAAATGTTTATCACTGTGTTTGCTTCAGACTCTCAATGGCCTCTCTCTTTCTCTCAGTCCTTCAGCTCCTCTTTGGCTCACAGGTCAAAGAAAGAAAATTCACCTTAGGGACATGTGAAAGAGTATTTCCTATTCCCTTGAGTGCTGAGAAAATATGAAAGCACAGAGCCTGGGAGCCTGGCTGGAATAGTTGATTAGATTTCTTTCCATTTAGTATTAATTTGTTTTTATTTATAGATGTTGTTTATTTCACCAATATTATATTCTAACTGTACAGAGCATAAAAAGGCACAGGCCATGTCTTTCTGTATAAGTTCAAGTGATGAATAGCAATAGACAAGTTAAATATGACCTTTCTATTCTTTGTATCAATGTTTCCTTTGAGAATTTAGGTGCCAAGGTAATAGCATCTTAAAATAAATCTCATGATAAAAATAATATATATACTGTTTATTGATTGTTTAAAATATGTCATAGTATTATTAAGTGGATAAGATAGGTAACACACATATTTCTTCTGAGAAGCAAGAGTAAACTCCCCTAAGATTCCATTAGGTCCATCCCACTCAACATTCTCCACATGCTGGCAAATGCTGGCTGACACCTGGGGAGACATAACCTACAATGTGATCTGTACCTGGTTCCTGGATTACAGAGCATCTGCCAGAGCTCCAGATAAACCAGCACTTGCTGAGATGTAATTAGTATCAATCAGTCATGCCCAGAAAAGGGCCAGAGGTTGGGGAGGACCTTTCACAGCAGGTGTCAAACTTTAGCGTGCAGAAACATCACTTATCAGTTCAGTTCAGTTCAGTCGCTCAGTCGTGTCCGATTCTTTGCGACCCCATGAATCGCAGCACACCAGGCCTCCCTGTCCATCACCATCTCCCAGAGTTCACTCAGACTCACATGCATCGAGTCCGTGATGCCATTCAGCCATCTCATCCTCAGTCGTCCCCTTCTCCTCCTGCCCCCAATCCCTCCCAGCATCAGAGTCTTTTCCAATGAGTCAACTCTTCGCATGAGGTGGCCAAAGTACTGGAGCTTCAGCTTTAGCATCATTCCTTCCAAAGCTCAACATCACTTATGGTGCCTACCAAAAAGAGAGATTCTTGAACCTCATATCAGAAAATTTTTCATACTCTAGGTTCAGAGGAGCTGGAGAACCTGCTTCTTTAAAAAAAAAAAAACAAAAGCAAAAAACCATAGGTGGTTCTAATGCAGGCAGAGTAGGCAGATCTTGCTTTAAGAAATTCTGACCGAGAAGTATCCTGACATAATCACCTTTTCTTGACCTTTCATGATTTTAAATAATTCAATCATATCTGTTCTCATCTGTACTAGTTTGCTAGGGCTGCGATATAAAATATCACAGACTGGGGAGCTTAAACAACAGAAATTTATTTCTAGCACTTGCAAAGGCTGGAAATCACAGATCAAGGTGTTGGCAGGGTTTGTTTCTTCTGAAGCCTCTCACCTTGTCTTGTGAATGAC
Source organism: Capra hircus (assembly GCF_001704415.2). Classification (NCBI taxonomy): domain Eukaryota; kingdom Metazoa; phylum Chordata; class Mammalia; order Artiodactyla; family Bovidae; genus Capra; species Capra hircus. Next base: position 70,291,186 of record NC_030823.1, on the reverse strand, counting down.
CATAGTCATCTGTCTATGCGTGCAGGCGTCTGGTGTCATTCTTGTGTCCCAGTCTCTTCTTTCAAGGACCACAGTCCTTATACTAGTCATGTTGGATTAGAACCCACCTTAATGACCCCATTTAATTTAATTACCTCTTTAAAGGCCCTGCCTCCAAATACAGCCAGGTTCAGAAGTACCGAAGGTTATGACTTCAATATATGAATTTTAGGGGGACAAGAGTCACCCATAATATCCTCCTTCTACTCTTTGGTGGTGGTGGTTTAGTCACTAGGTCATGTCTGACTCTTGTGACCCCATGGAATATAGCCCACCAGGCTCCTCTGTCCATGGGATTCTCCAGGCAAGAATACTGGAGTCGGTTGCCATTTCCTTCTCCAGGGGATCTCCCTGACATAGGAATCGAACGATCTCCCTGACATTAGGTCTCCTGCATTGCAGACAGATTCTTTACAGTAGCTTTATGGGAGGGATGTAGAAACCCTAACCAGTCAGCTGGTCCCCTCTTGACTGATTCCAACTTCATTAGACTTATCTTGAAGCTAAGTATATAGAACAAGACATGGTATTCCAGGTGTAGATATGCCCTGTTTTATTGCCCAGGGTGATTGAGAGGGCTTATCTTTTTAACATTTTTTTATCACAGTAGTGTGTTTAGCTTCTAGACAATTCAGTACCTACAATGGATAATTTGGGCTGGCTTCTTCAGGGAACAATTTCAAATGATGCTTATATTTATTTCTTGTATTTCATATTTCATTTAAGATATATGGTTTGTGTTCTTTTGAAAAGTGAAAGTGTTAGTCACTCAGTCGTGTCTGACTCTTTGCAACCCCATGGACTGTAGCCTGCCAGGCTCCTCTGTCCATGGGATTCTCCAGGCAAGAATACTGGAGTGGATTGCCATTTCCTCCTCCAGGGATCTTCCCAAACCAGGAATCAAGACCAGGTCTGTATTCTCTTACCCTACATATGATACTTCCCTCTGGCCTACATTTTTTTCTCCACCATATTTCAACTTACTGATGCAGCCTCCTGAGATGTTTCTATAGGTTATTTCCACAGTACCACAGGCAGACAGATGTGTAAAGGCTCTGAACAACTGTAACAAAAAGATTGGGATGACCAGTTCTTCAGGACAGAAGATCTGTAGAAAGCAGGGACTTTCTTCAAAGATTAACTAGCCTCCAGGCCCCTCTCCAACTACCTTAGAGCTGGCTTTATCAAAACACAAACATAAACTGAGAATTTTACAATCTTTCTATGTAGTAAAGCCCAATAAAGGAAGAAGGAAAACATAGAGACCCCACCCTATAGTTTCAGTTTCAAAGCTCACAATTGAACCATAAGAGGATGATCCTTTGAAAGAGAAATATGACTTCTTACATTTCCAGGAGTCTCCAGACATTTTAAAACGATTTAACCATGACACCCAAGAAGGTTTAATTCCATCCATCTGGTCCACATGCACACAGCAAATTAGGTTATAACCAAGGAGGGGCTCCCTCGGGCTGAAGAATCCTTCTGGGCCCTCTCTTTTTCCTGGTGGCAATTAAAAAAACATTTCAGCTACCTGTGCCAGTTTCTGCACTAAAGCTCCACTGAACTATTTCTCTCTAGGGTAAACCCAACCAGCAGTTTCATAAAACATTCAACGACTTGACAAAGGCCCCCACATCACTAGACACAGTTGCAACCTAGAAATTAGCCCCTGAGACAGTCATGCATTCTGAGTGTTCTCATATTTAACTTCAGACAAAAAGGGAAATACATACGTATCGTAAAGGAAAGTGAAGCTTGAAAGGGTTGTCGCTCAGTGGTGTCTGACTCTTTGTGACCCCCATGAACTGTAGCCTGACAGGCTGTTCTGTCCATGGGATTTCCCAGACAAGAATAGGAGTGGGTTGCCATGCCCTTTTCCAGAGGATCTTCTGAACCCAGGGATCGAAGCTGGGTCTTCTGCATTGCAGGCAGATTCTTTACCATCTGAGCTACCAGGGAAGCCTGCCACATATATATCTAAATATATATATAATATGAAATATACCATATATAATTTATCTTCTATATTAGTATCCATAATCATTTTCCATGAAGTATGTTAGGGCTTGTAACCTTAACATTTTTTAGATAAGATTTGACAGCAGCCTTATTTAAGCCATTTCAGCAACTCTTTTTATTAACAAGATTGACTTTAAACAATACTGTGAAGTAAACAGTTCTCTTTTCCTTCCTATGTCCTTCTCCTCTTCGACTAATTTCCTTTTCCCCTCTTGATACTGAAATGGTCCCTAGTTTCCAAGGGGCACTGAAGACCCCATCTAAGACCCCCACCCCCAACAGACAACATTCTAAGCTAGAACCTATTTTCTTACCTATCCAACATTGCATTTCAGCATTGTCTTTCTTGCCTAGTGGGGTAAACTAATGCCTGCTGAGTTGCGAATGGCTGAAACACACATTTCCACTTCCTAAAGTATTAACATTTTATAAAGGACTTCCTTAAAAAAAAAAAAAAAAGCATTTCTATTGGTAGACTCCTAGGTACTGTTGTGGAGAAGTATTCCTGTAAGGTATTTTGGAGAGTCTATTTCAGCAAGTTCCTAACTGACAGAAGCTATAAAACTATGTAGTATCCGTAAGAATAAGACAAATCCAAATTTAAAATTGGCTTTTCCTAACATAAGAGCTGGAATAACTTGATATTCATGATTATGTTACAGTAGTAATAATCGTTGACATTTATTAATCACTTTCAACACTGCCGGCCCTGTTCTCAGTGCTTGCTTTCCAGGCATCAACTCATTCATGCTTCACAAAGACCTTATAAGGACCATACTGTCATCCACATTTTCAGTTCAGTTCAGTTGCTCAGTCGTGTCCGACTCTTTGCGACTCCATGGACTGCAGCAGTCCAGGCCTCCCTGTCCATCACCAACTCCCGGAGTTTATTCAAACTCATGTCCATTGAATTGGTGATGCCATCCAACCATCTCACTCTCTATCATCCCCTTCTCCTCCTGCCTTCAATCTTTCCCAGCATCAGGGTCTTTTCCAATGAGTCAGTTCTTCGCATCAGGTGGCCAAAGTATTGGAGTTTCAGCTTCAACATCAGTCCTTCCACTGAGTATTCAGGACTGATTTCCTTTAGGATGGATTGGTTGGAACTCCTTGCTATCCAAGGGTGAGTCTCCTCCAATACCACAGTTCAAAAGCATCAACTCTTTGGCACTCAGCTTTCTTTATAGTCCAACTCTCACATCCATACATGACTATTGGAAAAACCGTAGCTTTGACGAGATGGATTGTTGTTGGCAAAGTAATGCCTCTGCTTTTTAATATGCTGTCTAGGTTAGTTACAACTTTTTTTCCAAGGAGCAAGCGTCTTTTAATTTCATGGTTGCACTCACCATCTGCAGGGATTTTGGAGCCAAAAAAAAATAAAGTCTGACACTGTTTCCACTGTTTCTCCATCTATTTGCCATGAAGTGATAGGACCAGATGCCATGATCTTAGTTTTCTGAATGTTGAGTTTAAAGCCAACTTTTTCACTCTCCTCTTTCACTTTCATCAAGAGGCTCTTTAGTTCTTTTTTACTTTCTGCCATACGGGTGGTGTCTTCTGTGTATCTAAGGTTATTGATATTTCTCCCGGCAATCTTGATTGCAGCTTGTGCTTCTTCCAGCCCAGCGTTTCTTATGATGTACTCTGCATAGAAGTTAAATAAGCAGGATGACAATATACAGCCTTGACATACTCCTTTTCCTATTTGGAACCAGTCTGTTGTTCCATGTTCAGTTCTAACTGTTGCTTCTTGACCTGCATACAGATTTCTCAGGAGGCAGGTCAGGTGTTCTGGTATGCCCATCTCTTTCAGAATTTTCTATAGTTTGTTGAGATCCACATAGTCAAAGGCTTTGGCATAGTCAATAAAAGCAGAAAGAGATGTTTTTCTGGAACTCTCTTGCTTTTTCAATGATCCAGCAGATGTTGGCAATTTGATCTCTGGCTCCTCTGCCTTTTCTAAATCCAGCTTGAACATCTGGAAGTTCATGGTTCAAGTACTGTTGAAACCTGGTTTGGAGAATTTTCAGCATTACTTTGCCAGCATGTGAGATGAGATCAATTGTGTAGTAGTTTGAGCATTCTTTGGCATTGCCTTTCTTTAGGATTGGAATGAAAACTGACCTTTTCCAGTCCTGTGGCCACTGCTGAGTTTTCCAAATTTGCATATTGGAAATTGTGGCATATTGAGTTCAGGACTTTCACAGAATCATCTTTTAGGATTTGAAATAGCTCAACTGGAATTTCATTACCTCCACAAACTTTGTTTGTAACGATGCTTCCTAAGGCCCACTTGACTTCACATGTCTGGCTCTAGGTGAGTGATCACACCATCGTGATTATCTGGGTCATGAAGATCTTTTTTGTATAGTTCTTCTGTGTATTCTTGCCACCTCTTCTTAATATCTTCTGCTTCTGTTAGGTCCATACCATTTCTGTCCTTTATTGTGCCCATCTTTGCATGAAATGTTCCCTTGGTATCTCTATTTTTCTTGAAGAGATCTCTAGTCTTTCCTATTCTATTGTTTTCCTCTATTTCTTTGCATTGATCACTGAGGAAGGCTTTCTTATCTCTCCTTGCTATACTTTGGAACTTTGCATTCAAATGGGTATATCTTTCCTTTTCTCCTTTGCCTTTTGCTTCTCTTCTTTTCATAGCTATATGTAAGGCCTCCTCAGATAACCATTTTGCCTTTTTGCATTTCTTTTTCTTGGTGTTGGTTTTGACCATTGCCTCCTGTGCAATGTCACGCTGGAGCAAATATAAGGAGATATCCCACGGCCAAGGGCAGAGAAGCGAAGCCCCAGCAAGATGGTAGGTGCTGGAGCGGTGGCTGTGTGGCACTGAAGTGACTCTGAGGAGATACCCCGCGTCCAAGGGCAAAGGAGAAGCCCCAGCAAGATGGGAGGAGGGGTGAAATCACATTTAGAATCAAACCCCATACCCGCCAAAGATGCTCAGAGGGCTCAAAAATACCTTGTGCACACCACGACCCAGAGATCCCACAGAGACTGAGACAGAACTGTGTTTAAGTGTCTCCTGAGGAGGTACGGGTCAGCAGTGGCCTGCTGCAAGGACAGGGGCTCTGGGTGCAGCAGACATGGGTATGGCATAAGCCCTCTTGGAGGAGGTCACCATTAACCCCACAATAGAGTGGAGAGTGAAAAAGTTGGCTTAAAGCTCAACATTCAGAAAACGAAGATCGTGGCATCCGGTCCCATCACTTCATGGGAAATAGATGGGGAAACAGTGGAAACAGTGTCAGACTTTATTTTTGGGGGCTCCAAAATCACTGCAGATGGTGATTGCAGCCATGAAATTAAAAGACACTTACTCCTTGGAAGAAAAGTTATGACCAACCTAGATAGTATATTCAAAAGCAGAGACATTACTTTGCCAACTAAGGTCTGTCTAGTCAAGGCTATGGTTTTTCCAGTAGTCATGTATGGATGTGAGAGTTGGACTGTGAAGAAGGCATAGCGCCGAAGAATTGATGCTTTTGAACTGTGGTGTTGGAGAAGACTCTTGAGAGTCCCTTGGACTGCAAGGAGATCCAACCAGTCCATTCTGAAGGAGATCAGCCCTGGGATTTCTTTGGAAGGAATGATGCTAAAGCTGAAACTCCAGCACTTTGGCCACCTCATGCGAAGAGCTGACTCATTGGAAAAGACTTTGACGCTGGGAGGGATTGGGGGCAGGAGGAGAAGGGGACGACAGAGGATGAGATGGCTGGATGGCATCACTGACTTGATGGATGTGAGTCTGAGTGAACTCCGGGAGTTGGTGATGGACAGGGAGGCCTGGTGTGCTGCAATTCATGGGGTCGCAAAGAGTCAGACATGACTGAGCGACTGAACTGAACTGAACAGAGCTGCCAGAACTTACACAGGACTGGGAAACAGACTCTTGGAGGGCACAAACAGAATCTTGTACACATCAGGACCCAGGAGAAAGGAGCAGCGACCCCACAAGAGAGTGTCCCAGACTTGCCCGTGAGTGTCCAGGAGTCTCCGCAGAGGCATGGGTCAGCAGTGGCCTGCTGCAGGGCTGGGGGCACTGAGTGCAGCAGTGCATCATGGGACCTTTTGAAGGAGGTCGCCATTATCCTCTTACCTCCAGCATAGTTTGGCCTCAGGTCAAACAACAGGGAGGGAACACAACCCCACCCATCAACAGAAAATTGGATTAAAGATTTACTGAGGATGGCCCCACCCATCAGAACAAGACCTGGTTTCCCCCTCAGTCAGTCTCTCCCAGCAGGAAACTTCCATAAGCCTCTTATCCTTCTCCATCAGAGGGCAGACAGACTGAAAACCACAATCAGAGAAAACTAACCAATCTGATCACATGGACCACAGCCTTGCCTATCTCGGTGAAACTATGAGCCACGCAGTGTAGGGCCACCCAAGACGGACGGGTCATGGTGGAGAGTTCTGACAAAGCATGGTCCACTGGAGAAGGAAATGGCAAGCCACTTCAGTATTCTTGCTTGAGAACCCCATGAACACTCACATTTTACAGTGGGGAAATTAAGCATTCAGTCCCAGGTCACTTAGGCAGCAAGTGGCGGGGCTGCAACTCAATTCCTAGTTCTCAGACTCCATTGCCTAGACCACATACTACAGTGCCTCTCTAGGAGAGGCTGGTAGAAAAGTTGTTTTCCACTGAGAGTGCGAGAGAAAGAGAGAGAGTGACAGGAAGTTTCAGAAGATGCTACTCTTCTCCAGCCTCATCTCTTATCATTCTCTTCTCATACCTTCCCCTCCCTCACAGTGTGGCCACACCAAAGTGCTCACCATCTTGAAAGAATGCACTGTGCAGCTTCACACATACAAACTCATGCATTTTTTTGTTGTTGTTAGTTTGCTTGTTTGTTTATGCTTTTCCCTTCTTGGTGTCTTTCTGATCCTATTCACCCCTTGTGGTCCAGCTAAAATATCAAAGGATCCACGACCCCATCCCCACCCCCAGAATTCATTCTCCCTCTGTGTCCATTCTTATAGCCCAGTGCCTATCATATTGTAACAGGCTAGGATATTTGATATTTTAGGTTGTCTGTTGAGAGTAGAGTTTCCATATCACCTGTCTCATTATTTTTTTTCCCGTGTCTAGCTTAGTGTCTTATATTTGGCAGGAAAAATTTTTTGAATTCAATGTTTATTTAATCTATTCAGACTGAATCATTTCATTTTTTTAGGTTAACTGGATATCTTGAATGGTGAATCATCATCATCCTCACCCAAACCATAGCCAGAGGAAATAAATGTTGCTAATACTTCATCTTAAGATGTGTTTCAACTTTTAAAAATGATTGTTTCAGTGACTAGAAGCACCTCAGGTGAATCACTAATTGTACAAAATAATATTGCCCCTTTTAATATTAATATCTTCCTCCATTCTCAAGCTGTCCCCTACTCCCAATCAATCCTGGATGATGTGGTTATAGTATTTTTCTTAAAGTGAAAGTCACTCAGCCATGTCTGACTCTATGGAACCCCGTGGACTATACAGTCCATGGGATTCTCCAGGCCAGAATACTGGAGTGGGTAGCCTTTCTCTTCTCCAGGGGATCTTCCCAACCCAGGGGTCGAACCCAGGTCTCCCGCATTGCAGGTGGATTCTTTACCAGCTGAGCCACAAGGGAAGTCCATTTTTCTTAAAGTTCCATTTTTAACATTTTATTTTCCTGCTCAAGTTTTGCCATTGTTTTTCCATGTCCTAGCAAACCAAGGTTGAGTGTCTCTGTCTGGTTTACTTCAGGACCTTAGCATCCAATTTCTCACTCGTTGTCCTGGAACCTATCAACCAATGGCCATGCATGCTGCTGTGTCTCCATGGGGTTCCCGCAGCAGAACCTAGCACTCTAGGGTAGCAGACTGATGACCTCCATTTTCAATGAGGGCCACGAAATTAAAGACTGGCAAACACTGTCAAGTTCTATTTCAGTTCTCATTTACTTCCCAAACAGCCTCCTCTCCCTTTAAGCAAACACATTCCATACCTTGGCTTTGGCTGTTTCCCTACCTGGAACGTCATCCTTCTTTCTCTCTGACTGTCTTTTTACAACCACTGGAAGCCCATCTTCTCGTCCAGAGTCCCTTGGCCCTCCAGAGTCCCTCCTCTGGATACCTATTGCACTGATAGAGAGCGAACACAGTTTTGATTTCCTGATTTGCTCTCACACATCCCATCTGCATGCTTGTTGAGGTGAAAAGCCATAACTAACTGCCTGGTTCGGAGCCTACAGTACAAAGTGATCTTGACATATAAACTGAACACATTGAGAAATTCCGGTCCACAGTTTCATGGTACCCCACTCAAACTGCAGAAGTCCCATCTCCTCCTTCTCAATTCTTTATCTGCTGGTCCTTCAGCAACTGATCCTTTCAGTCACCCCGTCCTTCCAAGCTCTATCCCCCAGTTTAAAGCTAAATCTTACTTCACTGTCTAGCGCCTCAGAAAAGTTAGGTCTTTTCAGGGCTGTGGATTCCCCTTTGTTTCCAGACAAAACTGCTGTCTATAAATTCCAGCTTGGCAGTTTCCCTAGACTGTGTCCACAACATTTCCCAGCACTGACTTCTTTCTGAAAAGAGTACCCCGACTAACTGCTTTGAACTCATTTCTTCTCCCTTTCCTCTGCTCCCATCTTTATCCTCAGGACACCTTATGGAATCTCATATCTCAAGCTTTCTTTCACAATTCCCTGTCCTACCACTGTCAACAGACTCTTAACTTGGCTAGAAGCTTTTAATTCACAAGTATCCTGTGTTTCTGGGTTTCCCCACAAATATAAAAAGAAAACCAAACGACAAACCAGTGCAGCATCTTTGTTCTGGTATTGGGATGGTGAAAGTCAGTGATGTTTGATAAGGAAGAGAAATTCCCCCTTTACAGGAAAAACGACACAGGATAATTCCACTCATGAACAGAGGAAAGAAGGTGTGAAGAAGTTACGCGGCTTGTTCATCCTAGAGTGTATCACAAACAGAACTGCTGCGGTCTTAAGGTGACCAGTACCTCCCAGTTTACCTAGGACTTTCATCATTTTAGCACTCAAAGCCCCACGGCCCAGGAAACTACTCAGTCTTGGCAAAGAGTTGGTGATCCTCTACGGCATCTGGGTTCCCATGCAGCCCCTTAGCCAGGTTGCAGAGGCCCAGCTTCCCCATGCAACCCACCTTTCCTCTGCCACTGCTGCTCCTGGGCAACTTGATACGATAAAAGTCAACAAGCTGTTCAGGGTTGATAGCGTGTTTAGTGTTTCCTCTAATGTGTATCATCTGTCCTTTACCTAGGTTAAATTTCCCCTCTTATCCAAGCCTTCATCAGTGCAGCTTGGCTCTTTCCAAAGTTTTCAACAGTTTAAATCATAGGAAGTTGGAGCAGAAATCTTCACCTTGCTCCTTTTCAAACTGTGTGTTTAAGGTTGATTTGTCATCTTGGGATCTGAGCCTGTTGCCTGAGACTCTCTTGTAATGAAAATCATGCCATTTTGCATTTCCCCAGTGCCATATGATCAACAGAGAGCTCTCTCTGTCTCTGTCTCTCTCACACACACAGACACACACACCTTGCTGGGAATTACCGATAACCCCCTGAGGTACTTACTGGTTGAAAGAGGTAAGAAGGGTAAGGAAAGAATTTCTTTACAAGTGGTTTTCTTTTGAAATGTCTTTAGGAGACAGTTTATAAAACATACTTTCAAAGCCTTTGTTTCTTTTAATTTCTGTCTTCAAAGCATAAACTGGAGATCTAAATTATTAGGAATCAGCCGCTGGTAACCACACAGCCTGGAGAAACTCCAGAGTAGGGCTGGGGGGATCCCAGCTCCTCCTTCCCAGCCAGCACAGGTCCTGGAGGAAGACAGGGTCCCACTCAGGAAGGGCCCATCCTCCATCACCCCACATTCTGGCAGGCCCTGCCTCCCTACATCCTCTCACGCAGAATATTATTTCTATGGGGAAAAGCTCAGGTACATTCTCTTGAAATAGAACCTGATTGTAAATTGGGAACCATCAACAGAGTCCCTCATCCCTTGGTTTACTATTATAAGGTCTTCTGGGCACAAACTCCTGTTTCAAGTACTGTGAATTAAACAAGACTTTGGATGAGACTTCCCTGCTGATCCAGAAGTTGAGAATCTGCCTTCCAATACAGGGGACTCAGGTTCCCTGGTCAGGGATCTAAGACCCCACATGCTGCCGGGCACCTAAACCGGGGTTCCTGCAGCTACTGGGCTCACACACTCTGGAACCAGTGCTCCATAACTAGGGAAAACTCTCACCCTGGGGTGACGACCTGGCAGAGCCAAAGGAAAACAGAAACAAAGGAAACCACAACAAGGCTATGGGCAAAGGGTGAGGCTAGGAATGCTGCCTCTCAAAGTGTGGGACTTTGAAAGTTTGCAGCCTTTCAAGGTGTTGTAGTTCTATAGTTTAAGTTCTTACATGAGGTTTTGGTAATGTTTCAGCACTCCACGTCATGTTGAATTGAATGACTTTCTTTCAAAAATGTACCTGCTCTATTTCAGTGTTTTTAAATGTGCCTAATCATCAGAGTCATCTGCAGGTCTTTTTAATTTGAGACTTTAGCTGTGAAAGTGCTGCCCTCAATATGCCAGCAAATTTGGAAAACTCAGCAGTGGCCACAGGACTGGAAAAGGTCAGTTTTCATTCTAATTCCAAAGAAAGGCAATGCCAAAGAATGCTCAAACTACCGCACAATTGCACTCATCTCACATGCTAGTAACGCAATGCTCAAAATTCTCCAAGCCAGGCTTCAGCAATACATGAACCGTGAACTTCCAGATGTTCAAGCTGGTTTTAGAAAAGGCAGAGGAACCAGAGATCAAATTGCCAACATCCTCTGGATCATGGAAAAAGCAAAAGAGTTCCAGAAAAACATCTATTTCTGCTTTATTGACTATGCCAAAGCCTTTGACTTGTGTGGATCACAACAAACTACGGAAAATTCTGAAAGCGATGGGAATACCAGGCCACCTAACCTGCCTCTTGAGAAATCTGTATGCAGGCCAGGAAGCAACAGTTAGAACTGAACATGGAACAACAGACTGGTTCCAAATGGGAAAAGGAGTACGTCAAGGCTGTATATTGTCACCCTGCTTATTTAACTTCTATGCAGAGTACATCATGAGAAATGCTGGGCTGGAGGAAGCACAAGCTGGAATCAAGATTGCAGGGAGAAATATCAATAACCTCAGATATGCAGATGACACCACCGTTATGGCAGAAAGTGAAGAGGAACTACAAAGCCTCTTGATGAAAGTGAAAGAGGAGAGTGAAAAAGATGGCTTAAAGCTCAACATTCAGAAAACGAAGATCATGGCATCCGGTCCCATCACTCCATGGGAAATAGATGGAGAAACAGTAGAAACAATGTCAGACTTTATTTTTTGGGGCTCCAAAATCACTGCAGATGGTGACTGCAGCCATGAAATTAAAAGACGCTTACTCCTTGGAAGAAAAGTTATGACCAACCTAGATAGTATATTCAAAAGCAGAGACATTACTTTGCCGACTAAGGTCCGTCTAGTCAAGCCTATAATTTTTCCAGTAGTCATGTATGGATGTGAGAGTTGGACTGTGAGGAAGGCTGAGTGCCAAAGAATTGATGCTTTTGAACTGTGGTGTTGGAGAAAACTCTTGAGAGTCCCTTGGACTGCGAGGAAGTCCAACCAGTCCATTCCGAAGGAGATCAGCCCTGGATTTCTTTGGAAGGAATGATGCTAAAGCTGAAACCCCAGTACTTTGGCCACCTCATGCGAAGAGTTGACTCATTGGAAAAGACCCTGATGCTGGGAGGGATTGGGGGCAGGAGGAGAAGGGGACGACAGAGGATGAGATGGCTGGATGGCATCACTGACTCGATGGACCCGAGTCTGAGTGAACTCCGGGAGTTGGTGATGGACAGGGAGGCCTGGTGTGCTGTGATTCATGGGGTCGCAAAGAGTTGGACACGACTGAGTGACTAAACTGAACTGAACTGAACTGAGTGTATATAATCATCTCCTGGCGAGTCTGTTAAAAAGCAGATTCCCAGGCCTCCTCCCTGAGATTCGGATTCAGGGGTTCTGGGGCAGGGCCGGGGGGTCTTCAGAGTTAAAAAGCTCCTTCAGGTGATCTGCGGCAGGTGCTCTGAAGAGCGCTATAGCCTTACTATTTCCTGTGTGGGCTGCCAATGTCAGTGTCACCTGGGATGGATTAGAAATGCAAACTCTCAGGCAGAAGCCTGGTCTTCTGAAGCAGGATCTGCATTTTAATAAGATCGCCAGGTGGCTTGTGTGTACATAAGGTCTGATAAGCAGTGCCCTACAATACAACTAACAGCATCACATCAACCCAAAATCTGAAAGCAAGTGAGAGCTATCAATGAACAACCTGGATCAAGCTTTCTTTTCCATGGGGCAGTTGGTGGCTCAGACGGTAAAGTGTCTGCCCGCAATGCGGGAGACCCGGGTTTGATTCCTGGGTCGGGATCTTTTCCATGGGGGCCTTTAAAGTGTACTCAACAAATATTCATTAGACGGATATGTTTTCATGGAAGAGAGACCATGGAAGTCTCATTGTGCAAACTACCTTGCATTGACACAATCCTGAATAAGCCAGAAGTCTATATAAGTGTTAAGAGTATACAAACATGATCATCTTATATATTTCGGGAAGCCCCCATTAACCAACGGGTATTTACTTATTGGGTGTTTTCCAATGCTCAGAATTTTGCTTCTCCCATTCCATTTGGGAGAAAGAAAGATAATACAGGGAAGACTTATAGAAGAGAATGAAATGCCTCGATGCTGTGTATGTGGGCATTTGATGTTGGCAACTGGAGGTCTAAGAAAGGGGAAGCATACTGACTGGAGGAATCAGTAGAGCCTCCATGGGGAGGCGTGAGCAGGTTGGTAAAGTGTGGTGGGTGCTATGCAAGCTGACAGGAGGCCTTCCCAAGAAGGAGAGAGAGCAAAGAGAGTAAAACTTAAAATGAGCTTGACCTGTCTGGGAGACAGAGAAATAAACAGTCTTATTGTGGCAAAAGTTTCAGGGAAATGAAGAACAGAAAACAAAAAGGTTATGTAGGATGAAACTAAGGGCTTCCCAGGTGGCACCAGTGGTAAAGAATCCAGCTGCCAGTGCAGGAGACACAAGAGACACAGGTTCAATCCCTGGGTCGAGAAGATCCCCTGGAGGAGGGCGTGGCACCTACTCCAGTATTCTTGCCTGGAGAATCCCATAGACAGAGGAGCCTGGTGAGCTACAGTCCACAGGGTCACAGAGTCAGACACGACTGAAGTGACAGTATATTGTATTATTAGGATGAAACTAAATTGTAGATGTATGACGGTCAGAAGTAGAATTGGTACAGCAGGTGTTTGGACAATGCTTATTTTTCCCAGTCCATTCTCTCTTTCTTCTTGATAAGATTTTTAAAAAATTATAGTAAGGTTGACTAAGGGCTTTCCTGGTGGCTCAGAGGTAAAGAACCCACCTGCCAATGCAGGAGATGTGGGTTCAATCCCTGGGTCAATGATCCCTTGAAGAAGGACATAACAACTCACTCCAGTTTTCTTGCCTGGGAAATCCCATGGACAAAGGAGCTTTGTGGGCTATAGTCCATGGGGTTGCAAAAGAGTAGGAAACAACTGAGCAACTAAACAATAACAATAGGTGACTAAGGGGATTTTTTAAAGTTGGTTACATAGCCAACCAAGACACTACACATCCCAGCCTCCTTTACAGAGCAGTGTGATCAGATGACTTTTTGTCCAATGAGATATAAACAAAAGAGTATGTGTCAGCTGTGACCTCTCTAAGTATTTTTAAAGGATGGGGGCACACCCTTTTTGACATCTTCCACTTTCTTGGTAACTAGAGCGGGATGAGGATAAAACTGGAGCTCAAGTAACCATTTTGGACCGGAAGGTGAAATTCACAAGCTAACGTGAACAAGCAGGGACACAGGAGGAGTCTGGGTCCCTAAAGAACAGACCATGCTAACCCCAGGCTTCTTTCCTCTGGTCTCTTTAATATGAGAAAGATGTAATTTTATATCTTCCTTAAGTCACTAACATTATATTTTGGCTTTTCTGTCTTGCACAGACAAACCTAATTCAAATTCCTAAAACATGTAATCGAAAGCCAAAAATGCAAGCACTTATGCATCAGGCACCATCTTCGTTCCAGGTCACTAACCCTCTGACCCTAATAGATTATTACCTAATCTCCCTAAGCCTTTGTCTTCTCACACGTAAAATGGGGAAAACCTTCCTCAAGGGTGGTTGTGAGGAGCAAATTAGATTAACTATATAAAGTATCTAATGCAGAGCTAGTGTATAGCACACTCTTAATAACTGTACTCCTTCTAATTATATACAGGAACATAGCAACAGATCACTGTGGGACGCAGTGGCTGTGGAAATTCAGAGGATGTCTGTATCTAGAAGATTCGCATGGCTATAGTGGACTTCATGTTTGAAAGGTGGATAGACTAAAAGCAGGAAAATGCTTCAGAAGTCTCAAGTCTACCCTATGGCATTAGCAGTGGAAAAGAAGCAGATATTTAATGAGCCTTTTTTCTGTCCCAGGCACATTCTAGGAGTTAAAATTACAATAAAAAATAGAAACGCACATCTTCTTAACACTCACAGAGTTTGTAGCCCGGGAGTCAGACATTAAGCTGTAACGATTAATCGTATGACCATGTTAGTACTATGGAGGAAAGAAGGAGAATGTTCTGAGAGCTGGTGTTAGAGGCGCTTAGAGTGACGTAGGATTCCACTGAGATATGTAGGATGAACCTGAGTTAACTAAGTGAAAGGAACAGAAGGTACAGCCCCTGCAGGGAATTGAAAGGCAAAGGCCCTGAGATGGAAAGGAGCAGGATAAGTTCTCGTAAATAAGATAAAACCAGTGTACCTGAATGGAGAGCCCACAGGGGAGCCCAGTATGAGACGAGCTGGAGAGGAAGGCAAGAGACAGGTCCTGCAGGGCCTTGGAGACCATCATAAAGGGTTCTGTGCTAAAGACGATTGGCTGCTAGCCATCCTAGGATGACGAACCATACCAATCTGTCTGGGACTGAGGGATATGAGACTTTCAGTGCTAAAACTAGCACATTTCTGGGCAAACCAAGGGGTTGGTCATCTTAGTGATCTAATTTTTTCTAAAGACCACAGTCTGGCTGCCATGTGGAAAACCAAGTGGAGGAGCTCAGGAATGGAATTAGGATAATTGTCAGGACATGGTGAGAGGTTGGAAATGCTATTTCCAAGACCACATGAATTAACTCAAATATAACGATGGTATCTGGACTCCCAATCCCACATAGGAACTACTTTGATTGTATTCATCTAAGCACTGAAATACTAGGGTAGACCCAAGAGGACATCACCTTAGCCAAACTACAAACTGTCTGGTCTAATTCTTGGTTTCAAGAATTATGGCTAATTAGCCTGCTACCTTTAGGCAAAGATCATTTAAATCACATTAGACCAAAGTGTTCCCCAAGGAAAACAATCTTGTGTTTTGTTTTGTTTTTTTTTTTTACAATAGCCCAACAATTACACCTAACTGCAAAAGAAACCAGGAATTTTTTCACCTCCTCTGAAATACTTTTCCTCCTGCTAGAAAGTGGTACAGTAGTTACCAGGAGCTACTGATCTAGGTTTTATTGGTATGAGAACTGTGTTTTTGATAATATTTCCAAAGAATCATTTGCTTCTGTCTTGTTTCTTAACTCATGTTTCTAAACTGGCAATTTTTAAAAAATTATATTGGAACACAGCTCCTCCCACCCTATCTGATTATATTTTGTCTGTAGTTTCTTTCATGCTACAATTGCAGAGTTAAGTGGTTGTTTTTTATTATTTATTTACTTTTGACTACTCCATGTGGCTTTGAGGATCTTAGTTCCCTGACTGGGATTAGACCCCAGCTCCTGGCATTGGAAGCTGAGTACTAAACACTAGACCACCAGGGAATTCCCAGGGAATTATTGTTATTGTTGCTGCTGCTGCTGCTGCTGCTGCTGCTAAGTCGCTTCAGTCGTGTCCGACTCTGTGTGATCCATAGACGGCCTCCTACCAGGCTCCTCTGTCCCTGGGATTCTCCAGGCAAGAACACTGGAGTGGGTTGCCATTTCCTTCTCCAGTTATTATTATTATTATATAATTCCCAGACAGTTGGAGAAGGCAATGGCAACCCACTCCAGTATTCTTGCCTGGAGAATCCCAGGGATGGAGGAGCCTGGTGGACTGCCGTCTATGGGGTCGCACAGAGTCGGACATGACTGAAGCGACTTAGCAGCAGCAGACAATTATTATAATTGTCATTGTAGTTTAATGATAATTTTAACATTCTTTGCAAAATGTTCTTTTTAGTAGGAATAGCAAACAGTATGTATAACCTAATTACTGCCTCTTTTTTTGCACCATAAAACTAATCAATAGCTTAGGAAATGAAAGATTAGGATTCTGAGCCGAGCAAACAATGATGCAAAAAGCTTGATGTTGTAGAATCAAAATTTGTGCTTAAACATAGATATGTTTTTTCCATTTATATTTAATCTAAAGTTTCTAAAAACCTATAAGAACTCAAAAGTCTGTCTAGTCATGGTTATGGTTTTTCCAGTGGTCATGTATGGATGTGAGAGTACTGTGAAGGAAGCTGAGGGCCGAAGAACTGATGCTTTTGAACTTTGGTGCTGGAGAAGACTCTTGAGAGTCCCTTGGACTGCAAGGAGATTCAACCAGTCCATCCTAAAGGAGATCAGTCCTGGGTGTTCATTGGAAGGACTGATGCTATAGCTGAAACTCCAATACTTTGGCCACCTCATGCGAAGAGTTAACTCATTGGAAAAGACCCTGATGCTAGGAGGGATTGGGGGCAGGAGGAGAAGGGGACGACACAGGAGGAGATGGCTGGATGGCATCACCGACTCGAAGGACATGAGTTTGAGTAAACTCTGGGAGTTGGTGATGGACAGGGAGGCCTGATGCTGCTGCTGCTGCTGCTGCTGCTGCTGCTAAGTCACTTCAGTTGTGTCCAGCTCTGTGCTACCCCATAGACGACAGCCCACCAGGCTCCACCGTCCCTGGGATTCTCCAGGCAAGAACACTGGAGTGGGTTGCCATTTCCTTCTCCAATGGATGAAAGTGAAAAGCGAAAGGGAAGTCGCTCAGTCGTGTCCAACTCTTTGCGACCCCATGGACTGCAGTCCATCAGGCTCCTCCATCCATGGGACTTTCTAGGCAAGAGTACTAGAGTGGGTTGCCATTGCCTTCTCCACAGGGAGGCCTGGCATGCTGCAATTCATGGGGTGGCAAAGAGTCAGACACGACTGAGCGACTGAACTGGAACTGGAACTGGACACCTATGCTGCTGCTGCTGCTATTAAGTCGCTTCAGTTGTGTCCAACTCTGTGCGACCCCATAGACAGCAGCCCACCAGGCTCCCCAGTCCCTGGGATTCTCCAGGCAAGAACACTGGAGTGGGTTTTACACCTATAACGTATATAAATATTTTCTTTGCAAGGTAACAATTAGCATATCTTAATATTATTAAATTATACTCTATGGGGCTTCCCAGGTGGTCCAGTGGTAAAGAATCTGCCTGCCAATGCAGGATACTCAAGAGACAAGAATTCAATTCTCGGGTCAGGAAGATCCGCTAGAGGAGGAAATGGCAACCCACTCCTGTATTCTTGCCTGGAGAATTCCATGGACAGAAGAGCCTGGCAGGCTACAGTCATTATTAAATTATACTCTGCAATATTTAGCACTGTTAAATTAATTTAATTGTAAAAACATTGAAAATAATGTTAATAAAATAATTCTTAAAATCTTATAGCGGTGACCAGGATGAGTTTGGATGATCTGGGGTTCAAATGCATGTGTAGCAATCTCTCTACCTATGACTATATATCTGTAAAGCTGTTTTACAAATACATGTGCATATATATATATATATATATATATATATTATTGCCATCCTAATGGGTGTGAAGTGGTACCTCACTGTAGTTTTGATTTGCATTTTTCTGGCAGTTAATGATGTTGGATATCTTTTCATGTGCTTATTTGCCATTTGTAAATTTTCTTTAGAGAAATAACTATTCAGATGCTTTGTCCTTTTTTAATTGTGTTATTTACCTTTTTACTTTTAAGTTGTGAAAGTAATTTATATATTCTAAATACAAGTCCTATATTTAGATATGTGAGTTACAAGTATTTTATTTCATTTTATGGGCTTCATTTTTCCTTTTATTTTTTTGCAGGATGTTAGTTCCCAAACTAAGGATTGAACCTGTGCCTTGACAGTGAAAGTGCCAAGTCCTAGTCTCTGGACCACCAGGGAATCCCCTCTTTTTACTTTCTTCATGATGGAGCACAAACATTTTTTATTTTCTTTTTTCTTTTTTAATTTTTTAAATTTTAAAATCTTTAATTCTTACATGCTTTCGTATGTTGTGCTTTTGGTGTCATATCTAAGAAACCATCGTTTACTCCAAGACCACAAAGATTTATACCTTTGTTTTGTTCTACGAGTTTAAGTTTTAGGTGTTAAATTTTTACTTAATTTTTGTGTGGGGTAGAGGTCCAACTTAATTCTTTTACATGCAGCTACTCAGCTGTCCCAGGCTATTCTTTCTCCATTGGATGGTCATGCACCCCTGTCAAATCAATTGACCTGAAATGTGAGTGTGTACTTCCGGATTCTCAGTTCTGTCCATTGATCCATATGTCTCTACTTATGCCACTACTATGCTGTATTATTTACTGTAGTTTTCTAGTAAATTTTGAAATTGGGGATTGTGAATACATATCTTTGTTCTTTTTTTTTTCAAGATTGTTGTGGCTACTCTGGGTCCTATGAATTTTCGAATCAGCATGTTGATTTCTGCCAAGAACCCAGCTAAGGTTTTGATAAGGATTGTGCTGCATCTGTAGAGCCCTGGAAAGTATTGCCACCTAAACTATATTGTCTGTTTATTTGTTTAGGTCTGTTTTCATTTCTTGAACAATATTTTATAGTTTTCAGAGAATAGATTTTGCATTTCTCATATTAAATTTATTCCTAATTATTTTATTCCTCTTGATAATGTTGTAAATAGAATTGATTTCCTGATTTCATTTTCAGATTTTTCATTGCAATTATATAGAAAATTATTTTTGTATTTAATTGTAGGTTAATTAACTAAGGTTGTATCCTGCTGCTGCTGCTGCTAAGTCGCCTCAGTCGTGTCCGACTCTGTGCAACCCCACAGACTCCGCCGTCCCTGGGATTCTCCAGGCAAGAACACTGGCGTGGGTTGCCATTTCCTTCTCCAATGCATGAAAGTGAAAAGTGAAAGTGAAGTCGCTCAGTCGTGTCCGATTCTTAGCAACCCCACCAGGCTCTTCCGTCCATGGGATTTTCCAGGCAAGAGTACTGGAGTGGGGTGCCTTCTCCGAAGGTTGTATCCTACAACCTTAGGTATTAATTGGTCATAATAGTTTTTTAAAGTGGATTCCTTAGGATTTTCTATACATTAAGTCATGTCATCTACCAACTGAAGGTTCTTAAAGACTGCAACAATTGCACTGTGGTGGGGCTGAGCTGGGGGTCGTTATTCAATCCCTCCAAAATAGTGATGCTTTGGCTGAGAGTTTCTCCTTTTTCTAGCTAGAAAGGATGAGTTTCTTAATAACAAAATGAAAGTCACTCAGTAGTGTCCGACTCTTTGCAACCTCATGGACCATACAGCCCATGGAATTCTCCAGGCCAGAATACTGGAGTGGGTAGCCTTTCCCTTCTCCAGGGGATCTCCCCAACCCAGGGATCGAACCCAGTATCCCGCATTACAGGCGAATTCTTTAGCAGCTGAGCCACAAGGGAAGGAACAAAATGCATTACTAATTCTTTACACACTACATCTCAACGAGATGCAGGTGAAAAATTGCAGTTTTGCTTTGTACCCCAAGGGTTGCACTTATCAACCTACATAAATACATGAGCTCATGATTCCAAAATAGTGTTAGCAATGGTCTCTTTCATTCAGAAGTCAGTATGGCTTAATGGAAAGAACTCAGCCTCTGGAACTGGAAGACTGGTTTCCAGTCCAGCTCTGTCCTTATTAGAAGTGAGACTAATGTCTGCCTACCTCACTTCACATGGTTATTATTAAGAGTCCAGTGAGCTACTTCATCAGGCTTCCTTCTGCAAGCTGGCTGCTTCCTCTGCAGAGGACTGAGCCTCAGAGGGGTGGCAGTGCCTGAGACCAGGGGAGGCAGAACCAACTGAGCTGTACCTTGGGGAAATGCCTACTTCTTTTTAGTCCTTTATTTTTTTTTCCCAACATTAATTTTGTATCAGTCTCTTTATTTTTCATTCTCCAGACACAAGTGTGCATGTATATGTACAACCACAAATTGGTTAAGCATTATACACAAATTTTTATAGCTTGCTTTCCACATGAACTATTTTATGACTATGAAGCATTCTTCTTTATAAAAAATTTTTATTGGGGTATAATTGATTTACAAAATGTTGTTTTAGTTTCAGGTGTACAAAAAAAACACATATATCTACTCTTTTTTAGATTCTTCTTCCAGCTAGGCCATTACAGAATTGGGCAGATGTCCCTGTGCTATACAGTAGTTCCTTATTAGCTATCTATTTTATATATAGTAGTTTGTATGTTGGAGAAGGCAATGGCACCCCACTCCAGTACTCTTGCCTGGAAAATCCCATGGACGGAGGAGCTGAGCAACTTCACTTTCACTTTTTACTTTCATGCATTGGAGAAGGAAATGGCAACCCACTCCAGTGTTCTTGCCTGGAGAATCCCAGGGACGGCAGAGCCTGGTGGGCTGCTGTCTACGGGGTCGCAGAGTCAGACATGACTGAAGTGACGCAGCAGCAGCAGCAGCAGTTTGTATGTATCAATCCCAATCTTCCAATTTATCTCTCCCCCTATCTACCCATCCCCACACCCCACCTCCTCCACCCCCGCCCCATCAAGTCATATCTTTGGTTTCATCAGGGATAATTTGTTTCCTGGTTTAACACTATGATGACATTTCATCTCAATGAGAAACCCTCTCACTCTAAGGGTGAATCTATTTTTGCTGAAGGTATATCCAGACCTCACCCAGCCTGGTACCTGTAGGCTAAAGAGGATCTGCAAGATAAGTGGGAAAATCACAGAAGTGATCAGGAAGAACAAACAGGCTGTGGCTTTACCTTAGCCACAAAGTGGCAGTTTTGTCACCAGGAGCGGGGGATTGGCAGGGGGCATTTCACTCCTTATCATAATTCATTGCTTTAGCTGTATCACTGAAATGGCTTTATGAGACAGTATGTCAGTTGATAGGGCTCAGTAACACAGAAGCAAGAATGTAACCTTAGAATCAGTTTGCTTTTGGATTCAAATCCTGTTTCCATCCCTTAATAGCATGTGACCTTGGCAATCTACTTAACCTGTCTATGTCCCCATTGCCTCCTCTGTACAAAGAGTATATAGTAGTTCATAGAATTGAACAAATATGTACAGCCCTTACTATATGATATGTACAATATACATTTTAGCTATTAAAAGTATTAGTGGTAGTATTCTTCTTCAAGGTATTTAGTTGATTAAACTAAGAAAAGTATTTTAAGTCCACCCCAGTGGTTTTCAAACTTTAGTATGCATAGTAATCACCATGAATGATCAATGAGAGGCTTCCCTGGTGGCCCACTGGTAAAGAATCCACCTGCCAATGCAGGAGACAGGAGTTCAATTCCTGATCTGGGAAAACTCCCACGTGCCGTGGAGCAACTAAGCCTGTGCGACTATAACTACACAGCTAAGCCTCTACAGCTATAGAGCCTGTTCTCCAGAGCCCAGGAGCCACAGCTACTGACGCCAGCATGCCCTAGCGCCCATGCTCAGCAACAAGGGAAGAAACCGCCACGGAAGCCAAGCACCGCACACAGGTAGTAGCCCTCAGTCACCACAGCTAGAGAACCCCACACCCCAGGGAGACCCAGCACAACCAAAAACATAAAAAAGGAAGAATGATTAATGAACACTCCCAGGCTCTGCCCAGAGTTTCTGGTTCAGTGGCAGGGCTCATGAACCTGCATCAAGAGCAATAGTGTCCTCCGGTGTACTGAGTACACTACCGAGTACACTTCTGATGCAAGCGATCCATGGGTGCTTTTTAAATGAAGTTTCATTTTGATATAATTTCAAATTTATAGAGAAATGGTAAAAAAAAGCACCAAGATTCACCAGTTTTTGATAGTTTGTTCTGTTTGTTTTCCCAATCTCTCTTTTTATCTATTTGCCCCTCTCTATAAAATTTTTTTCTAAATCCTTTGAGTAGGTTGTGCTAAGTGTCTATCAACAGATGAATAGATAAAGGTGAGGTGTACATACACAAAGAATGTTACTCAGTCATAAACAAGAATGAAATAATGCCATTTGCAGCAACATGGATAGACTTAGAGATTACCGTGCTAAGCGAAGTGAGAGAAAGAGAAATATCATATGATATCAGTGATACGTGGAATCTAAAAAATGATACAATTGAACTTATTTACAAGACAGAAATAGACGTGTGGACATAGAAAACAAACTTATGCTTACCATAAGAGGAGAGGCTGGGAAGGGATAATTTATGAATTTGGGATTAAAATACACACACCACTGTGTATAAAGTATGTAACCAAGAAGGATATGCTGTATAGCATTGAAAACTGTACTTAGTACCTTGTAACAACCTATAATGGAAGAGAATATAACTGAAACATTTTGCTGTACACCTGAAAGTAACATAGCATCGTAAGTCAACTATATTCCAATAAAAAATTTTAAAAAGAGTAGGTTGCATATTATGTCCCTTTACTCCTTAAAATTTTAGTCTGTATTTTTAAGAATAAAGATATTTACCTTACATGAACACTGTTCAGTTATCAAATTTGGAAAGTTTAACCTTGATGAACTATTTTTACCTAATACATAACCCATATTCCAGTTTTATTAATTGCCTCAATGGTGGCTCAGAGGGTAAAGTGTCTGTCTGCAATGCAGGAGACACAGGTTCGATCCCTGGGTTGGGAAGATCCCCTGGAGAAGAAAATGGCAGCCCACTCCAGTATTCTTACCTGGAAAATCCCATGGATGGCGGAGCCTGGTAGGCTCCTGTCCATGGGGTCGCAGAGTCAGACACGACTAAGCGACTTCACTTCACGTCTTCACTCAATGCCTTTTATAACAACTTGTTTTCATCTAAAGAGGATCCAATTCAAGGATCACACATTGCATTTAGTGTAACATCTCTTTGCCTCCAATCTGGAGCAGTGCCCCAGCCTATCTTTGTTTTAGTCACATTGACATTTTTTTGTAGAATACAAACCAATTATTTTATACAACATTCCTTATTATGGGTTTGGCTGATGCTTTCTAATGATCAGATCTGAGTTATGCGTTTCTGGTGAGAATCTTCCATAATTGATATGTCCTTTTCAGAATATTCCCTCTGGAGACACATGATATCCATTTGCTGCTAATTGATGACATGGTACACACAATGAAAATACTTGATCACTTTGAGAAATATTTGTCTAGCCACTTTCTGTTCTAAAAGACCTTAGGACCTAGAGTGGACAAAAAAAGAAACAAGACCTTTACTTTTCTGATTTGTCTGATTGTTAGTTAAGAGCCTTATCTATCTATTACCTTGGTACTTCAGAAGAAGATCATATATTAACCACAGCTGCTCTTACATTCAAACCTACAAGACATCTTCATGCTTCACTTCTACAACTCCCCACCTCCAGCCCATTTCATTCTTGGTAACTCTGGACCATGACTTTTATTTTGTTGTTAATACAGGTAACTACGTGATCCATCATATGACATAACTAGACCCATGCATGCTACTGATGGTAGTCTGAGACTAGTAAAGACAAGTTAGTTAATTTCCTGGTGTCACACATTTTACAATGAAACATCAACCTCATTTTCAGTGGCGTGCTTGAAAGCACTAGCTTACTCATCCTCTATCTTTAAAACACCTATCAGTGAACTGCGAACAATGAAAGAGGAACTCCCCAGGTCGGTAGGTGCCCAGTATGCTACTGGAGATCAGTAGAGAAATAACTCCAGAAAGAACGAAGGGATGGAGCCAAAGCAAACACAACACCCAGTTGTGGACGTGACTGGTGATAGAAGCAAGGTCCGATGCTGTAAAGAGCAATATTGCATAGGAACCTGGAAAGTTAGGTCCATGAATCAAGGCAAATTGGAAGTGGTCAAACAGGAGATGGCAAGGGTGAACGTTGACGTTCTAGGCATCAGCGAACTAAAATGGACTGGAATGGGTGAATTTACTCAGATGACCATTATATCTACTACTGTGGGCAGGAATCCCTTAGAAGAAATGGAGTAGCCATCATAGTCAACAAAAGAGTCCGAAATGCAGTACTTGGATATGATCTCAAAAACGTCAAAATTATCTCTGTTAGCTTCCAAGGCAAGGCATTTAATATCACAGTAATCCAAGTCTATGCCCCGACCAGTAATGCTAAAGAAGCTGAAGTTGAACGGTTCTATGAAAACTTACAAGACCTTTTAGAACTAATGCCCAAAAAAGATGTCCTTTTCATTATAGGGGACTGGAATGCAAAAATAGGAAGTCAAGAAACACCTGGAGTAACAGGCAAATTTGGTCTTGGGAGTACAGAATGAAGCAGGGCAAAGGCTAATAGAGTTTCGCCAAGAGAATGCACTGGTCATAGCAAACACCCTCTTCCAACAACACAAGAGAAGATATCCATCTATGCGTGGATATCACCAGATGGCCAACACCGAAATCAGATTGATTATATTCTTTGCAGCCAAAGATGGAGAAGCTCTATACAGTCAACAAAAACAAGACCTAGAGCTGACTGTGGCTCAGATCATGAACTCCTTATTGCCAAATTCACACTTAAATTGAAGAAAGTAGGGAAAACCACTAGACTATTCAGGTATGACCTAAATCAAATCCCTTATGATTATACAGTGGAAGTGAGAAATAGATTTAAGAGACTAGATCTGATAGATAGAGTGCCTGATGAACTATGGACAGAGGTTCGTGACGTTATACAGGAGACAGGGATCAAGACCATCCCCAAGAAAAAGAAATGCAAAAAGACAAGATGGCTGTCTGAGGAGGCCTTACAAATAGCTGTGAAAAGAAGAGAAGCAAAAAGCAAAAGAGAAAAGGAAAGATAAAAGCATCTGAATGCAGAGTTCCAAAGAATAGCAAGGAGAGATAAGAAAGCCTTCCTCAGTGATCAGTGTAAAGACATAGAGGAAAACAACAGAATGGGAAAGACTAGAGATCTCTTCAAGAAAATTAGAGATACCAAGGGAACATTTCATGCAAAGGTGGGCACAATAAAGGACAGAAATGATATGGACCTAACAGAAGCAGAAGATATTAAGAAGAAGTGGCAAGAATACACAGAAGAACTACACAAAAAAGATCTTCATGACCCAGATAATGATTAACCTAGAGCCAGACATCCTGGAATGTGAAGTCAAGTGGGCCTTGGGAAGCATCACTACGAACAAAGCTAGGGGAGGTGATGGAATTACAGTTGAGCGATTTCAGATCTTACAAGATGATGTTGCGAGGGTGCTGCGCTCAATAGGCCAGCAAATTTGGAAAACTCAGCAGTGGCCACAGGACTGGAAAAGGTCAGTTTTCATTCCAATCCCAAAGAAAGGCAATGCCAAAGAATGCTCAAACAACCCACAATTGCACTCACTTCACACACTAGTATGGAGAAGGCAATGGCACCCCACTCCAGTACTCTTGCCTGGAAAATCCCATGGATGGAGGATCCTAGTGGGCTGCAGTCCATGGGGTCGCTAAGAGTCTGAAACGACTGAGTGACTTCACTTTCACTTTTCACTTTCATGCATTGGAGAAGGAAACGGCAACCCACTCCAGTATTCTTGCCTGGAGAATCCCAGGGATGGGGGAGCCTGGCAGGCTGCCGTCTATGCGGTCGCACAGAATCGGACACGACTGAAGCAACTTAGCAGCAGCAGCAGCAGCAGCACACACTAGTAAAGTAGCTCAAAATTCTCCAAGCCAGGCTTCAACAATACATGCACTGTGAGCTTCCAGATGTTCAAGCTGGTTTTAGAAAAGGCAGAGGAACCAGAGATCAAATTGCCAACGTCCACTGGATCATCGAAAAAGCAAGAGAGTTCCAGAAAAACATCTACTTCTGCTTTATTATCTATGCCAAAGACTTTGACTGTGTAGATCACAACAAACTATGGAAAATTCTGAAAGAGATGGGCATACCAGACCACCTGACCTGCCTCTTGAGAAACCTGTATGCAGGTCAGGAAGCAACAGTTAGAACTAGACATGGAACAACAGACTGGTTCCAAATAGGAAAAGAAGTATGTCAAAGTGGTATATTGTCACCCTGCTTATTTAACTTCTATGCAGAGTACATCATGAGAAATTCTGGGCTGGAAGAAGCACAAGCTGGAATCAAGATTGCCGGGAGAAATATCAGTAACCTCAGATATGCAGATGACACCACCCTTATGGCAGAAAGTGAAGAACTAAAGAGCTTCTTGATGAAAATGAAAGAGGAGAGTGAAAAAGATGGCTTAAAGCTCAACATTCAGAAAACTAAGATCATGGCATCTGGTCCCATCACTTCGTGGGAAATAGATGGGGAAACAGTGGAAACAGCGGCTGACTTTATTTTGGGGGGCTTCGAAATTACTGCAGATGGCGATTGCAGCAATGAAATTAAACGACACTTACTCCTTGGAAGAAAAGTTATGATCAACCTATTGAAAAGTAGAAACATTACTTTGTCAACAAAGTTCTGTCTAGTCAAGGCCAGTTTTTCCAGTAATCACGTATGGATGTGAGAGTTGGACTATAAGGAAAGCTGAGTGCTGAAGAATTGATGCTTTTGAACTATGGTGTTGCAGAAGACTCTTGAGAGGCCTTTGGACTGCAAGGAGATCCAACCAGTCCATCCTAAAGGAGATCAGTCTTGGGTGTTCATTGGAAGGACTGATGTTGAAGCTGAAACTCCAATACTTTGGCCACCTGATGCGAAGAGCTGACTCATTGGAAAAGGCCCAGATGCTGGGAAAGATTGAGGGCAGGAGGAGAAGCGGATGACAGAGGATGAGATGGTTGGACGGCATCACCGACTCAATGGACATGGGTTTGGGTAGGTTCCGGCAGTTGGTGATGGACAAAGAGGTCTGGTGTGCTGCGGTTCATGGGGGTCGCAAAGAGTCGGACACGACTGAGCGACTGAACTGAACTGAACTAACCAATGAACTATCACTAATGTTTTACCTTACTACTTACATTTCCGTGAAAAATCTCTAACATGCTATCTCACTGTATCAACACCTACTTCATCAATGACTGTATAATTCTCCTGGCATTCCTTCATGCGTGCATTCTTTCTACAAATAGTTTGAAAACTAAGAAATAATGTGATTTATGTCTTAAAGAAGCTAGCATTTATTGGATATCAGCTTTTTGTCAGCTACTACTATATATATTACCTCACAACAACCAGAGGGGAATATTTTTCTTACCAACATTTACAGACAAAGAAACTGAATTAAAAACTTAATTGACACAAAACCACTAACATGTGATAAAACTTAGATTTAATCCTACATCTGACTAAATATTCTTTTCAAAGGTGCTACTATAAAATTGCAATGGTAAAGACAGAGCAAACCAAATAAGTTAACAGATTTCAGAAAGCCTCTCAAAATTGAAGGTGCGACTTCAGGTCAAATGAAAGAATTACTTTACAAAATGGGTAGGAAGCTTGAGGAACTTTTACTTCCTCGGGGCCCTTTAGAAGAGAAAACCAGAAGCTTCATCATAGATTCCTTTAAAAACTTCGACAATGCAAGTTGAAGTTCCTTTTTTCTCTCCTTGTCCCACCCACCCTTCTTCCGTTCCACTTGTTACTATTATTTTTTTTAATTTTGAATTTAAAAAATGTGAGGAAAAATATAGATACAAGTTAATGCAAAAATAGCAAGCTATATGTAATACTGAGCAACTTAGTATTGTCACTAAATACGTCTTCAAGTTCTAGCATTTCTAACAAACATTTGTCTAATGCATGATGTTTAAATATACATTTCAAATATATTTATTTTAATGACAGCATAATATGAATATGCCAAATGATATAAACTTTTACAAGTTATTTATGTATCCTAATGAAAAACATTCAGGTTCATAATGGGTTATTAGGGAAGTTAAGATTGATTAGAAAATGCCTTCAGGTCCCATTTGTTAATTTTTGTTTTTATTTCCATTATTCTGGGAAATGGATCGAAAAAGATGTTGCTGTGATTTATGTAAGAGAGTGTTCTGCCTGCTGCTGCAGCTAAGTCACTTCAGTTGTGTCCGACTCTGTGCGACCCCATAGACGGCAGCCCACCAGGCTCCCCCGTCCCTGGGATTCTCCAGGCAAGAACACTGGAGTGGGTTGCCATTTCCTTCTCTAATGCATGAAAGTGAAAAGTGAAAGTGAAGTCACTCAGTCGTGTCCGACCCTCAGCGACCCCATGGACTGCAGCCTTCCAGGTTCCTCCATCCATGGGATTTTCCAGGCAAGAGAACTGGAGTGGGGTGCCATTGTGTTCTGCCTACTTAAACTCAAAAGCTTTTACACAGCAAAGGAAACAATAAATAAAATGAAAAGACAACACACAGATTAGGAGAAGATATTTGCAAATGATGTGACCAATAAGAGATTAGTCTCCAAAGTTTACAAGCAGCTTATGACACTTAACAACATCAAAACAAACAGCCCATTAAAAAGCAATAGGCAGAAGATCTGAACGGACATTTCTCCAAAAAAGACATACAGATGGCCAATAAGCACATGAAAAGATGTTCAACATCACTAGTCATTCAGTTCAATTCAGTTCAGTTCAGTCGCTCAGTCACGTCTGACTCTTTGTGACCCCATGAATCGCAGCACACCAGGCTTCCCTGTCCATCACCATCTCCCGGAGTTCACTCAGACTCAAGTCCATCAAGTCCGTGATGCCATCCAGCCATCTCATCCTGGGTCGTCCCCTTCTCCTCCTGCCCCCAATCCCTCCCAGCATCAGTCTTTTCCAATGAGTCAACTCTTCACATGAGGTGGCCAAAGTACTGGAGCTTCAGCTTCAGCATCATTCCTTCCAAAGAAGTCCCAGGGTTGATCTCCTTCAGAATGGACTGGTTGGATCTCCTTGCAGTCCAAGGGACTCTCAAGAGTCTTCTCCAACACCACAGTTCAAAAGCATCAATTCTTCAGCGTTCAGCCTTCTTCACAGTCCAACTCTCACATCCATACATGACCACAGGAAAAACCATAGCCTTGACTAGATGGACCTTAGTAGGCAAAGTAACGTCTCTGCTTTTGAATATACTATCTAGGTTGGTCATAACTTTTCTTCCAAGGAGTAAGCGTCTTTTAATTTCATGGCTGCAGTCACCATCTGCAGTGATTTGGGAGCCCCCAAAAATAAAGTCTGACATTGTTTCTACTGTTTCCCCATCTATTTCCCATGAAGTGATGGGACCAGATGCCATGATCTTCGTTTTCTGAATGTTGAGCTTTAAGCCAACGTTTTCACTCTCCTCTTTCATCAAGAGTCTCTTTAGTTCTTCTTCACTTTCTGCCATAAGGGTGGTGTCACCTGCATATCTGAGGTTATTGATATTTCTCCCAGCAATCTTGATTCCAGCTTGTGTTTCTTCCAGTCCAGCATTTCTCCTGATGTACTCTGCATAGAAGTTAAATAAGCAGGATGACAATATACAGCCTTGATGTACTCCTTTTCCTGTTTGGAACCAGTCTGTTGTTCCATGTCCAGTTCTAAATGTTGCTTCCTGACCTGCATACAGATTTCTCAAGAGGCAGGTCATTAGAGCAATGAAAACCAAAACTACAATAAGATGTCACCTCATACTGGTCAGAATGGCTATTGTCCAAAAATCTGCAAACAACAGATGCTGGAGAGGATGGAAGACAAGGGAATGCTCTTACACTTTTGGAGGGAATGTAAATTGGTATAGCCACTATGGAGAACAGTATGGAGTTTTCTTTAAAAAACTAAAACTAGAACTACCATAGGACTCTGCAATACCACTCCTGCACATATACCTGGAGAAAACCATGATCTGAAAGGGTACATGCACCCCAGTGTTCATTGAAGCACTGTTTACAATAGTCAAGACACGGAAGCAACCTAAAAGTCCATTACCAGAATGTGAAGTTGCTCAGTTGTGTCTGACTCTTTGCGACCCGATGGACTATAGCTTGCCACGCTCCTCTGTCCATGGGATTTTCCAGGCAAGGATACTGAAGAGGGTTACCATGCCCTCCTCCAGGGGATCTTCCTAACTCAGGGATCAAACTTGTGTCTCTTACATTGCCTGTATTAGCAGGTGAGTTCTTTATCATTAGCGCCACCAGACCCCATGGACTGTAACTCACCAGGTTCCTATGTCCATGAAATTCTTTCCCAGCAAGAATACTGGAGTGGGAAGATCCTTCTCCAGGAAATATTCCTGACCCAAGGATCTAACCTGGGACTCCCTGATTGTAGGCAGATTCTTTACCATCTGAGCGACCAGGGAAGCCCTAATCAGCTATGTGTTCTTGCTTAGTTGCTCAGTCATGTCCAACTCTTTGAGACCTCCATGGAACATAGCCTGCCAGGCTCTTCTGTCCTTGGGATTCTCCAGGCAAGAATACTAGAGTTGGTTGCTCTTCCCTCCTCCAGGGGATTTTCCTGAGCCAGGGTTTGAACACATGTTTCCTGCATTGCAGGTAGATTTTTTACCCTCCAAGCTACAAAGGAAGCCCTACCTCAATACAAAATAAAAAGTTTAAAGTATGGGAGAAAAATTAAGAATGCCTTTAACTTTTGAGATTAGCATTATGAATAAAGTCCTCAAGCCAGAAGACAAAGGATGCCTGGAGTTGGCATTGGTGTTAGGAAGAACCTTTGGCTTGAGTCTTAAGATCTTAAAGGTGTTTCAAATTAGACGCTATTTCAAAAATAACTATGTATTAAGAAAAAGAGACAAATGTTGAAGTGAATGGTATGTTAAAGACTAATATTATATGCCTTCTTACATGTACATACTATCTCTTTTGTTTAATTATTAACAAACTTAATTTTTTTAGAGCAAGTTTCAATTTCCAGCAAAACTGAGCAGAAAGTAAAGAGAGTTCCCACATAACCCTTATCCTACACATGCCCAGTCTTTTAATCATAAATTGGTGTTGATTTTTGTGAAATATTTTTTCTGCATCTATTCACATGTTCATATGATTTTTCTTTTTTGAACGGCTGATGTGATATATTAATTGATTTTCAAATGTTGATCATCCTTGCCTACCAAGGATGAATCTGACTCAGTCATGATATATAAGTCTTTTTGTACACTGTTGGATTCAATTTGTTGATGAGGTTTGCATCTTTGTTCATGGCAGATATTGGTCTATGGTTTTCCTGTACTGTCTTTGACTTGTTTTTATATTAAAGTAATGCTGGCCTCATAGAATGAGTTTAGAAGTATTTCATTGACTTCTATCTGTTGGAATAAATTACAAAGAATTGGTATAATTTCTTCTTTAAATGTTGGATAAAATTCCCCATCTGGGCCTGGTGCTTTCTTGTTTTAGAAAGTTGTTAATGATTGATTCAATTTCTTTAATTGCTGAAGGCCTATTCACACGGTCCATTTCTTTCTGTGTGAGTTTTGGCAGATGGTCTTTAAAGGAATTGGTTCATTTCATCCAGGATGAGATGGTTGGATGGCATAGACTCAATGGATGTGAGTTTGAGCAAACTCTGGGAGGTAGTCAAGGACAGGGAAGGCTGGCATGCTGCAGTTCATGGGGTTACAAAAAGTTAGACATGACTGAGCGACTGAAGAACAACAAGCCACTAGCACTTAGCCTAAATCAGCCATTCCCAGACTTTCTTGGCATGAGGGACCAGTTTCATGGAAGAAGACAATTTTTACACAGAGTTGGGGAAGGGGAGTGGTTTCAGGATGATTCAAGCACATTATGTTCACGGTACATTTTATTTCTATTCTTACATCAGCTCCACCTCAGATCAACAGGCATTAGGTCCCAGAGGTTGGGCATCCCTGATCTAGACATTAGAGAGCTCTGTGCTCTCTTTGGACATCTGAAGAACATCATCTGGTGATTGGAACTGACCACTAAAGACAAATCGGAGAACTGTTGATCAGCGACAGGCCCAGCTCCCTGTGTTTCTGCTGGATTCAGGCCTGGCTGGTTGGCCCCAGAGAACATACAGTCATTAAAGGTGACTCTAGAGCCCCAACCCAGAAGGACTCCAAGAAACTGTTCTTTGTCTGCTTGTCCACTCTGGGATGGGAGGTAGTTCAGTTTAATTGATGAAACATGGGAGATAGGAACAAGGGAGCTCTGGCACAGAACCATGCCCTCTCAGTAAGGACTTGAAGCATCTCTCTTGAGTTTGTGATCCTAATGCAGGATCAGAAGCAGAGGCTGATAAGGACTCCCCTGGAGGGCACTACCACCAGGCCTGGGGCTCATTCTACCTCAGAGGTCAAAAGGGAACAGAGCAGGCTTGGGGGAATGTAGCATGTTGGACATTTATTCTTGATTCTTCGCGGCATATGAGCTCTCTGGAAGAGACCTGATATTTGTGAGTACATCAGGCAGTTACCTCACAAGTTCCTCTAGGCACCTGCCTCTAAATTCATTCTTTC
Source organism: Capra hircus (assembly GCF_001704415.2). NCBI lineage: Eukaryota > Metazoa > Chordata > Mammalia > Artiodactyla > Bovidae > Capra > Capra hircus. The sequence continues at coordinate 70,258,298 of NC_030823.1, read as the reverse complement.
TCCAAGAGGATAGCTTTTACTTTCTCAGCAGAGGCAGGTTCCTCTGAGGAAATGTTGGCAATACCTGGGGGGGCGGTGGGTCGAGGAGGGCTTAGTACATTAGCTTACCCGGCCATCTCCTCAGGGGCACAGCTATCCATCAGGAGAGATACAATACATGATGGCCTGAGATGGACTGATGAGTAAAAGTGAGGACACACCTGAGACTCTGAGCCAAGATGAGACTCTGATTCAGTTTTGCTCCAGGCTCACTCTGTAACCTTATGTAGCCCTGCCTCCCACTCCCTTCTCTGGTAGTTTGAATTACGTCCACTCATCCGTTGACCCTCCACCCTTCAACTGGTGATGGGAGCTCGATCCCCCTTTTCTCGATTAGGAGCCAGAGTTACTGACTCCTGCTAATAGACAGAATATGGCAGAAGGATCCGAGTTACTTCTGAGACTGAGTCATGTGACTTTCATTTGGCCACTCTGTCTTGGGTCACTGGCTCTGGGGGAAGACAGCTGCCATGTCATGAGGTCCATGTGGCATGGGATGGAGACCTCCTGCCTGTGGGTGTGTGAGTTCAGCCATCTGAGAAGTGGGTCCTCCAACCCCAGGCAAGCCTTAAAATGGCTGCCACCCATGCCAGCTTCCAAACTGCAACTTCATGGGGTCCCTTGAGCGGAACTATCAACTGTTCATCTGCTCTTGAAATCCTGACCTAAAGAAACTGAGATGATACACATTCGCTGTTTCAACCACTAAGTTTTGTGGTCATTCGTTACACAGCCATAGGCAACTGTTAAACTTCCAATGGATCTCAATCAGCTGTTTCAGGCCAAGAAAATTCAATGGCTCTTAGTATGGAGGGACCCAGCAAACAAAGGTTATTAAGACTAATCTCTATTTTATGGGCTTCCTTAGTGGCTCAGATGGTAAAGAATCTGCCTGCAATGCAGGAGACCTGGGTTTGATCCCTGGGTTGGGAAGATCCCTTGAAGGAAACTGCATTTTATAGGCAGGGAAATGAGGCCAGATCTGGAATAGGACTAAAGTGCTTTGTTCTGTTTAATTTTGCCTACTTGAATAATGCTTTTAAACTTCAGTGTATAAAGTCATATGTTGGAATACACAAATTCATGCAAAGCACTGGGTGGGAAACAGTACACTTTTTCCATCTACTCTGATCCCAGAAAGGTGGCTTTTAGGCTCACTGGCCTTGACATCCACACTTGAAAAAGAAGTGGACAATCTGGCTTGAACAACAACCAAATTTTGAAAATGAAAGGCACTGTCCTAGTTAAAGTGCCATCTAGACACTAGATCCTGGGGTGACTTTGGGCCGGTTTGTTTCTGGACCAAAGAAGGATTGCTCAGTCAGGGAAGTCAGCCAGTGGGGGCAGTCAGTGAACAGATCTGAAAGGCCCTGGCAGGCATTTTAGAAAGATCCGTGAGGACAAAGCGTATTACCTGCCATTTTAGTAAACAAAGGATGTTGCACCCTAAAGCTGTCACCCACTGCAGGGCTCCTGACAATGTACCCATGGGGATTCAATATGGAGAAAAACAGGATACTGACCCTAAAATAGTTTAGGTGCATATTGAAGGAACGATTTCAGTCAGCCCAAACTCTAACATCTTCCCCAACATAGAAAAGCACTAAAATCATCCGAGATATGTTTTGTGATTAGCAGTAATCAACTCATATATACCCTGGCTCTTCCATTACCTCTTTGGATGAGTCCCTCAGAGCTGAAAGGCTGTCTCCCAGGCTTAAGTCCTCAGAATAAAACATAATGCTCAATTTTCACGTTGTGCTTCTTTTTTTTTCAGTTGATATCTGCTTACCTAACCTTGTTTCAGTTCAGTTCAGTTCAGTTGCTCAGTCATGTCCGACTATTTTCGACCCCATGAATCACAGCACGCCAGGCCTCCCTGTCCATCACCAACTCCTGGAGTTCACTCAGACTCACGTCCATTGAGTCGGTGATGCCATCCAGCCATCTCATCCTCTGCCGTCCCCTTCTCCTCCTGCCCCCAACCCCTCCCAGCATCAGAGTCTTTTCCAATGAGTCAGCTCTTTGCATGAGGTGGCCAAGTACTGGACTTTCAGCTTTAGCATCATTCCTTCCAAAGAACACCCAGGGCTGATCTCCTCTAGAATGGACTGGTTGGATCTCCTTGCAGTCCAAGGGACTCTCAGGAGTCTTCTCCAACACCACAGTTCAAAAGCATCAGTTCTTTGGTGCTCACCCTTCTTTAGCTTGTGATAATTTTGGCTAAGTGCTTATCAGTGGTGGTGCTGTAATTGGGGCTGTATTTCTACTGTAAGGTGTCCCAGTTACCGTTCCCAGAAAAAGGGGGTAAGGCTGTGGACCCAGGCCCCCAGCTGCATTGGCGTTTCACTCCTCGAACGGCTCCTGCTCTGCTCGATTAGACTCGTGCTCCTCTGGGTTACAACTGCCCTTCCTAACCCCCCAGGGGAAGCCAGCAGATGCTTGTTTGAACTGGATTATAGATTACACAGATCCCGAGGTTAAGGTTCTTAGTCGGACTGGTTGTTAACATTTATTTTTGTATCTCCAGGATTTAGCGCAGGGCCGTGGGGCTTCCCAGGTGGCTCAGTGGTAAAAAAAAAAAAAAATCCATCTGCCAATACAAGTGACATGAGGGATCCCTGGTGGGGAAGGTCGCCTGGAATAGGAAAACGGCAAGCTGCCCCAGTATTCTTGCCTAGAAAATTCCATGGACAGTGAAGCCTGGTGGGCTACAGTCTATGGGCTCACAAAGAGTTGGACACGACTGAGTGACTGAACAAACAACAAAAAACAAACAGGCTCAAAAAGACCTGAATGAATGAATGAACGGACAAAATGATGACTCCCCCTCCCTGGGATGGTGCACCCCAAAGGCAGCCAGTCTGGCAAGTGCGATGCCTTTCCTGTTCTTTGCAGACTAGATGCACCAGTCCGAGAGCCTTAGTTCTTCACTCAGAGCACAGGGATCTTTACAGATTTTCTTTCCTGTGCTTTGTCCTTTTTAAATGCAAACTGCAACACTAGGTTTCACAGAGGCAAAGAATTCCTACCCTGAATCACTTTATCATAGTTGAGTACTACCTTGGTGCTGCTTCCTGGCCATACGGGACCCAGATGGGCCCTGGGGTTTAGTTCCTGTCAGAGACCTCCGAGGAAAATCTGATATCTTCATCCCCAGTGTGGGCACTCTTAGCCAGGCTCAGCTGACAAAGGCACCTCAGTCCTCCCTTTCCTAACCAATGTCTCCAGTTGACAGTCCCCACTCTCCTCCTCAGCCCCAGGAGAACTCATTCTGTGTTGGGTTATGCTAACATATTTATCAAATAAGACTCTTACTTTGTATATCCAGAAGCCTCTCCTGTTTTTTATCTTTACTGGGGCTTTCCATATCCTTGCTCTGATTTATTGATTGTAATTTTATTTCTCCTCCAGGGTTTTCTCACTGCCTATTTGATGGGGCCCCCAAAATTGCATGTGAGGTGGACTTCCCCCCCCCTTTTTTTTAAACATTTTGACTTTTCTTAAATTAATTAACTGATTAGCTAATTAGTTAATTTTGCTTTACTGGGTCTTCATCGCTTTGTACAGGATTGCGCAGGTTTCTCGTTGCAGCGGCTTCTTTCGTTGCCTAGCGCAGGCTCCAGGCACACAGCTTCTGTAGTTGCAGCCCATGGCTCAGTAGTTGTGGCTCACGGGCTCAGCTGCTCCTTGGCAAGTGCAGTCCTCCCAGACCAGGTATCAAACCCATGTCACTCTCAGTGGCAGGCAGATTCTTATCCACTGTGTCACCGGAGAAGTCCTGATCTTCCCTTTAAGTGCTCATGGGCACGGCCGAGGCTACACTGTCAACAGTGAGTCACTTCTTTTTTAAAAATTGCATTTTTCCCAGCTTTATTGAGGTGTAATTGACATATAACATTGTGTAAGTTTAAGGTATACAGTGATGATTTAATACATGTCCTTACTGCAAAATAATTGTTACAGTAAGATTAATTAGTACATCCATCAACTCACGTAGGTTCCATTTTGTCGTGGTGGTGGTGGCTGTGGTAAGAACAGTTAAGATCTACTCTGTTAGGATGAGATGGTTGGATGGCATCACCGACTGGATGGACATGAATTTGAGCAAGCTCTGGGAGTTGGTGATGGACAGGGAAGCCTGGCGTGCTGCAGTCCATGGGGTCGCAAAGAGTCAGACACGACTGAGCAACTGAACTGAACTGAACTGAACTGAGTCTGTTAGCGACTTTCACATATATAAATTTACAGGGTTTTTGTTTTGTTTTGTTTTGGCTTCGAGGAGCCAGCTTTGCAGACTGGAGCTCTCAGGGTTTAGGTGCTGGCAGAGCTACATTAACAGAGGAGCCTGGTGGGCTACAGTCCATGGGGTAGCAAGAGAGTCTGACGCGACATAGTGACTAAACAACAGCAAGAGCTCCATCAGAGTCCGAGATGAGGTCACAGTCGCAAATGTCCCTTGAGTCCCCACCAGCTTCATGGTCCCTTGCCCTTGTTTCCAGCACTCAATCCCGCCATGACTCGCTCACGGAAGCTCCTCCATGGTGCCACAGCATCCTAAGGCCAGGACTCCTTAATAGGATACTTGTGGACACTTTCCTGAGTTTCCTAAGGGCAACCCATTGAACATCCAGGAATATGACCATTCTTCCATCACCGTCCATCTCTTCCTAAGTCCGTACTCGTCCTCAGAGAGTCTTGTCCAGACAGAACCTAAAGACTTTCCCAGACCGGCGTGGGATCTGGCAGGTTTCCACACAGAGCTCCTTAGAGCCGGGTTCATAAGACAGTGTTGTTAACTCTAGTCACCAAGCTGTCCATTTGATCCCCAGAAGTTATTCTAACTGGAAGTTTGTACCCTTTGACCAACATCTCTCCTTGTCTTCCACCTCCAAACCTCTGGCAACTACCATTCTTTCCTGTTTCTATGAGTTCAGCTCTTTTAGATTCCACATGTAAGTAAGAACATACAGTATTTATCTTTCTCTGGCTTATTTCACTAAGCGTAATGCCCTCTAGGCACATCCATCTTGTCGAAGATTTCAAAAGTTCATTCCTTTTTCATGGGTAAATTGTTTCTTAAAAAAATTTTATATTGAAGTATAGTTGATTTACAATGTTATGTTAGTTTCAGGTGTACAGTGATTCAGCTATGCATATACATATATCTATTATTTTTCAGTTTCTTTCTCCACAAGGTTATTTCAGAATATTGAGTAGAGTTCCCTGTACTATACAGAAGGCCCTTGTTGATTATCCATTTTATAGATAGTAGTGTGTGTATATTCAGAGAAGGTGATACTCTTGCCTGGAAAATCCCATGGGTGGCGGAGCCTGGTAGGCTGCAGTCCATGGGGTCGCTAAAAGTAGGACACGGCTGACCAAACTTCACTTTCACTTTTCACTTTCATGCATTGGAGAAGGAAATGGCACCCCACTCCAGTACTCTTGCCTGGAGAATCCCACGGATAGGGGAGCCTGGTGGGCTGCCATCTGTGGGGTCGCACAGAGTTGGACATGACTGAAGTGACTTAGCAGCAGCAGCAGTGTGTATATTGCAGAAGGCGGTGGCACCCCACTCCTGTACTCTTGCCTGCAGAATCCCAGGGATGGGGGAGCCTGGTAGGCTACAGTCCATGGGATCTCGAAGAGTCGGATACAACTGAGTGACTTCACTTTCACTTTTCACTTTCATGCATTAGAGAAGGAAATGGAAACCCACTCCAGTGTTCTTGCCTGGAGAATCTCAGGGACAGAGGAGCCTGTGGGCTGCCGTCTATGGGGTCGCACAGAGTCGGACATGACTGAAGCAACTTAGCAGCAGCAGCAGTGTGTGTATGCTGGGCTTCCCAGGTGGCACTAGTGCTATGGAAACTGCCTGCTAATGCAGGAGACGTAAGAGATGTGGGTTCAATCCCTGGGCTGGGAAGATGCCCTAGAGGAGGGCATGGCAATCCACTCCAGTTTTCTTGACTGGAGGATCTCATGGACAAAGGAGCCTGGCAGGTCACAGTCTATGGGGTCACAAAGAGTTGAACACGACTGAAGCAACTGAGCAAGCACCCACACAGTGTATATATGTTAATCCCAACCTCCTAATTTATCCCTTCCCTCTCCTTGACATTTCCCCTTTGGTAACCATACGTTTGTTTTTCATATCTAGGAGTCTGTTTCTGTTTTATAAATAATTCTTTTTTTTTTTTTTTAGATTTCACATATCCACCTTTCTCTGATATCATATGTTATTCATCTTTCTCTATCTGATTTACTCTACTTAATATGATAATCTCTAGGTCTATCCATGTTGCTGCAAATGGCATTATTTCATTCTTTTTATGGCTGAGCAGTATTCCATTGTGTGTATGTGTGCATGTGTATATATATACCACATCTTCTTTTTCCAGTCGTCTGTTAGTGGGTACTTAGGCTGCTTCCATATCTTGCCTATTGTAAAAATAATGCTATGAACATTGAAGTGCAAGTATATTTTTCATTAGTGTTTTCATTTTCTTCTGGAATATACCCAGGGGTAGAATTGCTAGATTATATGGTAGTTCTATTTTCAGTTTTTTGAGGAATCTCCATACTGTTTTCCCAGTGGCTGCAGCAATTTACATTCTTGCCAGCTGTCTACAAGAGTTCTCTTTTCTCCACATCTCCTCCAACATTTGTTATTTCGGTCTTTTTGATGATAGTCATTCTGACAAGTGTGATGTATTATCTCATTGTAGCTTTGATTGGCATCTCTCTGATGATTAGTGGAGATGAGCATCTTTTCATGTGCCTGCTGGTCATCTGAATATCTTCTGCTCATTTTTTAATTGGGTTGTTTGGGTTTTTTTATATTGGGTTGTATGAGCTGTTTATATATTTTGGATGTTAACTCTTTGTTGGTCATATCATTTGCAACTATTTTCTCCTATTCAATAGGTCATCTTTCTGTCTTGTCAATGGCTTCCTTCTTGTACAAAAGCTTTTAAGTTTAACTAGTTCCATTTGTTTATTTTTGCTTTGTTTCCTTTGCCTTAAAGTATTGATACAAAAAAATATTACTACAATTTATGTTACAGAGTATGCTACCTATGTTTTCCTCTATTTATAGTATCCAGTCTTACATATAGGTCTTTAATCCATGTTGAGTTTATTTTTGCATATGGTGTGAGAAAATGCTCTAATTTATTCCTTTGCATGTAGCTGTCCAGTTTCCCAGTACCACTTATTGAAGAGACTGTCTTTTCTCCATTGTACATTCTTGCTTCCTTTGTCATAGATCAGTTAACCATAAGTATGTGGGTTTATTTCTTAGCTCTCTACTCTGTTCCATTTAGCTGTGTGTCTGTTTTTGTGCCGCTCCCATAAAGCTTTGATTATCACAGCTTTGTAGGATAGTCTGAGTTTAGGGAGCTTGATGCCTCCAGGTCTGTCCTTTCTCCAGATTGTTTTGGCTACTCAGGCTCTTCTGTGTTTCCGCACAATTTTTTGAAATATGTGTTCTGCATCTGTGGAAAATGCCATTGGTATTTTGGTAGGGATTATACTGAATTGGTAGGCTGACTTCGGCAGTAGTAGCAGGATCATTTTCACAATGTTCATTCTTCCAGTCCATGAACACAGTATATGTTGCCATCTGTTTATGTTGTCTTCTATTTCTTTCTTCAATGTCTTATAGTTTTCTGAGAATAGGTCCTTTACCTCCTTAAGTTAACTTATTTAATTCCTAAAATAATTCTATGAGGAGGTAGCAAAGTCAGTCTCCTTGGCTCTGTTGCCCCTTGTGTTAACTTGCTAGGGATTCTGGAGGCTGGAAGTCCGAGACCAAAGTGTTGGCAGGGTTGTCTCCTTCTGAGGCCTCTGAAGAAAACATCTGTCCCAAACCTCTCTCACTGGCTTGGCTTCTCCCTGTGTCTCTTCACATTTTGTCCCTCTATTTGAGTCTGTCTCTGTCCAAATTTCCCATTTGAAAATGACTCCAGTTTTATTGGATATGGGCCCACCCTATTGACCTCATTTTAACTTGATTGCCTAGCTTTAAAGACCCTATCTTCAAATAAGATCACATTCTGAGGTACTGAGGGTTACAGCTTCAACACATGTATTGGGGGGGCGGCCACAGCTCAACCCATAGCAGTCCCCAAATTACTGAACTGTAGGTTTCATAAGAAAGAGACACTCAAACTGGTGCTGGCTGCCTCAGGGAGGTGGAATCAGGGGACAGGCTATGCTACGCACGGAGTCACTCACAATTCATAAACCCACTTACTAGGATCATCATCCAGGAGTGAAGGCTTCTACCTGACTCACTTATCAAAAACAATACAAAAAAAAAAAAAAAAAAACAGGACCCAAATGGAGTCACTTGTGCTGAACGCACATCACCAAAGTAAAACTCAATACCTATCTAATTGCAGGTTCAGTCCATCTGCAATTTCCTGGTCAGCAGTAGCATGGAAATCCACGCAGTAGACCTTTTCCATCCCCAAAGAAAGATGCGCTAATTGTTCTTTCTTTTCCCTGCCCCCATCTACCTATGAAAACCTTCTATTTGGTATGATCCTTAGTGTTCCTTTCTAATTACTGGATGGGCTGCTGTCCAATTCATGAATCCCTGGACAAAGCCAATAGGGTTCTTAAATTTACTCAGTGAATGTTTGCTTTTTAACACACCAAAAAGTCAAATATTTTGATTTTTAAAAGAGATACCAAAAGATCTAGATTGAATTAGACGTTGATTCCAGGATCAGCCACCTCTTTAACTCTTAGTGACCCTGGGAAGTCCTGTAGGTTCATTTCAAGAGTAAGCAAGGCCTGGGCCAGCTTCTAAAGCAACGTCTGAGAAACTGAGCGGAAAGAACAAGAAAGAAAAGCTATATTAAGAAGGATGTGAACTCAAGGAGAAGGAAGTAGAGTGTTGGAGGAAAGAGGAAGGGAAAAGAAGGTCAGAAAGCTGCAAACAGCCTTCAAACACCTGAGATTTAAATTGCACCCCTCACTGGAGATCAAAGTAACATATGCAAATATGTTTTCAAAGGTTAAAAGTGTTAGCAATTGTGGAGTGTTATTTTCTAAGGCAGAAATACCAAAGCATTGTACCCTTTGGAAACTGGTACTCTGTGCTTTCTGGCCAACTACTACCTAGTCTTTCCTTCACTTAATTTTTTAGCCACAAATAAATTATAACTCTTCTGTTAGTCACCAGCATCCATCTTCATTGCTTTGAGGAGGTTTGTGTTATAATCAGGAAATGTGAAAAACTTCCAGGTCACATTAACCTCTGTGCTAACTTAACTGGGAGTGTCAGCTTGGAACACTTCTGTTCCTCCTATTGTTGTTTCAGTCACTAAGTTGTGTTCAACTCTTTTGCAACTCCATGGACTACAGTCCATGGGATTTCCCAGGCAAGAACAATGGAGTGGGTTGCCACTTCCTTCTCCAGGCCCCTTCCTCCTGAGGTCCTGGCAAACTCTTATTATAGAAGGCAAGAGAGGTGGAATAAATGTCCCTGGCTCTCAGATCTCATAGTTTGCTCCTGGTGAATAATAATTCAGCTGTAATTATAATAATTCAGAGCCTTCCAACCACTGATTCTCAAAGCTACCCAAGGCCAATCTCAAATGGACCCAAGAAAGCAAGTCTTTCTTTCAGTCCTTTCAGATGAACTATTTACAAATATGTACACTCAGGTTTTCATGTACATCTAAGACCTACTCTCTAGTAGTTTGAAAAGTGAATTATCAAAAGATAATCTAATTTGGAATTCATAAGCCAGAATCAATGAGATATCAGTTCTTATTGAGGATTTCTAATTTCTGAGTTAGCATCTCATCATGAAGCCTGGCTTTCAAGGAAAGCTGTGATGGAGACTTGTCCACGCCTGACCATCTCTGGACCAGTGCTTTGTCATTAGCCTATTGCTTGTATTGTCACATTTGGGTCAAGGTTTTCAATTGTTGTCATTCTTGCTTTAATTATAATGTATTGTTAACTTAGCTTCATCATTATCATGTTAATTGTGATTTGTTTGGTTAGCCTTGAAGCAATGATTGTTGCATATTTGCTTCTGCTGCATTTTTTGGCCTCTAATTTTCCAATAATTACACCTAAAAACAATTATGCATTGCTATTTGAATATGAATCATGTATGCCCTGATTGCTAAAGCACATTGACACTTAATTCCCCAAAGTATACTTCACAGTGGCCCCTCAATAGTATCCCTGAGTTATTTTACCATTGGTATGTGAGAAAGGATAGGGTTGACTGGCTGTGGTCTATTCTGCCCAGCCTAAAGTGGAAAGAGAAGGTTGAAAACCACTGTCTTAGCCTTGAAGAATAAACAATTGAATATACAGCACATTTTGCAAACAGCTTACAAATGGCACTTGCAAACTCATTTCCCTTGATCGATGCCTGGAAAATAAATATCCATGCTTACTTTCTTTCACTCCCTACTCAGCTGCAGCCTCACCGTGGGTGTAGCAGAAAGTCATGGCGTCTGACCGATCAGGCGGCCGGGCATCGGTTAGGAATGGTAGTGGGGCGGGGCTGTTCCCAGCAAAGGTTTCAGGACAACTGTAAATATGAGCGGGCAGGGTCACAAACAAAACCGAGTTCTGCAAACAGTGGTCAAAGCTTGCAGCTTTAGGTTTCTGTTCAGGGCTGTGATAACAGCGGGTTGTACCTTAGTAAATGGCAGTGACCATGAAAGCCCAAATAGACTTTGGGAGACTGGGCGTTAATTCACACACTCAGGCAGCCCTCAGAGCTGGGTCTGGATTGACCTCGGGCACAACTGCGGTCTCTCCTCTCCTGTGGATCCCGCAGAATTTTATTCGTATCTCTTTTGTATCCTTGTTTTCTGTCTTTCTTTAAAGTGGTTTGTAAAGGTCTCATTTTCTTGCAGACTTTACTTCTTTGAGGATAGGACCAGGTTTTACCCATCTTTAGGAGAAGGCGATGGCACCCCACTCCAAAACTCTTGCCTGGAAAATCCCATGGACAGAGGAGCCTGGTAGGCTGAAGTCCAGGGGGTTGCTAAGAGTCGGACACGACTGAGTGACATCACTTTCACTTTTCACTTTCATGCATTGGAGAAGGAAATGGCAACCCACTCCAGTGTTCTTGCCTGAGAATCCCAGGGATGGGGGGAGCCTGGTGGGCTGCTGTCTATGGGGTCGCACAGAGTTGGACATGACTGAAGCGACTTAGCAGCTGCAGAAGGCAATTTGGCAGAGTGCCAGGAGTGGAGTTGCGGGATCAGCCTTCTTTTAGAATTGTCTCTATTCTAGTATCCAAAATCACTGCAGATGGTGATTGCAGCCATGAAATTAAAAGATGCTTACTCCTTGGAAGAAAAGTTATGACCAACCTAGATAGCATATTCAAAAGCAGAGACATTACTTTGCCAACAAAGGTCTGTCTACTCAAGGCTATGGTTTTTCCAGTAGTCATGTATGGATGTGAGAGTTGGACTGTGAAGAAAGCTGAGCGCCAAAGAATTGATGCTTTTGAACTGTGGTGTTGGAGAAGACTCTTGAGAGTCCCTTGGACTGCAAGGAGATCCAACCAGTCCATCCTGAAGAAGATCAGTCCTGGGTGTTCTTTGGAAGGAATGATGCTAAAGCTGAAACTCCAGTACTTTGGCCACCTCATGTGAAGAGTTGACTCATGGGAAAAGATTCTGATGCTGGGAGAGCTTGGGGGCAGGAGAAGGGGACGACAGAGGATGAGATGGCTGGATGACATCACGGACTAGATGGACATGAGTCTGAGTGAACTCCAGGAGTTGGTGATTGACAGGGAGGCCTGGCGTGCTGCTATTCATGGGGTCACAAAGAGTTGGACACGACTCAGTGACTGAACTGAACTGAACTGAAGTATTGAAAACCCAATTCAAGCTTACATCAAAAAAACAAACAAGCAAATAAAAACAAAACAAAAAACCAAAACAAAATGTTGGTACATAGTGGTATTATTAGTTTACATTATGTCTTAATCCAAAGACTATGCGACTTTCAAGTCTCTCTTTCATAAACAGAAGGATGGGTGGAGAGCTGGACATGTAGAGATGGAGATACATATCAATTTCTCTCTTTATTTCATACACACACTCAATTCTGCTTCTTTCTGTAATTGTTCTCATGTTTTCCTACAAACATGCTTTCTCCCCACAAGTGGTGGTAATGCTCGTCAATAGTTTATTTCATTTCTGCTTAGCAATCCACAGGGGGAAAGGACTTCTCTTTCCCTGATCAGCATAGACAAGTCCCAGGAAGTCTCTGATTGGCCAGATCTGAGTTGCAAGCTTACCCCAGGAAGGGGATAAGGGTTTTGTGAAGGACAGTCCCACCAGAACATTCTGGTAGAGTGGAAAGAGGAAATTCCCTTGAGCAAAGGGTATTTTGTAAATACTGAAATAGCAACCCACTCCAGTACTCTTGCCTGGAAAATCCCATGGACAGAGGAGCCTGGTAGGCTGCAGTCCATGGGGTCGCGAGGAGTCAGACACGACTGAGCGACTTCACTTTCTCTTTTCACTTTCATGCATTGGAGAAGGAAATGGCAACCCACTCCAGTGTTCTTGCCTGGAGAATCCCAGGGACAGCAGAGCCTGGTGGGCTGCTGTATATGGGGTCACACAGAGTTGGACACAACTGAAGTGACTTAGCAGTAGCAGTCACCAAAAATAAGTATTTGGGTGGTGGGGATGGGGATGGAGCTGAATCTGGGCAGACAAAATAGCAACTGTCCATTTCTATCAATAGGATGCTGTATATAAGGGGTGCCTTGTACTAACACTAAACTGAACCATCCACTTCCTTCTTCTGGCAGCTCTCAGTCCCTCTGTTCTTGGAACCTCCTACTTCCTTCCTTAAATATCCTTGTCCCAGCCACACCCAAAGTCACTTCTGAGGCTGTGGGGGAACTGAAGCTGAAAGGGGTTGAAAGGACCCAGGAGAGAAACAGGAACAGGAGAAAAAAGATGCTTGCCATCTAAAATAGAAGGAAGGTTCACAGGGAGATCAGAAAGCTGTAGTAGAAAAGAAAGCTAGCCCCCAAGGCCATGATCAGGCCTGTTCTCTCAGCACTTATGAGCTGGAACACAGCACGTCCCAGTAGAACTGGTGGCAGGGTTCAGGGAGGTGCCATTCAACTGCCAGGTAGGGTGTCTTCTCTCTTTCCTCTTCTCCCTCCCCTTCTTTTTCTCTTCTCTGCTGCTTCCACAGTTTTTAGAGAACTCCAGCAGTTCCTGCCTTTGCTGGAGGCTCAGCGGGAGGAATGCTACCATCCAGAGCTGAGGCATTATAGCAGGAAGCAGAGAGTGGTTTAAACTTGGGCCCAAGTGAGGCCTACAGGTGGGGGCATAGCTGGTTTCTGTCCAGTAACCTGCTCCATGGGACTTTTCTTGGAGTCCGAAGCAAAAGAAGATACCCGTGGAGGAGGAGGTGGTTGACAGACCAGGCTCCTGGGCCCATAGCAAGTGTGGCCCTGGCAATGGGTTCAGTGCCTGTGGGGATCGGGACTGGGGGCAGGGGGGGGCGCAGGGTGTGAGGGACGACTACACCTGCACGGGTCTTTGTGCTAAGTCCTTGCTTCTTGTTGTTTTTATATAATTTTAGGCTTCCCTGGTGGCTCAGACGGTAAAGCATCTGCCTGCGATGCGGGAGACCCGGGTTCAACCCCTGGATCGGGAGGATCCCCTGGAGAAGGAAATGGCAACCCATTCCAGTACTCTCGCCTGGAAAATTCCAAGGACCAAGGAGCCTGGAAGGCTACAGTCCATGGGGTCCCAAAGAGTCGGACACAACTGAGCGACTTCCCTCTCTTTATTTTCTTTATGTAATTTTATTTATTTACTGTTTTTGGCCGTGCTGGCTGTCCTTGCTGTGTACGGGCTTTCTTAGCTGTGGTGAATGGGGGCTACTTGCTAGTCGCGGTGCACGGGCTTCTCGTTGTGGTGGCTGCTCTTGCTGTGGAGCATGGACTCTAGAGCGAGACCTTCCATGTGTAGGTATGGCTCGCGGGCTCAGTAGCTGTGGCTCCTGGCCCTAGTGTTATGGGAAGTACACTGACTGAATCATCCACCCTGACCAGGCACCATAGTAACCATTTGACAGGAAGTTTATGACAGGAAGTCCTGGTAAGGAATACCGAACTAATAAGCCACCACGCACTGGAAGAGTTTGGGAAACGTCCAAAGGAGACACCACATGTCCGACCACCTCCCAGAATCCTTCTCACTGGCATCCATCTTGGCTGAACAAGGCATGCACCACCAGGATGGACTCTGAGTCAGAATTATTGGCTAAAGACAACCTGGAAACTAATCCCAAACACCATGAAACTGTGAGCCACATGGCGGAACTGTTCTCCTGGGTTCCCTTACCCTACTGCTCTCCGCCCGGGAGCCCTTTCCAATAAAATCTCTTGCTTTGTCAGCACATGTGTCTCCTCAGACAATTCATTTCCAAGTGTTAGACAAGAGCCCAGTTTGGGGCCCTGGAAGGGGTTCCCCTTCCTGCAACACTAGAGCACAGGCTCAGTAGTTGTGATACACGGGCTTAGTTGCTCCGAGCCGTGTGGGATCTTCCTGTGTCTCCTGAACTAGCGGGTGGATTCCTTACCACTGAGCCACTGAGGAAGCCCCCCTTGTTTGTCTTTTCATTTTGCCATTGAAAGCATATTCCAGGAAGATTGGAGGAATGGGGACTTCCCTGGTGATCCAGTAGTTAAGACTTGGCACTTCCAATGCAACAGTGTAGCCTTCATCCCTGGTGAGGGAACTAGGATCCCACACACTATGCGGTGCTGCCAAGAAAATTAAAAAAAAAAAAAAGACTGGAGGTACAGAGAGAAGGGAATAATACGTGGTTTCCAAAGTTCTTGGCCTTGGCTGGGGGCAAAGTGGCACAAGAGGTTAGGCACAGGAGAAGTTCAATGATTAAAGTTTTAAAACCATCTTGAAGGGCACTTGTGATGTGCGGGAAAGAGAATGGGATGTGGAATCAGAAAATCAGAACTTAAAGCCTGATTCAGTTCCTCATTCTTTGTGTGATCTTGGGCAGGTTATGCTGCTCCTCTGGGCCTCAGTTTCCTCATCAGAAAATATCAAGACAATAATACTTCACAGGGTGAAAAAGGGTGTTGTCAAGATGAAAAAAAAACAAATACTGTCAATACGCCATTCCACTTTTCTGGGTCTACTACCTTCTCCAGGAAGCAATAGAGTGTAATTGTTAAGAGTGCAGTCTTTGAAATTTGACAGAACCGGGTTCAAACCCCCATTTTCAATTACAAATAGATATTTATGTATGAAATGATGAGATGTCTGGGATTTGCTTCAAAATAGTGCAGGAAGGGGAGAGTCAGTGAGAGTGTTATGAAGCAAGATTGGCCATGAGTTGATAATGGCTGAAACTGGGTGATGGCTACATGGGGAGACCTGGGTATCCATGGACGCATAGATACATCTGCCTACCTTGTATAAACAGGAAGTCCTCACTTTGCATGGTTCTGACATGCATGGATGGCAGTTACCATGGTTTAGTTAAGGAACACCAATCTCCCCACAACACAACTCAACTTTCAGTTGCCACGGGATATTAACTGGAAGTTGTTATACAAAGCACACACTTTGGTGCACAAATCACTGCATAAACACAGATGTGCCTGTCATCAGTGACTTACCTCATCAGTTCTTTCACATCCTGTCTCTGCTGTTGGTCACTGCCCATCTGTTAACATTTACATACAGACAGAAAGCATGTGCTGAGCTGCCCCATATCTCCTAGCAATAAACCTACGTGACATTTTGCAAAGACAGATAATCAAAAGAGGGAATCAGCCAATAGAAGTGAAAATGCACTAAAGAAATGAAGAGTGATAACACTGAACACAGGTGAACTTGTAGATAAATAGCCAACCGTGGGGAGGTCAGCCTTGCCACCATTCAAGACCGTGGATGCAGTCAGAAGATTCTGTGAAGGCAAAGTAGGAAAAACAGTGGTTAAGACAAAAAGATGATGATATTTCAGAGGAACGGACTCTGGGAAAAATCTTCACACTGAAGGTACTCTTGGAAGAGTTTCGCAACATGGAAAGCTCAAAGGACCAAGTACCAGAAGCTGATCTACCCTTAGAAAGAGCATGACAGTTCACCAAGGCAGAGAGAAGGTGCTCAGCCGCTGTGCGACGTGAAGGCAAGCAACGTTCAAACTATTCTGCATCTGTTTCTTACAAACAAATAAGCACTTTCATTTTTGTTTTGAATTACAATGTACTAAATAAATATTAGCTTTACTCTTTTTTTCATCTCCCTATAGATTTACAACTGACAGTAAGAGAAATCTTAAAGTTTTGACAAAAATATTTAAAGGTCACCAAATAATTGTAATTTTTCATTGTTTATTAAAATTGCATTGTGTGGTTTCAGCTTACAATTTTACAGTCCTGTGCTACTGTGAAAGTTTCCCATTTTGTTATTTTCCATACTGAATAGTTTTTTCTAATCCCCATTCAGCCGCTTTCTTATGAAAATTATTTAATCTTCCCGTGTCTCAGGTTCCTCATCTGTCACATGAGAATAACAATAGTATTCATTTTGCTAGATTGTTATGAGGATTTAATAAGTTAATGCCTGTCAAGTACTCAACAGAGTGAATGACGTAAATAAAAGATTCCGTGAAGAGTGGCTGTTATTATAGTTATAGAACTGGACCAAAGAGAGATAGAAGGCCCTGAGAGGTCACAGAGTCTCAAAGTATCGTTGCCTTCTGCTACACAGAAGGATTTCAGCACAACTTTTTCTCAAGGAGCCGCCAATTACTTTTTTAATAATTGATTTTATTTTATTATTGGAGTATAGTTGCTTTACAATGCCGTCTTAGTGTCTGCTGTACAACAAAGTGAATCAGCTGTACGTATACATATATCCCTTCCCTCTCGAGTGGAGCCTCCAGTTCTGACTAATGACACAGTGATATATCTCAGTGTCTGTCCCCTTTTTTTTTTTTCACTATTACCACCCCACTCCCGCTCCACAGGAGCCTTTTTAGAAGTCTTCCCCCTAATCTACTCCCACTATGAAATATTAACAGCATGCGTTAGTTGCTCAGTCGTGTCCAACTCTTTACGACCCAGTGGACAGTAGCCTGCCAGGCTCCTCTCTCCAAGGAATTCTCCAGGCAAGAATACTGGAGTGGGGAGCCCTTTCCTTCTCCAGGGGATCTCCCAGACTCAGGGATGGAACCCAGGTCTCCTGCATTGCAGTCTGAGCCACCAGGGAAGTCCATTAATAGTGTAGATGATACACTGTATATTCATGTGTTTATGCACTATACGGATACTTGCATCTTACACAGGAAAGGAGTAAAGTCCCACCCCAATCAACAGTTTACTCTCTTGGGAGGATATCATTGCTATTGAGAATGCATGCTGTATTACTGATGAAGATGTAACAGACATGCTGACTGGCTATCCAAGGCCCTTCTTGACATCTTCGTCTTCCTACCACTAACCCCTGTCCCATCCTCCACCCTCTGCCTTCTCCTTTCTAAGGGAACCCTAATATTTTGTTTATTTATTTATGTTAATCCACTGTCACAGATGGGGTCGTGTACTTTATTCAGCCAGTTAGGTAACCCTGTTCTCTTTGCTAGTGATTTCACTAGTGATTGGTTAGGAATGGGTGTGCGAAACAGTTCTGGGCAAGATGTGAGGACCAAACTGACAGGTGACTTTGGGGAAAGGTCTTTTCATGACTCAAAATGGACACACCAGAAGAGAGGGCCTGCCCTTTCCCCTTGGGTGTTGGCAGGTCTAGATGTATTAGCACCTCTAGATCTTAAACTCTGAAAGGTAGCCTTTCATCTTTCAGATGAGTTAGCTTAAGAACCCAACTGACATGCATTAGATACACAATGAATGGAAATAACCGAGGTTCTTGATGAGATGGAGTTGCTGGACTAATCAATCCTGGAGCTGCCCTGCCTTGAACCTTGTTATATGAGATAATGCTCATACTTTTTCTCATTGCTTTGGCTTGCTGAGCTGCTTGTAGTCAGAAAGTAACATTGCGGGTGGGGGGAAATCTATGATAACAAAATACTTTAGAAAGAATATACTACTAAAAAGTCAAGGTATCCATATAAATTGAGGATCACTGCATCTGGAGATGAGGACTGGAAACATGTTTCTGAATAACCTCATCTCTATTCATAGCTCCAGCACCCAGACCCCTGAATTATCTGGGTTTGAATCCTATTCATCTATTGATCACATGGATGGCCTTGGTAAGTTACTCTTTTGAATGTCAATTGCCTTCTTAGTAAAATAGAGATGAGAACATCTGTACTGGAGTGTGAGAATCAAAAGAAATAATACCAACAAAGTGTTTAGAACCGGTCTGACGAATATATAATATTTAATATACAAATAATATATAATAAAATAAAGTGTATATGTAATACATATGTGGGCTTCTCTGGTGGCTCAGACAGTAAAGAATCTGCCTGCAATGCAGGAGACCCGAGTTCGATCCCTGGGTTGGGAAGATCCCCTGGAGAAGGGAATGGCAACCCACTCTAAGGTTCTTGCCTGGAGAATACCACGGACAGAGGAGCCTGCCAAGCTACAGTCCATGGAGTCACAGAGAGTTGGACACAACTGAGAGACTTACACACACACACACACACACACACACACACACACACACACATATATGTGATAAAACGTACCTCTTACTATCATTTCTCTTATACTAATGGCTTCCAACACAATCTCTCCATCCCTGTCTGGTCCCAAATTTTCTCCAGATATTTTTACTCGATTGTTTCAATGTATTATGAATCTAACTAACTTCCTGCCTCCTTCCTCTAAACCACACTTGCCTTCCTATGTTCTGGATCCAACACCCTTCACCTACATGAATTTCTACTTCGGCATCCTTAGAAAATGCATCTCTGCAAAGCCAGCTCCGTGATCCCTCAGGTGTTATCAGGATAAATGGTCTCCTCTAGTCTCCCATTACAGTTTGTGTCTCTCATATCATTTTTCATTATGAGTAGATAATACTCCTGTCTTACCAAAATGTAAGCTCCTTGCAGACAGAGACTGTAATAGAAAGATGGCACCACATCCTTTCTGCCATTCCCTAACTGTGTCCTTATTTTTAATCAAGCATTTACTCTCTGGTCCATTAGCTTAGGGGAAAGATGACCCCCCAACACTCTAGCTAAAGAGAAGGACTTTTATTGCCTATTTGTAATCCTATCCTGCTTAGGCCTGGGTTTTAGAACCAGTCAATGCCTGACATTTCTTTCCATATGGGGATTGGTTTTGAAAGGAGCATGTGACCTGATCTCACCACTGGAAAATAAGGTGAACTTTGCTAGGTAATTCTGGGAAAAAAGGATCTATGCTTTTAAAAGCAAACCTTCATAAAAGCTGTCCTCTCTTTCATAAGTCCTGGTATCTAGAAGAGTCATTTGTCACAATGTGGGAAGACAATCTTGAAGAGGAGGCCCATGCCTAGAGCAGAGGTGACCTGGGAGCCCCTGAATAATTAAACCCCAAAGCCTGCCCTACCTCTCAACTTCCACTTGCATAAGCCAAAAAAAAATTCTTATTAAATTGAGGTGACTTGTAACAGGAAGAGTCCTAACTGATACAGGGAGTATCTGTCACATGGCAGGCATCCGATAAATGCTTGTGTGTTGGATAAACCCATGATATGCTGGCTCTCTGGATTTTGCCCACAGAGCAATCTTCTCCACACAAGTCCCCGTCAGCTCCCCTCCTTGTCTGAACTTTTGGTAGGAGTAAGTTATTTTCTAAAACTGAAACAAAGCATCCTGGGGTGACAGGAGTGTTCATGTCCATCCAGTCAAGTTCTCTCTTGGAGATTTCCTGAAGGAACACAGGCGAATCTGCACTCACTGACTCTCATTTTTCTAGACTTTGGACTTCTACCTTTAGCTGGCAATTGTAGTTATCATTTCAACATACTTATATGAAGGTTTAAGCTTATTACTTCCTGGCCATAACCCTGCTGCTACAGCTGCTGCTAAGTCGCTTCAGTTGTGTCCAACTCTGTGCGACCCCGTAGACGGCAGCCCACCAGGCTCCCCCATCCCTGGGATTCTTCAGGGAAGAACACTGGAGTGGGTTGCCATTTCCTTCTCCAATGCACAAAAGTAAAAAGGGAAAGTGAAGTCGCTCAGTAGTGTCTGACTCAGTGACCCCATGGACTCTGGAGTCATATAATATAATCAATAAGCTCTCTACAAACCACAGTTTTTAGGATGGATTATTATTATGTATTCAATCACCAAATAATTGAGATATAAATTTCCATAGAATGATAAAATTTTTGTTTTCTGTTGTTTATTTTCTCATTTCTAGATGTAGATTATTAAGAGTTTTATTGTCAATGAATAGTATTTCTTGATTTGAATATTTATCTGGTGTCTAATTTCCTCCTGTCCCCATCACTTACTGTTTTAAATGGTACTCCCTATCTTAGGGACTCCAGATGGGCCAGAGACCGTCACTGATCCTCAAGCAGACATCCATGGGTTCCCAGGACCTAAGAGATGATCTTACATGAGAGGATCATCCAACCGCCCAGCTTTGTGCTGTGCTTGGCCAGCTAGGTAAATCATCTCTCAGAGATCCTGCATGTGAACCATAAATAGAGAAAGATACACAATGAGGAATGGAAAAAACTTAGGCTCAACCACGTTAAAATTAAGTACCTCTGTTCACCAAAGACCAGATAAACAGTGAAAAGATAAGCCATAAAATGAGAGAAAATATTTGCAACATTATGTAAGTGATTGTTACAAAGAAGAATTCTTAAAAATTAACATGAAAGAGATAGACAACCCTACAGCTCTATGGAAAAGTTTTGGTGCCCCTTTAATGGACACCAAAGGGAAAATCCAAATGGCCAATAAACAGTATGCCCAAATATTCAACCTCATGTGAATGAGGCTGAAGGCCCAAGTGTGACTGAAGCCCCAATAAGACACCATTGTACATCCAACAGATCAGCAAAATTAAAATATCTGAAAGTAACTGAGACTTCCCTGGTGGTCCAGTGATTAAGAATCTGCCTTGCAATGCAGGGGACATGGCTTTGATCCGTGGTGGGGAACTAAGATCCCACATGTCTTGGAACAACTAAGTCTATGAGCCACACCTACTGAACCCACATGCCACAGAGAGCCCAAGGGCCGCAGGGCAGGTCCCACCTGCATGACGCAAGAGAGACTCTGCTTGCTGCAACTAAGACCCAACACAGCCAAATAAATAAGTGAAATTTTAAAAATATCTTAAAATAACAAATATAGACAAGCGTATGAAACAAAGGGAACACAAATACAGTGCAGGAGGGAGTATAATTGTACAACTACTTTGAGAGAGTTTGGCACTATTGAATACTTTATGACTCATCAATTGCATGCCTAAGAATGTACCCCAGAGATATCTGTCCACATGTGCACCAAGAAACATGTAAAAGAATGTTCCGAACATAATAGCAAAAAATGAGAGACAATCTAAATAGCTACCAATGACAGAATGGATAAATAAATTATGGCATATTCTTACAACGAAACACTACTGGGCAATGAAAATGGATGAGCAGTGGCCAAGCTGGCAGGAAGTGGTAAAAGAGTGTGGAAGAGATGAGGCCAATTTCCTTCAAGGCGGATGGCCTTGTCTTCTGGGAGCTTCTTCTTTATCTATTCTCCTCTCTCATAACATCTGAACTCTGGATTAAGTTTTGGGTTAAGCCCTCTTTGGAGCTAAGCAGATTTCATAGTCAGCTTCCTGCTGGTGCAGACACTGGGGTCCAAGGGTTGCTTTATGCCGTCAACACTTGACACTAGGAGGCTTCTTCTTCTTCTTTTTTTTTTTTTTTTGGACAATGCTTGTAAAACCGAGAAGGTTTTGGTCAGTTCCATGAGCCAGTCACCATTCCCAAGTTCTTCTCTGAACATAGTTCTTCAAGTTGCTTTATTTCTTTGCTTCCTTGGTCAATAAGTGCTTTTCTCTCTCATTTTAATGATAGCTCCTCAAGTCCAGGGCTTCCAGGTAGCTCGGTGACAAAGAATCCACCTGCCAATGCAAGAGACACAGGAGACTCGAGTTCAATCCTTGGATTGGGACGATCCCCTGGAGGAGGAAATGGCAACCCACTTGCCTGGAAAATCCCACAGACAGAGGAGCCTGTCGGGCTACAGCCCATGAAGTCTCAGAGTCAGACGAGAATGAGCACACACACACGTACCTTGAGTCCATCTGAAACACAGGCTGCGTTACAAACCCTTCAACCGTCAGTCTCATCTTTGGCACAGTCCTGGCGCTTGGTTTGGCTGAGTAGTTTTAATGAACCTTTGAAAAATGCTTTAAACAACTACAATTTTCTCTTCTTGTTTTGAGTAAAGAAGCAACTGACTTTTCTAACTCTGTAAAAATCCACAATTCTGGTCATACTCAGTAATCTGGCCACTTCTTGCCTGCGCTTGTAATATCTTACAGGAAGGAGCAACTAGTACATGTTGACAATGGAATTTTACAGTTACTTCCTCTGGAATTAGGGGCTTAGTAGGCGAGTGTTCTGTCCTTCAAAGTATCGCAGATGACAATCTTGTCAAATGTTTTTGCTTCTGCATGTGAGGACACTGGCTTTCCAGTAAAGAATGTCAGTTTTCTCATCTCTTAACCACTGAGACAACGACATATATTTTGAGTTTTTGTAATGGCAATACCATGCTTTTGGAATCAATTTCTGTATTACTTAGAGTAAGGCTATAGATGAGTAACAAAGAGACCCGCTCAATAATCCCATATGTTTCAGAAGACCAAAGCTTAGTTCTTTTTCAGTTAACGGTCCAGGTTGGTTCTGCCTCACGTGATCACTCAGGGATCCAACTTCATTCCATTTTGTTGCTCTTCTGTTCCCTAGGCCTTGATATGATCTGCTTAATCAAGGTTGAGTCATTGCCTTGTCAGGGTCTTGGTGGGTGAGAAGGGGGAAGAGACTGGGGAGGAGACAGACCCAGATCTTAAGGTGCAGGCCTGGCAAGGCATACAGCACTTCTGCTCACATTCCTTTGAGACATTTAACAGTTGGCCGTATCTAACTCCAAGGAAGGCTGGGCAATGTGACAAGGATAAAGGGAAGAACACAGCTGGCTGGACCATTAAGGTTATTTTACCCCCAAATTTTCTGTCTCAAGCCTTCCACTTAGTTTGCAGCTCTGGAAATAGATTGAGACTCAGGATATTGGCGACAAAACCAGAGCTTCATAGAAGTCCAAAAATACCAGAAGAAGTCCTCCTTTCATGTTTAATACCTATGAAAAAGCCATGTAATTTCACAAGGAGCTGGCTAACGCAGCGGAGCACTGAAATCTTAAACAATGTTTAGCAGGCCAGATAAAGTAAAAAGAAATTAATTGTGCGGGTCTCATTATTACTAGTTTCACATATATAAAATTTCATAGATACGTTCTTCAATAAAAAAAGAATATGAAGATGGTGTTGGTGAAGACAAAAAGAAAGAAAAAGGAAGGAAGGAAAAAGGAAGAAAGAAAGACTAACTCAGGGGAATGAATAAAGAAGATGTGATACATATATGCAGTGGAATATCACTCAGCCATCAAAGGAACAAAACTGTTGCCCTTTGCAGAGATGCGGATGGACCTAGAGACTCAGACAGAGTGAAGCAAGTCAGAAAGAGAAAAACACATATCATATCATATTGCTTATATGTGGAATCTAGAAAAATGACACAGATGAACTTATTTGCAAAGCAGAAGTAGAGACAGAGACATAGAGAACAAACATATGAATATGAAGGATGGCAGGGGTGTAGGATGAACTGGGAGATTGGGATTGACATATACAAACTACTATGCATAAAACAGTTAATTAATGAGGACTTAAAAATTGAAAAATTAAAAAAAAAAAAAAGAATGTGACTTCCAGCTCAGAAAAAAAAAAAAAAAGAGAGACAAACCCAGCACCACACTTGCCATAAAGAAAGCACTTAAATCTCAGCTCTTGTCCCTTGTGAGTTTCTTTTCAGAATATTCATCTCCTGGGGATGTCCTGGCTCGCTTTATAAAAAGATGATGTGATCCAGGACAGTGGAGGGAGCTGATGCAGCCCAGAGACCCTGCTCAGAGATCAATACCGTGAGGCCGTGGCGGCCAAGAGAACACAAGAAGGGCCCCTCACCAAGACCTCTCCTGGCTGGCAAGCCCCTTCTCACCCTTGTCCTCTCTAGCCTCATTGACTGTCTGCTCCAGTCCCATCTTGTTAGGCCACTCTCTCTGCCTTATAGTGGGAAGAAAACGCAGCCTACAGTAAAGCCTACATGGGTTACAGCAGTGGGGGGCAAAGGCAGGGCGTGCATGGCCCGGGGGGAGCTCACCCACCTCGCTCTGTGCACCCGCTGCCCGACTGGCGGGGAGAGTCTGATCTCCTAGCGGCCACTCAGGTTCCTGTTTGCTCCGTTTAGGTGAGCTCAAAAGTGCAGGAAGGTGATGTGATAGATTTGCCCCCAAGTTTCAGTAGGATTATTAAACAGATGCCTCTATTTCTAAATATCAGAGTAAAATGCTGTCTGGGTTGCTTAAGCCAAAGTTCACTCATGTTGACTCTAAAGCCCTGTGTTGGACTATGTTCCCATGAGGAGGTAGCCGGCCACGCGGAAAGGAGGGAACAGAACTAGACGGCATCGGCAAATGAGAAATTTCCGTTAGAGAATACGCACTCAGATTATTATTTTGTGCTCTGTAAAATAGATGCAACACACACACCGTGAATCAGCTATTCAACTATTCAGTCAACACACCAACAATTTGCAAACCCTTGTGATAGTTATGAGGAGGAAAGAGGGAAGAAAACCTTCGCTTTACAGTCCTTCAGGTGGACAAAGAGGAGAAAAACCAGGGAGGACAAAAATGGTCCTAAAAGAAACACCATTAGCGAAGTAAAACATAGCGTAGTCGGTGTGTCAGAATGGAGAAAGAGTGAAAGAAATGCCGATCATTTGATGATTCATTTATTCAGTCATTTACTCCACGGACATTTAGGAAATACTATCTCTGTGCCATTCACTGTGATAGGAACTAGAGACACAAAAAATCAGGTAGGACACGGACCCCGCCCACACAGGTAGAAGTGGAGCCAAGCCACTAAGTAAATGAAAGCCCAGGTATGTCATCAGAGCTTTTGTAGACACGGGTACAAGGGTCAGGGTGATCCAATCACGTGGGGAGTCTGTGGGCAGAGGTCAGAGGAGGCTTCCGAGAAGGGGTGTCTGGGGTGGCCAGGGTGACAGCTGTGACGGGTGAGGGGCAGCAGCACGTGGAAGGCAGGCTCAGAGGCCGGGGAGGCAGGGCAGCCATGCCTGTGCCCACTGACACCTGGGAAGCAACAACGTTACGGGAAAGGCACACGTTCTAGGGACAACGTGATGATGGCAACTGCTGAACCTTATGAACGAGTTGGACTGCTGCTGGGAGACCCCTGCCCTGGTTATCAGCCTGCTGACACCTAAGTGGCACCAGAGCCACCTTGACGAAGCAAAAAGCCAGCTGTCCCACTAAACCTCCTTTGAGGAAATGTTACCCTAAAATTGCCACTCTGGAGCGAACAGAAAGCATCTGGAGGACCCCAGGGATGCACTCTGGAGGTTTACAAAGCTAAGTTGAAGGGCCTCCCTGGGGGTCCAGTGGCTAAGACTCTGTGCTCCCAATGCAGGGGGCCCAGATTTGATCCCTGGTCAGGGAACTAGATCTCATATGCCCCAACCGGGAGTTCTTACGCTGCAGCTGAAGACCCCACGTGCCAAACTGAGACCTGGTGCGGTCAAGTAAACCAGTGAACAAACCAGCAAACACAAAGTTAAAAGCCTGGCTCTTTTATTTTGCCACTTTCGGGATATTAGATCCCTGACCAGGGATTGAACCCTTGCCGCTTGCATTGGAAGCGCAGAGTCCTAACCACTGGCCTGTGGAGTAATTCCCAGAAGCCTGGCTCCCTATTTAACAGATGGACAAAACACCTGCATTAGTAAGATCTCAGTTGTCAGTAATAGACACTCAAGCTGCTGCTGCTGCTAAGTCACTTCAGTCGTGTCCGACTCTGTGCGACCCCATAGACGGCAGCTCACCAGGCTCCCCCATCCCTGGGATTCTCCAGGCAAGAACACTGGAGTGGGTTGCCATTTCCTTCTCCAATGCATGCAAGTGAAATGTGAAAGTGAAGTCGCTCAGTTGTGTCCGACTCTTAGCGACCCCATGGACTGCAGCCTTCCAGGCTCCTCCACCCATGGGATTTTCCAGGCAAGAGTACTGGAGTGGGGTACCATTGCCTTCTCCAAGACACTAAAGCTAGGATAAGTGGAAAAGGTCTAGTACCATAATGATATACGGCTGTCTCTTAACACCAGAGGGTGGCAAGGCATCCAGGCCCCAGGAAGACCACACCTGGCAGGTGGCTGCCCACCAAGGACCACGGTCTCTGCTGCTCTCTGGGCAACTGCATTCTCTGTATGTCTGTCTGCCTGTCTGTCTCTCCCCCTCTCTTAACACAGCAGAACATGGTCGCCCACAGTGGCCTGCATTTCATCTCACAGCTCCCACTTCATGGAAAACCTGGACTCTCTGGACACAGTTCCAGATGCCTGGGGGAGGGTTCTGATTCAGCCGAGTCCAGGAGTGCAGTCAAGCTACACAGATGGCTGCTAGGAGCCAGCGCTGGGGCAAGGGACAAGGGTTCCTGAGAGCTGGGCAGGCTCCCCAGAGGAGGTCAGCCTTAGTTCTTCAGGGCCCCTGTACCCTGAAGATAATAGTCATGGCCTCACCTGGTCATCAGACAAGTATGATGAGTTAATACGTGTAAAGAAATGGCCATATAGTATGTCCTTAGTAAAAGGAGGTGATTATAATTATCATAATTGTCAATAAAGATAGCATGTGATCTATTTTTAGGAAAACCCAATCCAGGAGGCTGGCATGCAGCTTCTTTCCTCCACCAAAGACGTTCACATTAACACAAAGATGGGGGGCAAGGGCCCTCTTCCTTGGCCTCAGCCCCCATCCCTCTCATTTCTCGTATCATAGTCACAGCCTAAAGCTCCCATCCCCACTTTCCCCGCAAGCTTTCTAGGCTATTACAAATCAATCATTTACTCTTTGGGCCCTTGCCACTCCCACTGGTAATGGCTGTGTTTAGGAGTGTTAAGTTCATACGGTGATTATATATCTTTCTTCTTTATTAAACTTTAAAGCCTTGGGTTGAGAGACCAACGTCCTGAATACCGAGGACATTGCCATGCATTTAGCGTTCACTTGATAATATTTGTTGATTCATGATGTTTTCACGTCAAAGGCAATATCCATTTATGGACCCATAAAAGGAATCT
This sequence comes from Capra hircus, assembly GCF_001704415.2. Taxonomy (NCBI): domain Eukaryota; kingdom Metazoa; phylum Chordata; class Mammalia; order Artiodactyla; family Bovidae; genus Capra; species Capra hircus. The sequence goes on along the minus strand of NC_030823.1, from coordinate 70,230,822 downwards.
CAAGAGCTCATTTATTTCAGGCCACTGCCTTCAGGTAGGGTAAGGCTTAAATGTCTGTGTGTTTTGTTCCCACTCTCCTGTAGGCCTATAACCACACAGCTTGGGGTTTGGGAAGGACCTGCTGGGTCTAGTTCAGGCATCTTCGCAAAGCAGGATGTGGGCCTCTGGCCTCCACATGGAGAGCTTACCTTAGCCATCCTCGAGGCTCACTCCAGCTGTAGCTTTTATAGTCTAGGGAGTTATTCGTATGAAAAATCTCAAATCTACCTCTGTGTCAATTCCATTCAATGTTCCTAACTCTGTCTATGGGTCACCAAAGAGTCAGACCCGACTTAGCAACTAGACAACAACAAACAAAAACAGAACACGGATGGCTTTGTGATGGGCCTGGGACCTGGCACCCTTTACTGCAGGGCTGCAATGCTCATACCTGGACAAACATCTCCTTGAGCAAGAACATAAAAAGAAACAATAAGGGATTAAAAATAACTGCTGTGCGTGTAGGCAGTTGGGGAAAATTCTGGACCAAAGAGAAGACTAAAAAGCCTAACAGCCACTTCTGAAGAGCCAGGAGCAACAACAGGGGGTTGGGAGCAAAAGCAGGGTACTGCACCTGCCCCCTGCACACAGCACCACAGAGGGGTGGGCAAACCACCTAAGCCACTCCTCCAGTCTGACCCCTGAAGACATCCTTACCCTCACCCCATATAAGGAACCAATTCACCCAGCCTTGGGGAGCAAGCAAGCAAGGGGATGTGTTGTTTGTTCTTGATCGCTCTGCTGCAGCAGGGACCCTGATAAAGTCTTTCCCGAATTTCTTGTTCAGCCTCTGATCAATTTCTGTTGATTAAGGAGATCAAGAACCCTGGTCAATAACACCCCTCCCCTATGGCAGCCTTCCTCGCACACAGAGTATTGGCCTGGTTTACTCTCTCGTGTCCCCTCTGAGCCTCTTTCCTTCCACCCAGTGTCCTTACATCCTTCACCAGAGATTTACAGACACTTTGTCAGCCCTTTGGCAGGTTGATACACTGTGTTTCTCTTTGCTTCCCTTTCTGGGAGTTCAAAACCCAGTGCATAATCCTCAGGGTGGTCTGATGGCTGGGGGATTGGGACTGGAACTTTGCTCCAGATTTAGCTGTTCTGATTTTTTTTAAAGGCTGTGTAAATCTGAGTTAGGTTTTTTTCCTGGGGGTAGAATCATCACAGTGTTGGCTCATATTAATATTGAAATCGTCATATTGTTTAAAAAAATGGAAACTACTTAAAAAAAATAATATACACTCATCATGAAAAATTCAGGGAAACAAACAAGCAAAACAGGAAGGGAATAACAACAATATTGTAACCCTTCCCTTTTAAAGATAACTATTGTGTACATTTGGGGATATATTCTTCTAGACATCACTTTCTATGCATAAACACACGCACACAAAGTTTTACAAATACACACAGTTTTACAAAAGTGGGATTGAATGTCTGATAAATTAGAGATGGTTGCTAAGTCTTTGCTATTCTTCTCATTGAAAGGTGGGGTCTATTTCCTCTCCCCTGCTTCTGGGCTGGGCCTGCAGCTGGTTCCAAAGGATAGAATATAGGGAAATAACACAAGGTAATTTCCAAGGCTGGGCCTAAAGAGATCTCAGTTTCTGCCTTCGTCTCTTGGAAGACTCTTCTTGGGGGCCAACCATTATGCTATGAAGCATGACAGCCCCTTGGGGAATTGGAACTGGTGTCTGAGAATGCACAGTTGGTTTTCAAACCTAGCTGTCATCAGAATCATATGGAGGGCTATTAGAATGGAGATTCCTGGGCCCCATTTTCAAAGATTCTATTATGCTAGCTGGTGTCAATGATCAACTATTGAGAATGAGGTCATTTTGGTCCTTCCAGTTATCCCAGAGTCCCAGTCAGTACCAAGGGATAGAAAATAATCCACAGGATCATAAAAAGTAATAAATTGTCATTTTAAATCATTAAGTTTGGGGGTAGTTTGTTACAACAGCAATAGATAGCTGAAACAATTACGCATAATGACACCAAATGGTAATACAGTGTTTCCTCTGTGCTGGGGACAGTCATAAATTCTTTATACATATTAGTTCACAGATCCTTACAATAAATAATCCTATGAAGTAAATACTATGATTATGTATTATTGTCCCTGTTTTACAGATGAGGAAACGGAGACACAGGGAAATCAGACACTTGCTCAGGGCGGCACACTGAGTAATTGATGGTGCTGGGGTTTGAATACATAGAGTCCATCAGGTTTCAGAGTCTGTGCTCTAAACCACCATATCCCACCGCCTCTCTGCTGCTTCCTCTCATTTAACCTACGTGAACAATTTTCAGTGTCAATAAATATTAATCTACAAAGTTATACTTAAGGAGTCACATGTTGAAATCTTGAGTCAATTATCCAAAGTATTAGCAGTCTCTCCTAGTTTTGAAATTCTCTTCACTGGATATATATCCTATTAAAATTTGTCAAGTTGTTGATAGAATGTGTTGAATAGAACAAAGATTAGTAGGAGTCCCCTTGAACCCACCTGAGAGCTCCATCCAGAGGGACATCATTTAGCAACAATCTTTAAGTATGAATTATTCAACAATGTGGAATCTACCCAGGGCTCTGTTATCTTAGCCACTGGTCCTCAAGCACAGGCTGGGAGATAGACTACATAGAAACTGGGTAGGCACTTGTTAAAATACAGGTTCTTAGGCTTTGCCCCAGCCACTCCAGTAACTGAATCTCTGAAGATGTGGCCCAGGAATCTACATTCTATTAGCCCTCCATATAATTCTGATGACTGCTAGGTATAGGAAGCACTGATTTAATCTCCATTTCTCCTCATCTGTATCAATAGCTCTGTTAAATTCCACACCATATTTCACGTACACTAAGCCAATGGGAATTTTCTAGTTGTCCTTTGAGAGGTGTCCTGACTCTGTTCTTATCAGATACAAGACTTTCTCTCTGGACAGTTTTCATTTCTAAAATGAGGATGCTGGATTAATTTTCATAGTGGATGCTGTGGTATACCCACACATCCTTCTTCAAGACTAAGTCACTCATTCCCTCAACCGTTGGGCCGACTGACAGTTCACAGGTGGCCCAGGACCACATCTCCCCCAGAAGCATAGCCTGTATCCAGCAAGGAGCTGATGAGGAAGTGTGAAGACCCAGCCCCCCTGTCCTCAAGGTGAGTCAGTTCTGAAGAACCATCCCCTAGGGTTGACCTGAGACATTTATTACGTCTGCATCACAGTTCAATTAATCACTCTGCCATTTCTACTCCCTCCAGTCACCCGCTGGGAGAAGGAAATGGCAGCCCAGTCCAGTATTCTTGTGTAGAGAATCCAGTAGACAGAGGAGCCTGGTGGGCTCCTGTCCATAGGGTCACACAGAGTCGGACACGACTGAGGCGACTTAGCATCCATGCATGCATTGGAGAAGGAAATGGCAACCCACGCCAGTATTCTGGCCTGGAGAATGCCAGGGACAGAAGAGCCTGGTGGGTTGCTGTCTATGTGGTCGCACAGAGTCGGACACGACTGAAGCGACTTAGCAGAAGCAGCAGCCAGTCACCCATAGGTGTGGATGCCAAGGGCACTCAACAAACTTCCTGCCTACAACCTCCATCTTGGTCAGTTTTCGAAGGGACTGATTGCCACAGTGACCTCCCGTTCCTAATTCAGAAGGAAGTGACAGCGCAGACTCTCAAGACCTTTTCAACCATCCTGGGCTCTCTGTTAAGCTCAAGAAAAGCCTTCTCCTTGTCATCCTCCTCCCATTCCTTCTCCATTCATCGAACAAACCTTCACTGTACTCCTACGACATGCCAGGCCCTGAGTTCAGAGACTTGCCCGTGTCTCCAGCAATGGACACAGAGCAAGCACTTAGGCGCTGAATGACTCCTCTGTCTTTTTGCCATTTGTCAACATTGTGCTCTTTCCCAGGCTACAGGACTAGCCCTCTTCCTGCTCTGAACATGACCCAGCGGGCCTTTTTATTGCCCTGATTGTGGTTGGCAGGGCCCTTCTTTGTAGGGGCTTTAGGCTTTCTGAATCATTCTCATGAGTTTATGTCTGTCTTTGAATTCCCCCTCTTAGATTTTGAGTTTATTCTCCCACCTCTAGTAGCCAGGCTGGGCAAAGATCAATATACGTGTTTCATTCATTCAGGACACTAACGCCTATTTTACGCTTACTAGGCTTGCAGTGCGGAGAAGGCAATGGCAACCCACTCCAGTACTCTTGCCTGGAAAATCCCATGGACGGAGGAGCCTGGTAGGCTAAGAGTCGGACACGACTGAGCGACTTCACTTTCACTTTCATGCATTGGAGAAGGAAATGGCAACCTACTCTAGTGTTCTTGCCTGGAGAATCCCAGGGATGGGGGAGCCTGGTGGGCTGCTATTTATGGGGTCGCACAGAGTCGGACACAACTGAAGCGACTTAGCAGCAGCAGCAGCAGCAGGCTTGCAGTGGAAAATCTAGGGGAAATGAATTTAAGCCTTTCCAGAAGGGCTGAGGCAGAAGGGATTAGAGTTCAAATTTTCATCCTCAGGCAACATTGGATTGAACCAGCCACATTTGCTGTTGCCACCCCTGTCTTGTCAACTCCAGCCCCTGAGGCACTCTTCAGCGGCATCCGCACTCCCTTCATGGATTTCCAGCCTCCCACCTTCTGTTCTGCACACTCCCCACTCCCTTCACTGTCTATCATTCTCATTTTTCACTTGAGTTACAGTCACAGTTTACTTGAATCATATGCATCTTTTCCAGGGATCACCATATATTACGCTTTTTCTCATATTGTATTGCAACATTTAAAGTTTGCCCAATGGACTTTAAGAAAACAGAGGGCTCTTTTCAGCTCTTTGCAATCACATCATGGCTCAAGGGCTCTTCGGATATAACAATTGAGCACAGGAGCAGAAAGGAGTCAAGCCCAACATTCTCAGTGTATAAATGAGGAAACCAAGAAACATCGAAATCAAGCAGCTTTCCAAAGGTCACACAGCAGTAACTGTCAGAACAGGAAAAATGGCACCTTCATTCAGTAAGGAAAGAATCCATGAATATTATATTTTAGGAAGGGCTCTGCCTGTCAGACATGCTAATTTCTGTATATTACCTAGGAATACTATTGGGGTTGGCCAAAAAGCTCATTTGGGTATGGAAAAACTCAAATTTGGGTATGGAAAAACCCAAATGAGCTTTTTGGCCAACCCAGTTGCTCAATTACTGACAGAAGTAGACATATCCTTATTAGTTAGGCCTCTCTCACTCCTCCTTAGAGGTCAAGACCAAGCCCTCGGTGCCCCATTTGACTAGATCAGTACCAGATGAATCCAGGTCCCAGTCCACCTGGTTCCAGAATTTACAAGTTGTCTGGCCTTAAAAACACCATTTAACAGCTATATCCTTGGACTGCCAGCTTCCCAAGTGGCGCTCGAGGTAAAGAACACACCTCCCAATGCAGAAGACACAGGAGATGCCAGCTCAATCCCTGGGTTGGGAATGTCACGTGAGTGTATGTTCCTCGGTTCTTTGTCCCATCTCAACAAAGATTTGGAGTGACGGACATTAAAGCTCCCTTGGCGTGTCACAGCTCTCAGGTCTTGGATAGACCGTGTTATAGCTCTCAGGTCTCAAATGGACCGTGGTATAGCTCTTAGACAAATCAGTGTTATAGCTCTATTTTATTTAGAAGATAGCAGGAAAATCCATCTTCGAGGCGTGAGGGCACGTCGATCTAAAGACACGAGGAGAAGAGCGCCCCAGCGCTGAGGGGGAGAGAGAGAGAGAGAGCTGGCTCTGGCTCCTCTATTTATATGTTTATCTATCCCTGGGTCTGTCCTATGTAAATTGGGCCAAGCAGGAGAGTTGTTTGTTTTACCTGAGGTCCTCACTCCGGTCCTCAGACCTTCTTTTGTTTCATTTTTGAGGGCTTTTCTCTTCCTTCTCTGTAGCCACCGCCATTTTGGACTCCTTTTCCCTGTTCTGCCTACCTAACAGGAAGATCCCCCAGTGAAGTGGCAACCCACTCCAGTATTCTTGTCTGGAGAATCCCATGGACAGAGGAGCCTGGTGGATGACGATCCATGGGGTCACAAAGAGTCGGACACAACTGAAGCAACTTAGCACATACACACACATCCTAGGATGCCCACCTTGCCTGGCTCCCACAGTTGTGGGGCATCAGGCAAGATAAAGGGACAGGGAGCCCTTTGCCCCAGGAGGAGCTGTTCTCTTTCCTGCTCACTGGAATCCTCCATGGAGCTCAAAATTGAGGTGGGGGTTCTGCAAGGGGAAGAGGTAGAGGGTGGCGGGGAGCAGGGGCGAATGAGGGTGGGACCTGGTTTCTGGAAAGCTTTTATTTTTTTAAAGCTGCTCAGGTGATTCGGATATACAGTCAAGAGGGGGAGCCACTGACAAAGTATAAAAGACAAGTAGAAGAGGGAAAATCAATTACACTGTTAGCTAATAAGATGTCTTAGATTATCTGCACATTTAAAATTCTGTTTAGAGTTGATTAGGCTTCCCTGGTGAATCAGATTGTAAAGAATCTGCAGGATACCTGGGTTTTATCTTTGGGTCAGGAAGATCCCCTGGAGAAGGGAATGACAACCCATTCCAGTGTTCTTGTCTGGGAAACCCCGTGGATAGAGGAGCCTGGTAGGCTACAGTCCATGGGGTTGCAAAGATTCAGACACGATTTAGCCATTAAATAACAACAACAAACATTCTTGAGGTGATTTTGTAAAGTCACTAAAAAAGGAAAGTGTTAATCATGCCTGGTAAGGAGGAGAAAAGATACAGCGAATGTGAAATGAATGGGCTTCCCAGTGTCACAGCGGTAAAGAATCCATCTGCCAGTGAAGGAGATGCAAGAGACGGGTTTGATTTCTGTGTTGGGAACTTTCCCTGGAAGAGGAAATGGCAACCCAGGCCCGTATTCTTGCCTGGAAAATTCCGTGGACAGAGGAGCCCATGGCTACAGTCCCTGGGTTGCAAAGACTCGGACACTACTGAGTGACTAACAGGGCTGATAACAAAATGCCTGCCTTTTTCAGGGCATTCAAAACCCTAATCTCAGGTCCCTTTCCTCCTAGAAAAGACGTCTATTACTTCAGTGACATTCCTTTTACCTTGCAGTCTACACACACACACCATGACTCATCTCCTCCAGCCTCCATTCTGAAGTCAGATTCTAAGTCATGTCTTTTATCCTTTGACCTCTGAGTAATCAGTCTGGACCCAGTCTGTTCTTTCAGGTCCAGGAAAGCAATCTGACCAGGTTCTGGAAAATGGTTTCACAGTAGCCCCAATCTCCATAGCGTGCTCCATAAACCAGGCCCCTGATGTCCTGCTTGGGAGAGGATGAGAGTTCTAGTTCTCCTTTTTAAGTAATTCTGTGGCCTTGAGCAAACTGCTCAATCTCTAGGTCTCTGAATTGATTGTTATCATCTGCTCATAACCTTTTACAAGCTAATATTTCCCTCCTTGTACAAGTGGAGAGTAAGCAGAAATTTGCCGCAGTGGCCTTCACGTTAAAGGAAACGGGTAGGAATGAGAAATATAAATTTGAAGAGCATTTCATTCAATCCCTGAGATACCAGGGTTATTCCTGTCTGCCCAGCACCTGCTTCCTCTCTCGTGGGGGCAGAGCCGGCTTCCTTTGGGGAACTGCTTCTTTCCCCCTCCATACACTGATCAGAGCGCCCTGGGCCATTCCTCCGGGGCCCCAGGGGTGGACATGCGACCCCAGCTTAACCATAACAATAGCCTACTCATCCAGCCACAGCAGTTGGTATGGGGATTCACCTAATGACCAATCTAAAACAAACCAACCAACGAACAGAAAAGCCAGGGATTTTTCCAAATAAAGCTGGTGGGGAAACCCTCTCCTTTCTTGTCGAGTTGCTGTATAAGTGCAACACCAGAGCTACCATATGAGAAGGCTGAGAGGGTGAGGCCACTGTGCAGAGAGGTGAGGCTGAGACAGACACGGAAACAAGGAAAGAGAGTCCTGGGGTCATGTTCCCTCTGAGTGTCCTGGCCATTTTCCTTCAGATTCTTTGAGCTATCCCAAGCTTCACCACCCCTCTCCAAAGCCTCAAGATTTCTTTTTTCACTTAAGACAGCTTGTTTTAGAATTTCTGTCACTTGCAACCCAGAGTCTTGATGAACAGAAGTATTCTGTCAGCTTCCTTCTCTACATTACCTTGTTTGTTTTTTTAAAGATTTGATATGGACCATTTTTAAAGTCGTTCTTGAATTTGTTACAATACTGCCTCTGTTTTATGTTCTGTTTTTTTGGCTGAGAGGCATATGGAATCTTCGTTCCCTGACCAGGGGTTGAACCCCCAACCCCCTGCATTGGAAGGCGAGGTCTTAACCACTGGACGGCCAGGCAAGTCCCAACATACGCTTTTTGGAAACTTCAAAAATGTGAGGCTCTGTGAGCTGAGTATGTTCCTGTCTTTCCTAGATCAGAGTCGGAAGCTTCAATGGTCACCTTGGATACACCAGGGACGGTACTTCCTAGCATCCCCTTGCCTGTCTGATTCTAGAGAGAGCTGGCCAAAAGTGAGGTTGTGTGAACTGCGGGAGTCAGCTGTGAAGCAGTAGCCACCACACTCCCAAGGCCACTGGTGGCTGGAGCTCATGAGGGGGACACACCGGTGCAGCCAGGCTCGAGTGTGTCCCTGCCCTTCCCCACTCCTCTGTGACCCCCACCACACACCATGAGATGCTTTGTCGCCAACTCACAGAGGCAGTAACTGCAAAGCGCCAACATCCTCCCAAAGATTCCGCACCAGCCCCTTGGTGGCCCCAGGCCAGCAGCCAGACTCACCTTGTTCTTTCTTGTGAGCTCTGCTTTGCTCACATGCACCACGGCTGGTGAATGACTGTTCGGTGATTCTCCGCTCAGATCTTTCCTTATCCAATTCCTCCCACAATTGTGTCTGATCTGACTCTTATAGTAAATTCCTTATTCCATAATACTCATAGTGGTTCTGCTTCCATAGCTTAACCCTGACTAAGACAAATGTCGCCGGGTGAACCCTAAGAAGCTTCCTGCCTCCTTTGTTTCAAACCCACACTCAGCCCTTCTATCTCCACGGTGCTGCTTCCCGCTGGCCACTCATCTTTCCCCGCCTCCATGTGTCCGTGGGAAAATCCGATCCTAGTCCTGCTCATCTTACTATTGTGTTCCCTGCTGTCTCAAGCTACTCTGGCCTCCGGCCTCCGCCTGCCTCACTGTTACATGTTTTCCTACTCTCCAGTCCAATCATAAGACTGTCTGGCAGACAGCCTAGAGATTCAACACAGACTGGCACCCAGTGAAGGCGAATGTTGGGACGTCCTGCCCAGAGACTCTCACTTCTGGTTTCCATTTAGGAAATGTCACTGCTGCTGCTACTGCTGCTAAGTCGCTTCAGTCGTGTCCGACTCTGTGCGACCCCATAGACGGCAGTCCATCAGGCTCCCCAGTCCCTGGGATTCTCCAGGCAAGAACACTGGAGAGGGTTGCCATTTCCTTCTCCAATGCATGAAAGTGAAAAGTGAAAGTGAAGTCGCTCAGTCGTGTCCAACTCTTAGCAACCCCATGGACTGCAGCCCACCAGGCTCCTCTGTCCATGGGATTTTCCAGGCAAGAGTACTGGAGTGGGGTGCCATTGCCTTCTCCGGAAATGTCACTAGAGAAGGAAATAAATACTCTCCAAGATGACTTATTGGGCACTGTGTGTCACCTACAGTAGAGGCCAAAGAAACCTTTTAAAAATGAATTAACAGCAAAACTATATGATGCGAGAATTGTCAAGGAATATTTTAAAAATCAACATGGTATGCTGTTGACCCATTGGGCACTCCATGTATGGGCTTGAAATTTCCACTGGGATAGGCTTAAGATCTCTGCCAGCTCATGATAATGGTTCACAAGCTAGAGCTATTCATCTCAGTCTGGCCATTGCTCAACGTGTGACCTTGGCTGAGTCACCTGGTCTCTCTCTCTAGAACCAGTCTAGGCTGGTCTGTACGAATTAGTGAAGCAAACAGAGAAAGATTTAAAAATCATGGTATCTCGGGCTTGGAAGCACTCTTACTCTTTTTCATTCAGATGATTTTGAGGCTTTCTTTTCTGAGAAAATGAAACAATCACTGCTTCCTAACTTCATTCTCTTTACCTGGACAGTTTCTCTACTCATATTTTCTCTTCCCTTTTCATTTTAGAAAAATAAAGACAATTTTTTGGGGGGTTAAACTTCCCACTTACAATCTTGATTTCCTCTTCTGTTGTGGGCTTAAGACTCTTGCCTCCTTAATTATCCTCTTCTTATCTTGCATCTTCCTCATTTCTGTTCTACCCACTCAATCCACTGAGAGATCAAAGTTAAAAACACAAAAAGCAACAAAAATCCATTTCATTAGTCCTTCAAGCTCTCCTTCCATCCCTCCTCAAATGCTTGGAAACAGTAACGAACGCTGCTGCCTTCAGCGTGTGTTCAGTTGCTTCAGTCCTGACTTGACTCTCTGCCTTCATTACCTCATCCTTAAATTCTTACAATTCTAATTTTGCCCTGGACTGTTTGTTGTGAGTCAGGTACTTCTAGGACTCCAACCTCTCATCCAGTGTTCTAGGCAAGGCAGGTGAGCCATGCTTCCTTCTTAAACTGATGTTACCAGTTTCCCAGAAGGACTAACTTGCAGTTGCCTGCCTGCTCTATGCTTTGCTATGGTGCCATATGGCAACTTGCAGCCTGCCTCTGACTTCTGTATCAGTCTATGTCTTCAGGATTTTAGGAACATGAGACTTCTTCAAGGTCCCTTTCCTTGTCCTAAGTGGTTCTTAAAATATCCCTATTTCTCCTAATACTGTTGCTTTGTAAGAACAGAAAGAGAGCCTTGGAAATTAGGCTACAGGTTTACACAGGATGTGCATCGCTGCTGTACCATATTCAGTACGGTGGTCGCACACTTCATATTCTCAATGCTCTCTTTTTTGCTCATAATGATAGTATGCTTTTCCGGTTCTCCTGTTCCTCTCTAACTACTGTTTCTTTAGTCATTGTTTTTTTTTCTACCATGCCTTATAGGTGTTCTTTGATGGTTCTTGGCTTTCTTTTTGGTCTCTCATATTGCATTGGCTTCCCAGGTGGCACAGTGGTAAAGAATCCACCTGCCCATGCAGGAGGTGCAAGAGATGTGGGTTTGATCCCTGGGTTGGGAAGATCCCCTGGAGGAGGAAATGGCAACCCACTTTCGTATTCTTGCCTGGAAAATTTCACAGAGAGTGGAGCCTGGAGGGGTATAATTCATGGGGTTGCAAAGAGTCAGACATGACTGAGTGACTGAGTGTGCATACACACACACACGCACACACACACACATATCTCAGGCTTGGAAGCAACGTGAGGAGTCAACTCTAATTCAGGCAACTGACCCTTGCTTGTCTCCATCAAATCCCACTGACTTTACTTGACCCCTCCCTCAGTTGGGGCCCTATGGCCGTGTACCACTTGTCCCATCACTGCAGCCTGAAGCTGAGAGTGGTGACTCAGGCCTCTGTTGGGACTCTGCCAAGAGCTGGGACAAGTGTCTAACAATATGATTTTTTCCAGACAGAGTTAGGCACCCTAAATTGTTTTTAATTATGATGTGTCTTTGGGTGTTTTTTTAAAAAATGGAATTTCATTTATTTATTCTGTTTCATTTTTGGGTCACACCTTACAAAACAGCTTGTGAAATCTTAGTTCCCTGATCAAGGATCAAAGTTGCGCCTCCTGCATCGGATGGGCAGAGTCTAAACAACTGGACTGCCAGGGAAGTCCCAGGCACACTAAATTTTTAACAGGACACTGCTGCCCAGTTTGACAAGAGACATGGATGGTGGGGAGGATTGGGAGAACTGGGGACTTGCCAGAGGAAGGATATATTGCCAACAAGAATCCGTCAGGCCGGTACTGGGCATCTACTATGCTCCATGCTTTCTCTGTGTTGACGTTTAATCCTCACAGCAACTCTGTGAGGTCGTTGTGTTTTCTCCAATTTACAAATGAAGGAATTGAGACCCAGTAATCTCCAGGAATGTACCTTGAGTTGCACAACGAGTAAGTGGCAGACTGGGGGTGCAGACACTGTGGGGCATACTCTGACCTCTGTTCTTTTTCTATGTATAATCCTATACCTCTCTACCCGTCTCTCAGTCATGCTTGATTAAGAGGCTTTTCTAATTTCCTAGTCAGAAGGAACACTGGACCCGGTGGTTCCCAGTGCAGGGGGCCCAGGTTCAACCCCTGGTCAGGGAACTAGACTCCACACGCTGCAACAAAGATACACGTGCTGCAGTGAAGATCTGCAGGCCACAGCTAAGACCCAAGGCAGTCAAATTAAAATAAAGTAATTAAAAAAAAATTTTAAGAATTGACAGGATTATTATTTTTTTTAAAAAAGAAGGAAATTGGAAGCCAACACATCATATTGTATCACCTATCATCCCATATCGTGTGTAATGCCATGTCACATCACATCAGTGTTTGGTTAGGTAAATTTGGAGAAGAAAATGGCAACCCACTGCAGTATTCTTGCCTGGAGAATCCCATGGATGGAGGAGCCTGGTGGGCTACAGTCCACGGGGTCGCAAAGAATCGGACGCGACTGAGTGACTTCACTTTCACTTTCAGGTAAATTGATGATTAAACAATGGGGGTTTCTTTCAGTCACACATATTTAGTTATTTTCACCTCTTCTTTTTGTTGTCCACATATGTTTCCCAGGTATACAACTCCTCTGGGTATTTGAGCTGGTTGGATTTTGCCAGGCCATTAAAATCAGGGGCAGGTGGGCCTGACCAGGTAAATCAGGTAAGCAGAGGTCTTTACTTGAAGTTGCTTTGACAAGGATTTTTTGGGTTTTCTACACATCCTGTCCTACATTGGTCTTCAGAACCTCCTGAAGCACCATGGGCTAAATTGGAAAACGACCTGCCCTGATCAGTTAGTAGCAAAGCCGGCCCCAGAGGCTAAGTTCCCAGATGCCCACTCCCATGTTTAAATGCTTCTTTCATGTATATCCAGGATGCATCTTTATCCATGCCTAGTACTGACTTCCAGAGCAGGGTTGGGGGCTTCACCCACCCCCTCTTCACCTCCACCAGCACCCCATGCCTGCACGTATTCACCTCCTTCTTTCTCAGGAATAGCTGAGGTTTTCCCAGTTCAGTTAAAGTCTTGTGCAAACACAGCAAGCAGGTTCCCACGCCCACCCCTTTCAGCCATCAAGGACCCACTGACCTTCCTGAGCAGAAACCCTGGAGCCACCAGCTCAGGGGCCTATCTCTTCCAGGAGCCATCGTTCTGTGTATGTGTTGTGTTTTTTTTTTTTTTTTTTGTAGATTCTCCCTTCCTACTGTCAGAGCTATGTTTTAGCATAAGTTTTCCACTCCAGAATGACCAGCTTGCTAACAGAGTGTCTGGCAGTTTTGCCAAAGTTGCTGCCCAGGGGCAGCAACGGCAGGTCCAGGTGTGACCCAGATGACTTTTCTGCTGTACAGACTGTAGAAGCAAAGGTGGTGATGACGTTTCCATTGCCTGGAGAACTGTCCTCATCCTACAGAGGATAAAAAGTGAACTGAGCTGTGCTCAGGCCAAGTCTTCACTTCTTATGCCAGGGGTGTGGAAGTTAACAGCCACTTCTCCCCGGAACCCGCAAATAGGCTGGGCTCCTTCCAGCAGGGAAATTTCACCCAAGTGAGAACACCTGAGGGACACAACCGGCCTGCCAACCGTGACCAAATGAACTCTCCAGTGGTAGCTTGGCATACGCTCCCCTCCCACAGGGGTTGTTGATTGCTCAGGCTTTTTACAATCCTCAAGCCCTATTCCAAGGAGCTTTTGTGGTTTAAATCAATGTGCTTCTGGGAATAAGTGCCCTTATTATTCCTTGCCGTGCTCTTCTACCACTGTGACATAATACCCTTTGTGCTGCTAAACAGTAACAGTCCTTCCAGGAACCTCTAAAAGCTTTCTAATTAGGACCCACAACCACACAACAGAGAGGCTGAAGACCGGAGACAGTGACGAGAGAGCTTCGCCTTGGTCCCAGAGGAGCCCAGCCCAGGTCTGACTGCTCCTCGGAGGCTGCAGGGTCTAGGTGAGGCCACTAGCCTAGGAAGGGCATCCCCGTGACGGCGGCTGCAGAGTCCTTAGGCTGCCAGGGTGCCGCATCCTTTGCGGCATCGCTTAGGGTCACCTAAGCAGCTGAGTGATTCAGCTGAGGACTAGAAACGTCCAGCATTGGTTTTGCTTGAATTTATGATTAGTTCTCAGTGACTAGGCTCCTAGGACCAGAAGCTATAGTTAGGCTACGTCATTAGAAGCTGAATTCTGCATTAAGTAATTCAGCTTGGTTGACTGCCGACTCTGTGCTGGGCACAAGCTGGACAGCAGGCATATGAAGATAAACTCCCAGTCCTCCCGCTGGTTGTTCATAGTCTAGACAGAAGAGAGGACAGCTAAGAAAGCAGGGAGGTATATATAAGTAAGCAGAGAGTAGCCCAGAAGGAGGCTAGGGTAGCACCCAGCCCTGTGGGACTTTCAGGGAGAGCTTCTTGGAAAGGAAGACTTTCGACCCGGCGAAGTCTTCAGAGGTGGACTGAGCTTGCTAAGGAGAACCATGGGGAAAACAGCATCACACACTGAATGCCAAGTGCTGACAAGGGCCCGGAGGTGTGAAATGCCTTGGGGTTCAGGGAACAATAAGAAGGTCAACAGCAGCAGCCGTGGTTATCTCACTGTTCTTTCTCCCTTCTATTTTTATAGCCGAAATGCTATCCCTTTTTATTCTCGGTATCTCATTTTGGATGTTAAAAAACGGAACATTGGGTTGTTTTGTTTTGTCTTGGCATATTGCTTTAACCCTCCACTTCTCCTTAGGGGACTACAGATCCCTCTCAACATTGGGCAATGTCCAAAAGAAAAGCACAAAGATGAATATTTCACTGCATTATAAGAATGTAAGGGCAGCTCAGGGAACTTTGGGCAGGAACTCAGCTGGGCTGTTCTTTTTTTTCTTGTCGGTACATATAGCAAAAAAACCCCACAGTCTTGAATGACTCCCAAGGTTACTTATCACAGGTCCAGCCATCCGAAGGGAGTCTGTGGTCCAGAGCTCACAGGGTAGAATCTGTAGATGAAAGCAGATGGAGGCAGGAGGCCACAGGAAAACACAAGCTGACAGAAACCTAATAGGTGACCCGCAGAGGAGTGAAAGCACCAGTGAGGAACTCGGCAAGACGGATCTGCCTGCCGCCGCGCTGGAGCCAGGCTGGATCGGAGCAGTGAGAACCCATGGCCGCCTCCGCTTCTTCTCCTGGCTTGTGTATTCTGAGGCAACTTCCGTTGCCCCCTCCGCCCCCAGGGCCTTTCTTTCAGGCAGCTCTTTACACACGAGCTCAGTCTATGAGAAGGACAATGCGGTGGACCGCTCGAGTCTCATCTCGGTGGACCCTGGCACCTCAGCACCTTGACCTTGTTCACAGGCAAGGATCAAGCCGACACCACCGACCAAAGCTTCCTTACAGCCAGGATGCTCCCTGCTGCAGTGCTTTGCACATAACAGGTACTCAATCAGACCTGCAAAGAGGAAGGCAGAGGAAGAGAAAGAGAAGGAGGGAAGAAGGCGGACAGGGAAGGAGTTGGCTGGCAACGGTGAAACCCAAATCCCCCAGAGCAACAACACATTCCAAATTCTGATCAACAGAAGGCTGGTGCTGGAGGAGAGTGGAGGTGTCTAAAGACAGATGAAGTGAAGCGAAGTGAAGTCGCTCAGTCGTGTCCGACTCTTTGCAATCCCATGGACTGTAGTCTACCAGGCTCCTCCGTCCATGGGATTTTCCAGGCAATAGTACTGGAGTGGATTGCCATTTCCTTCTCCAGGGGATCTTCCTGACCCAGGGATCAAACCCAGGTCTCCTGCATTGCCGGCAGACGCTTTACCCTCTGAACCACCAGGGAAGCCGAATGGTGAATGGTCCTTTTTTTTTTTCTGTTTTCTTTCTAGTGAGTCTAGGCTCTGGCTCCATCAGATCAGAGCCTGAGCTGCACTCCGAGCCCCCACCGGGCCCCTGCAATGCCAGTGGGTTGTGCTCCTGCCTTGACACTCTTCTTGCCTACACGCCTTGTCTCTGGGGTGAACACTGAGTCAGCAGGCGTAGTAGTCAGGATTGCCACATGCAGGGGTGCGAACCAGGGCTGGCGGCTGGAGGGTAGTCACGAGGGGTGGGACCGTGAAGGGAGCCGTTGTCCTCATCAGTAGGGCATGGTCACATTGGCCCCTATCTGTCCACCGTCACGCTGGCCCCGAGGGCCAGGCAGCCTAACTGCGCCACACAAGGCTGAACACGATACAGGACATGGGGGAGACCTGTGCCTGGCTGGAGAGGCAGCACACTCAGGGATGGACAGGGGTGTCAGTGATGCAGAAGGGTATTCAGGTGGTGGGAAAGTATGAACAGTCACGATGGTGAGAGTGTGCAAACCGAGCTCGTGGGAGGCCCAGGAAGCTAATTTTATTACAGGCTCGGATGTACATTTAAGTGTGACAAGAGGTAAGGCCTGGCTGCTTGGCTGGGGTCTCACCATGGAGAGTCTTTTCAGATATATTGAGGGGTTTCCCTGGTGGCTCAGTGGTAAAAAATCTGCCTGCTAAGAAAAAGATGCGGGTTCGATCCCAGGGTGGAGAAGATCCCCTGGAGAAGGAAATGGCAACCTATTCCAGAATTCTTGCCTGGAGAATCCCATGGACAGACGAGCCTGGTGGGCTACAGTCCATGGGTTTGCAAAGAGTTGGACACAACTTAGAGCCTGAGCACAAAGCCCGAAGAATCTGGACTATTTAGGGAAGCCAATGGGAATAAAGATTTTGGAGCAGATGGGTGAACCAGGAAGCAGTGGGAAGTAAGGATGACTCAGAGGAGGCAGACCCTAGCAGCAGGAAAAACAGGAAGTGAAAGTGATATTCCAGGAAGATTCAAGGAGGCTGTGAACTCGGACAATGGCAATAGAAACAGGAGGGAGGGAACACCATGAAGCAGTCTCCCCTCTTCTCTTCCCTCCTGGACACACATCTCACACGAACACACACAGACACACTTAGGAGGTGAGAGAAAACAGAACCTCTCTACCATCCCGCTCCTCTCCACTGTCAAGCCCGCCCCGTCCCCACCCTCTCCCCCAACTTCCTCCCACTTCTGTCCTGTTCCCTTGATCCCATTCTGGACAGTGGCCAGAGGCATTTGCTCAAAGGACAGAAAGAGTCCTGAGAGGGTTATTTATATCTGCAGCCACGCCTGAGCCCTCTGTCCGGAGGGCATGTGCTTGGTGGGGAGTTGGGCCACACCCCAGGTCCCCCAGGCAGAACCTTCGCACCCCTCGGGAGTCTGCCACTTGCAAGAGATCCCGCTGATGGAGTGGGACCAAAAGGTCAGACAGTCCATCCCCCTGCCTCCAGTGAGGCTGTTGGCTGGACAGGATAGTCCAAACGCTTTCTTTTTTTAGTATTTAATTATTTTCACAGTTCAAGTTCTTCTTTATACCCAACCTAAACATCTTCCTGCTATTTTATCCATAAATCTCCTAGCTTCATGTTGTGTGTTTGTGGGTAATGATAAACTCTTGAAATCCTTATGAGTAGGGAAGTCTGGGTCGGGTGGGAGGTATCTGGTGAATTATGGGGCTTATGCACAATAGTGGGTTGGCAAGGACTAACTCTGGATATAAGCCCATTTATTTTGCAATTGCTAAATAAGTCTGAATGACAGAGAAGCCGGAAACACATCTCCATTTTTTTCCCTCCCCCAGGGGCTCAAGGTTTGTGTTGATAGAGAAGCCCGACAGGTGTAAATGTCTTCAAGTCCTCCCACATGAAAAGCATAAATTCATCTTGAGTCTGAGAAATTTTAGTTCCTTTTTGAGTCCTCATCATCTTTAAGGCAGAGATGTTTTGAAACCTGTTTTTATAAGGCTGAGGTTTCTTTCCTTGGTATTCCCAGGGCTGCCAGGCAACACCAGCCACTCCGTCATAAATGCAGAAGCCAACCAATGTTTGGTGGGCCTTGCAGCAGCTGGTTTTATCCCTGTATTATTTATTACCATTAATCTTCATAACTCTTCAACTGTTAAGTATTAATCCCATTTCACAGATGAAGAAGCCATGGCTCAAAGAGATGTTATGAGAGTCAAGAGACACAGGATAGCCAGGGGGGCTGACGTGGGGCATGGAACAGTGGAGAGAGCTGTTTGTTCCCATTAATGGGACATGGTAACTTTAGTCACCATTTGGTCATGTTCACGCCAGCCCCAAGGGTCAGGCAGGAGAACATCCACGAGACTGGGTTTGATTCTGGTCACAGATGGAGGCAGAGAGAGCACCAGGTCTGGCTGGAGCAACCAGGGCCGGGGTTTCTGCTGGGTCTGGAGGGGCGGATGGGTTTTTCAAAGTGGTATAGTGGTGTAGTTGAGGTCAGGGAGACTGTATTTTGATTAAAGTTATTTCCCCATGACCACGGTTTTGGGGAGCTTTCCATCCCTTCCAACACAGAGAACTGAAGCAGGAGGTTAAGACTGCCATGAGAGGCTTAGTTGGGATGTAAGGAAAGGCCTAGTGAACTTGGAAGATGGTTAGATGCCAACGAGAAGATACTCAGGCTGACAGAGCTTTCCCAAAGTCCACACGGCAAACAGCAGCGACTCTGACCTGGATGGCCATGTCTGAACACCTTCCTCTCCCCCTGGAGAAAATGACTGACTACTGAGGAAGCGCAGGCCCATCCAACAGAATCAAGGCCAGAGTGGGTCTCCTGCCGCCTCCCCTCCCACGGTCTGTGCAGAAACAAGGAGTGGCATGGCCATGAACCCAGGGAGGTTGTCCATGATTGTATTCCGTTTCTGGTGCCCTGTACGTGTTCAATCAACATTTGGTGAATAAATAAAAGACCCCATTTCCCAAACTGTTTGTGTCCTTGTTGGCTGTGCCTTTTGCATAGATTGGGAAATCTGAGTTCATGAACTCCAGCTCAGACAAATGGACAAATGATGCTGACTGAACTGCAGGGCCCTGTGATATCAGCTGAGTTACCTTGGAGCTCAGGACGAAAGAAAAATTGCTTTCCATCAGCTAACCTGGTCGGTGCAGAGAGACGGCAGGGGGAGATGGGGCTTGGGACAGACACAGTGAGCTGTGAGCCCTCTCCTGTGCAAAGGGCCCTCAAGGAGATTCCAGACGCACTCACTCCCTGAGAGACAATTCAAGGCAGGGCTAACATGCTCGGGAGCATCCCCAGGGGACACTGTAACCACCAAGCAGGATAGAGCTGATCTTGCTTAAGTGATAATCTGCAATCGCAGTCATTTCTCCCTAATGCCCTGATACCTTGAAAAATGTGCTCTTCAGGGGTTCATGTCCTCCATCCGCTTGGCCAGAAGCAGCAGCAGTTTCTGCAACAGGAGAGTCTTTAATTCTGAGTATAAGCTCCTGTCTCCTCGAGGCTAAATAGTAACTTCACACTTTAGGGGTGTATTTTTGTTCTAAAGGTTCTTTTGTCCCTCTGGCAGAATTCCAAGTAGTAGGTACCCAACTGTCTCTGATGACGTCAAAAAGAGGCTCCCTGAGGAGGAAGGGACACTGCATTCCAAGTGCTGGAAAAGGAGAAAATGCCAGATGAAGGCCAGTTTCTAATTACCTAAGTGCCTGCCCTGTTACATGTAAGGGAGGGTGCTACTAGAATTTCAGAACTGCATCTTCTGTGCTCTCTCTACCGCGTTTATAATGCCCTCTCCACATTTTCTAAAAATAGGCCTTTTCTGTCAAATGAGTCTACAAGTTGCCGGAGCGTTCTGTCAGATTTTTGCATTTCTCACCCCAGTTCAGGGCCTGGCTTTGTCAGGATCACCCAGCAAAGTCCCCCTCTCCAACTAGCGCTTCTACGGTAGGTTTTTCATCTACTTCTCCGGTCAAGTGGGGGAGGGGGCTGGGGAGATTTCAGAACTAACCCTCCTGATCACAGGACCTGCTGCTTTTGCTGGGGGTGGGGGTGGGGAGGGGAACGCAAGGATGGGGGACACAAGTGTTAACAATTCACCGTCAGTTCGCTCATCTCAGGGTGAGGTGGCATAAACAGGAGGCCTCACTGGCCTTGCTGCTTCCAGTGGGCTGGGCCAGGGGTGAGAGTGGTGGAGACGGAGGCAGCGCAGCTTTCACCTTCCGTGATCTTGGGAAACAGGAAAATTAAACAGATACCTTCTCAAAACTCCTTAGTCTAACTCAGTACTATTTTACTTGTCACAGTCTTCTAAATGTTTTTCCTTAAAATACAAATAATCTGCAAATTGTTGTTTAGTTTCTAAGTTACATTGGACTTTCTGCAATTTAATGGACTGTAGCCTGCCAGGCCCCTCTGTCCATAGGATTCTCCAGGAAAGAATACTGGAGTGGGATGCCATGCCCTCCTCCAGGGGATCTTCCTCACCCAGGGATGGAACCCACATCTCCTGCCCTGGCAGGTGACTCTACCACTGAGCCACCAGGGAAGCTGCAAACAAGCTCCACAAAAACCCACAAATGAACTCTCCAGAGAAAACCAAACGGTAGAAGTGTTTCTTCTCTGCTTATAATCTGACTTTGAGGCACTGGGTAGATGTTCATCTTCCTGACTGTTTCATTTTATATTATCTCATCTTTATAATTTTACTAAAAAAACAACAATAAAAATATTTTTAGTCTCAGCCTGCCAGCTAAGTATCCATAGACAAAAGCTAGACTCATAGTCACGATCTATAAAGAAAACAATCCCCAAAATCATTTTACCAAGGCTGGACCTAAATAATAAGCAGAGAGGACAATCAGTGATAACAAACATGACTGCGCAGGAGAGAACTAGGAGAGATTAGCGAGTAAACGGGATAAGGGAAAAGATAGACTGAAAAAATGTTTTGCAAATAAAGATTTGGAAAAAAAATAAATTTACATGCAGCATTCTCAATTGTAATGTGAAAATCAATGACTCCACATCTTGGTAGGTTAAGAAAAAAGAGCCATGACTTTGTTTAAATTTCAGTGACAACTAAGTAGCAATTTGCTCATAGAATGAGTGGACTGGGAGACAGTGGACATCCACAGGACAGTGGGTATTAACTAATGCTACTTAAGCCAATAAAATACACACACAGCCCGGGTCTTTGTGTTGTTGCACAAGAAATGGAAAGGAAGACCATAACCTGCTGGAGTGCTGTTGGTCGGAAATCTAAGCCAATTCACCGGACTTTTGGACATTTCAGTACTCCCATCATGCTTTTAATGTCCGTGACCGATAAAGGCTAAATTCAAGGGTACATTTCAGAAAAGTGGACTGGGTGGTTGAGCACTAGTGTTGTGTTATCAGAAGCAAAGCAAACATACAAACCCCCATGGTCTTTTTCGGCATCCATACTCTTCCACTTTGAAAAAGCTTTGGTTCATCAAAGAATCCCAACGTAGACGCCATATCCAGAAACCTTGCTGTTTTTCAGTCGCTCAGTTGTGTCCAACTCTTTGCAACCCCAAGGCCTGCAGCACCCCAGGCTTCCCTGTCCTTCATCATCTCCCAGAGCTTGCTCAAACTCATGTCCCTTGAGTCGGTCATTTCTTCCCTTACTACTCTTGCACTGTCCAATTCTAAAGGCAGTAGCCACATGAGGCTATTTAACTGAATTAAAAGTAATAAATGATTCAGTTACTCTAGGCTTATTTTAGATACTCAACAGCTCTATGTGGCTAGTGACTATACTGGATAGGGCAGACTTGGCACACTTCCATCATCACAGAAAGTTCTGTAGGATAGCACTGCATACACTGCACACCCAGGGACAGGGCCTCCTTATTCTTATACTACTGGCATATATCAACAGAGAGAGATCAAGTAGCCTACCCAAGGGTCCATGGCAAATGAGTCTTTACAATTTAAACTGGTATCTCTGGGACTCTACACTGAGGATCTTATTTGCCTGGTTTGTTCTTCTCTGAACTATATGCTTCAGTGTGAAGAGATTGATAGCCTCCAGTTGCAAATTACTGGCTACCTTGGTTGGTTTGAGCAAGAAAGTCACATCACAAGACCTCCCAGTTCAAGCCAGACTACAACAGTACTTTAATTTCTAAATAACCTATATACTATTGCTATCAACATTAAAGACAATCAGTATTGTTGGAAAGTACTTCATAATTTTCTTTATATACTTTTAATATGTAAAATATTTTTTCTTTTTCTGGGTTTCATTGCATGGCTTATAGGACCCTAGTTCCCCAAACAGGCCCTTGGCACTAAAAGCACAGAATCCTAACCACTGGATTGCTTTCTTTAAATATTTTAATAGTACTTAACAGCACTATAGTAGACAAAGATAGCAGATTGTCCCTTGGACTGCAAGGAAATCAAACCAGTCAATCCTATAGGAAATCAACCCTAAATATTCACTCAAAGGACTGATGCTGAAGCTAAAGCTCTAGTACTTTGGCCACCAAATCTGAGGAGCCAACTCACTGGAAAAGACCCTGGTGCTGGCAAAGACTGAAGGCAAAAGGAGAAGTGGACAGGAGAGGATGAGATAGTTGAATAGCATCATCGACTCAATGAACTTGAGTTTGAGCAAACTCTCAGAGTGAAGGACAGGGAAGCCTGGCATGCTGCAGTCCATGGAGTCGCAAAGTCAGAGGCAACCCAGCGACTGAACAAGTAAACAGAAATTTCATTTTGTTTAGGCCAACATTATTTTGTTCTTAATCAATATACCCGAATTGAATATGAGGGAAGATAGCTTAAAATGTGTTTACTAGCAGAGGAAATGTAACTCTAACTTTGAATAAATAAAATACTAAACAAATGCTATGACAAACCTAGACAGTGTAATAAAAAGCAGAAACATTACTTTGCCAACAAAGGTCTGTATAGTCAAAGCTGTGGTTTTTCCAGTAGTCATGTATGGATATGAGAACTGGACCAGAAAGGAGGCTGAGCACTGAAGAATTGATGCTTTTGAAGGGTGGTGTTGGAGAAGACTTTTGAGAGTCCCTTGGACTGCAAGGAGATACAACCAGTCCATCCTAAAGGAGATCAGTCCTTGGTGTTCATTGGAAGGACTGATGCTGAAGCTGAAGCTCCAATACTTTGGCTACCTGATATGGAGAACTGACTAATTGGAAAAGACCCTGATGCTGGGAAAGACTGAAGGCAGGAGGAGAAGAGGACGACAGAGGATGAGATGGCTGGATGGCATCACTGACTCGATGGGCATGGGTTTGTGCAAGCTCTGGGAGATGGCGAAAAACAGGGAAGCCTGCGTGCTGCAGTCCACGGGGTCACAGTGTTGGACACGACTGAGTAACTGAACAACAATATATCTGCTTACTATGTGTGAAGCACGTACTAACGCTTTATATATGTTAATTTTGTATTTAAAAAAAAATTTTTTTTGTACTTTGGCCATGTGGTGTGTGTAGTAGTATGTGGCATGGTTCCCTGACTAGGTATCGGAACCCAGATCTCCGCAGTAAAAGCACTTAATCCTAACACCAGACCACCAGGGAACCCCCTAATTCTGAACTAACTTACTCCTCATACCTAACCCATAAAGCATTATTATGCTTCCCAATTTGGAGAATAAGGAAACCGAGGTACAGAGAGATTGAGTAGCTTGTCTGAGGCCACCAATCTAGATAAGGGTTAGAATTGGAACTAGAATTTGGATTGGCTCTATAGGTTGGGGGCTCTTAGCCAACAGGTTACATTGCAAAATCACTAAACACTGAGAAAAATCAGTCCTGCCTTCCTAGATTAGTTGGCCAGTGCCCTATGTTACTCTTATCAGGGAACATGTTCACTATTTAACCAGCATGTTTATCTTTCCAGAATTTTCTGCATCTTTCCTTGAGTATTCTTTTTCATTTATTAGTGTAGTGTTGAAATTATAAACAGTTTCCTTTCACCTTAAATAACTGTTTAACAGTTGATGACAAAAATGCAGTAGATATCAAAACAAATACCAAACATAAAATTGAAGTGTCCCAAATCTGATTCTAAGAGACATAAAATAGCCTCATTTTTTTGCTTCCCAGAGTTACTTTTTACTCCAAACTAGATTAGTTTTTATTTTAGTAATTCCTTTCCAATTGTGTCAGCAACTCTATAGTACACCAAATCAATGCATTTATAACTACAGCTATCAAAAGACTATCTTTCAAGAACATAAAATACAGGAATTGCATGAATTGGTTTACAAAATTTGCTTCTTTTCTGGACAATTCTCCCTCAAAATGGTATCAGAAACCTGAAAGTTTCATTCTATAAAGTTTCATTCTAAAAATAGCCACTTAAAAAAAAAAAGGATTTTCCCCAATTCAAGGAACATTTTTTGGTCTTTAGTCTTTTAGATAACTGAACTCTAGACTGGAGTCAAGAGGTCCCCTCTAATCCAGTCATTTTACAGACAAGGACACTGAAGTCTAGAGAAATGACATGACTTGCGCAGCTCACTGGGCTCACTCACCAGAGCTCACAGGGGTACCCAGGCTCCTCCACACCGGGTAGAGGCTGAGTGGTCCCGCACCCATCCCCACTCTCTTCTGGCAAGTCTCCAGGCGTGCGTTCTGAGGCGTGGTCATACCTGTGCACTGTGGATTTACACACATTTTATGACAACGCCCAGGCCACTGGCAGAAGTGCTGCGCTGGGACAACCGTTCATGAAGCCAAGAGATCTTAGAGGGACCCAAGTTACCTGCCAATCAGTTTCACCAGCTCCACGTGCCCCCCCCCACCCCCCACGCCCATTACACATACCCACAAATCCTGTAAATTCATTCTTTCCTTTAAACGCTACCCCTCCTTTAAGCCAACATCAACTTTAAAGAGAAAAAGGCAAAATGAGCAAAGAAATTGAGAGATTTATTTTAAAAGAAAACTTCCAGGAATGTGCCCTGTGCTTCATCTTGGGAGCAGCTTCCAGCCCAAGTGCCCATATCAGCAATGTCTGCAATCTTGTGATCCCTGATGTCTAGAAATCATGATCCCAAAGCACTGAATGATCCCAAATCAGGAAGAAACAGTTAAATGACATCTAGGACACTGTGCTCAGACAAGAAAGTCTATTATTATTACTTTTATAATGGTTTTCAACCAGTATTGAAACAGAAAAAAAGGGGTTTTCTGGCCTAACCAGAAAACATCTATTCCCTGAGCATTCCAAGTCACTGAGGTTATATTATAAAGAGACTGCTATTTCTAGATGATCAAGTCTAGCATTACCTAACATGCCAAGAACTTAAACCAATCAAAGGAAAGGATCTGCCCTCCTAACTTAAAATATTAAGATACTAAATGCAGGTGATTCTTTCACTCTTAAGAAACAAACAAAAAGTCTGTATTATATATAATCACACACATATTAGAAAAAACAAATTATTAATTTCCAATCTTTCTACGTAATTGTTAGCTGCTGTTTGGGTAAATTAAATACTAAAACAATAAATTAATATTGCTTTAGCAGGGAAAAGATGGGTAAATAGTTGAAATAATATGGCAGCATGTTTCAATTCTGCCAGACCAGTCACGCTCAGAACCCACAAGACCAGATGTTTCAGGGGACACTTTCAATTCCAACCAACTATGGGAGGACTCTGTGTCTATACCCTGGGTAAACCCAGCACCTACTGATCAGAACTAGGATTTCCCAAGGCCTAGCTCAGAATTAGAGGTCTATGTCAGGCAGCAAGTGATATATTTTGGTAGAAAAGCAGTCAAATTTACTAATTCAATGATCCCAATATGTGACTTTTCCTGAAAGAAAAAGAAAAGACTCAGCCACAATAAAAGCAATCATAGCAAAACAACAAAAGTGTTAAAGATGAGATGAAGGGCTTGGTGGGAGAAGCAGTCAGGAAAAAATAAAAATCTTTCTGGTTAGGACCCCAATTGTTTCTCAAACTGAATTTTTTAGAAAAAAAAATATTTTCCCCCAGAATGTTACATTACAGAAACCGATGAATAAATGGATTCCGCATTCTAACGTTCGTATCTTAATCCATAAGAAAAAGCAAACTATCTTTGCCCAGCTGATCCGTCCCTGGAGGTCTGCAGTGCGTCGGCTGTGTGGCTAAAACCGCGTGTAGGCATTTCGCTGCTGTTGCTGTTGCAGCGGCTGCTGGGCCTGCTGCTGCTGTAGGCGAATCTGCTGGGAGTAAGGGTCCTCCAGGGATTTCACAAATATGGTAGTTCGGGGACCAGTCTTCCACACGATACCGTTGGCGTCTTTCACCGAAGATTCCACTGTAATGTTGTGAGTACCAAGAATGGCGAAGTTCAACAGAAATTGAGTACTGAAGTAATCGTTATGAGGCTCAACCCTCTGCTCCATCTCATTGGTCATATTGTCAATGGGTATCTGGAATGAAAAAATTGTTAAATGACAGCAACAGCTGACATGTATAGAGGGGTATGCTATGAGCCAGCCCTGGTGATAAGAGAGCACTGTTTAACCCTTGCAAACAAGCAAGAGGTAGGTATTACTATGATCCTTGCTTCATGAATGAGGAAACTGAGGCAGGGAGGTTGGGTAACTTCTCTGAGGCCATACAGCTAACAAGTGGGGCAGCAGGCATCTGAACCCAGGCAGGCTGATTCCAGGGCCTCCATGCTCCATCATCAGATGATAATGCCTCCTCACTGTCCTTGAGCAGAAGAGGCTACCTCTACCTTCTCACGCGGGCCCGTGTGTTTTGCGATGGAGTTCAGAACACGCCACCCCAAGTAGGCTGCTGAGGCAGCGTTAAGGGTACTTGAAAAACAACAGATACAGAAAGGGCTTTCTGATCTGCCCCACACACTTCTTTTTTTAACCTAAAACACACGTCAAATTCTCCATAAGAAAGGTAACCTCCCTGCACAAGGAACAGAAGACCAGCCTTAGCACCAGAGCCTGGGAATCACTGAGACGGAGCTGTACAGACCCACCTCTGAAGAGAACCCTCACCTTCCACCGGTCTCTCCGCACTGTCCCAAGAAATCTCCTAGCCTTATGGTCTCCTTGACTTACTGTCTCTAGTCCCAAACCCCCCGTCTTGTCATTTTGTCAAAAATACATTGCTTCTGGGTCTAAAAAAAGGCATTTAAGTTTTCTGTCCTGGTCACTTCTTTGGTCTCCATCCTTCTGTGAAGATGCCCATATATGTGTGAAATGCTAATAAAACTGGCCTGCTTTTCTCCCGTTAACCTGCCTTCATGTCAATTCAGTCTTAGGCCCAGCTGGAGACCCTGAGGGTAAAGAGAAAGTTCTCTTCTCCATACACTTGCTAGATTAACCCCAACCCAATTTCCATCTTTCTTGACCCTGTGAAGAGATATTCTAAAGAAAGAGGATGCAAACATCTTTTTCAGGGAGTTTAAAATCTAGACGACAGAAGAACAACATAATGCTTAGTAAATATATAGTTTCCCTCCAAATCCTAGCTAGCAGTGATTCCTCCTTTAACAAATTGACTGTTTTTTTTTTTCCCAAGGGTTTTTTTTTTTTTTTTGATGTGGACCATTTTTAAAGTCTTTAATTTGTTACAATATTGCTTCTGTTTTATGTTTTGGGTTTTTGGCCCTAAGATATGTGAGATCTTAGCTTCCTGACTAGGGATCGAACCTGCACCCCCTGCTTTACAAGGTGAAGTCTTAACCACTGGACTCCTAGGGAAGTCCCAACAAATCAGTGTCTTGTTCAGACTGTCAGTATATTATGAAACACATTGATTATTATATTATGAACACACTGGTTCACTTATTTAGCTAGATATTCAAACCTCTGTCCTTCACAGAACAGAATAACACCTGTGGATGTACCCTTATCTGTACCCAAGACGAAGTATGTCAAGGGTGACACTAATTCTAAGAATGCATATAGAGATAATCAGAATGAATATTTGACCTGATTGCTCTATGTTTCTGTGTGTTTCTGTTGTATGATTAATTATATAAATGTGCTCTGAAGCTTTGGGTCTCTGTAGGCAGTTATCATGAGGTCAGTTTCCCAAAGACACTGATGTTACATTAATGAAATGAAGTTGCCAACCAATTCAAGATCTTAGAGTTATTTGTAAGTCCTTTTTTGTTTTTTATTTGCACATTCAAATTCTGTAGGATGTTTATTTCCCTAAAGAATATGCCCACCAAACAAGAACTTCCTTAAAAGGACCAGAAATAGGCCTAGGAGGCAACCTGATCCCTCTAAATGGATGATGCATCTTAAGCTACAAACTCACTACAAGTAACATTACAAAGCAATCATGTATCACCTGGTTTCTTAATATCAGCTTCTTGACTTTCAGCATGACTCTTGAGAGGAAAGTCAACAATGAAAACTCACCTCGATTTAAACGTATGTTTTTTTAAAAACAGAAATCACCACTGTTCTTTCAAACTCAAAATGAGCAGAGAGCTGCAGACAGGGATAAGCTAACTATGTAAATTCTCGTTATGATCTTCTGTGAGTGACAACAGAGATCACTGCAACAACACAATAAATGATTTTTTCCTTATTCACCACATACCTACTGAATGGCCACATAAGGTGCTGTGCTTTATGCCATGGAAGTCAAAAGAGAGGGAGGGAATGAAGACAGAGCCTTCTCAGGGTGGGCACAGAGCCCCCGGAAAGAGAGAGTCACCAAAGTAAGGAAAGCAGTGATGGCTTACACCAGACATTCCCTTGGCTGTTAGTTTATATCTTTACTGATACCCCATTTTCCTTGCTCTGGACCTCAGTTCACGGATGCCGACAAATAAACCAATTTGGGCATTTAAACAATCTGTTCATACAACTGCACACTTGTTCTCTTGTTCCACTTACAATGAATAAATCTCCAAGCAACTGGCAAGAGATGTCTATAAAGACAGGACATTTCACATTTGGAACGTTGGTGTCTCATGGGCACAGATTCAGAATCTTAGCTTTGACTAACAAAGCAAGCATGATTTTGGCTAATCTACCTCATGATTTCTCAAAGCAGCACATTCCTAGGTCTAATCCTTAACAAGAGGTTTTACTTCATCTCATCATTGCATATCAACACAGTAATTTTTTTTTGAACATGTTAAAATTTACTTAAAGGAAAAATAAACAGATGTGTTCTTTTGGGGTCAAAGGGTTAGGGAGAAGTTATTCCCCACTCCTGATGCTTCCCTCCACGTGGAGGAACCTTTCATTAGATGAACAACACCTGTCTCTAGGCGAGAAGGTAAATGCCACTGATTGGTAAGTTGTGGGGTGGGGGCTGGACTTCGGGTGCTAAGCACCTTCTCCCTCCCTTCTCCTTTGGGCTGCGGGGTACTGCTCCTCCCAGTTTCACAGGGGCAGGCTCTTGCGTGTACTGGTGGAGGCCGGTGGGAGAACGCAATTCAGAGCTACAAGGCTAGGCAGTCCTTGCTGCCAGGAACTGAGCTAGGTTCCCCCAGCTCTAACAGGGGTGACACTCCACTGCCTAGATGCTTTGTCCGTCAATTGGTTCAGGCAGGGAAAAGAGAAGTGTTGCTGATCAGCCCCCTCACACCACAATAAGCGCTTTTAGCTTATGTCCATCTGTGTCCTTTGGTAGGTTTAAGTACTGTCTGCTTAACCATGGAAAACTTGCATCAGTGAGTTGATAAAACCCGCATCACAACTCTGCCTCTTTTCTACGTTACCTTGTAGTCCTGCCCGGATTTACTCTGCAGCGTGGAGGACACGTTCAGACAGACGGACTGAATTCTGCGGAAGAGTCCGGGTTTAGACCCGTGCTGGACCACCCCCTCTACCTTCAGCGCCAGCTGCTGGTTATTCTGGACCGCGATGGGCTCTGCAGGGTTCCGGGGGGACGGTGACAGGGCAAGCTGGAAAGCCAACACCAAAAAGAATGCTCACAACCGAAAGCAAGCTTCCTTCCAACACACACACCTGTGCTATTCGCTGATCACAGATTAAAATGGTACTTGCACACAGAGACACACATCCCCCTTTAAAGACCTGATTGTGCTGGGACGACCAGACAGTTGTACCTTTAAAGTCTATGGTTCCTTATCCCCAGTGCCTCTTTTAAAATACCAATTTTTGTTTGTTTGTTTATTTGAATTTACCCCCTACAGAGGGGAACAGAGGCTTACAGAACAGTAAGGGCCCTTCTCTCCCAATTTCTGAGGTGGGGCACTTCTCTCACAATGAACCAACTCCAGCAGGGAAATGCACTATGGAAATTTTCATGTGCAGTTGCTGTCTCTTTGGCCTTAGGTAATTTTAAATAGACTAAATTCAAATGCAAATGACTCCAAAATTCTAGGATTACATATACCACCAAGTCACCATGGTATAAAAGTCAATTTAAAAAAAAAAAAAAAAAGTCTATTTCCAATGAAATTTTTTTTAAGCCAAAGACATTTTTAACCTCACTAGTTTTTCTTTCAAAAACATATTAAGAATCCTAAATACACTTTAATTACAGAAAGCTCAAATCTTACTTAAATAAAATGAGGGAAGAAATTGGGTCTTTTTGATAATGTTGAGCCACTAAACTAATCAACCCTGGAGACATGGTGCCTTTAGGACTTCTTATCTAGATAATCAATTTTCCTTATTATTCATGTCATTCTGAAATGGAATGTTCTATCATCTGCAGTCAAAAACATTCAAAAGGATCCAAAAGTACACTGAAGACATTTACTGATACAGATAATCCAGGGAATCTCTTGAAAGTGACAATTCCCCTCTTCCCCAACAATTTCATTCTTTGAATCAAAACAGCTTTTAAATTTTGAGTGGCTTAAATACTTTAAAATACTAACTCTACTCAGTGACCAGCTCCTCAAAACTTGTTATTCACAGACAAAAGTGCTCTGGAGGTAGGGCTGGTAATGTTTCACTGGACCTGATTCATTCTAAGTTGGGTCTGAACAGGCTGATTAGACATGGATTCAGCTCAAGATCCTTATGGGCTACTATGATGAATACCACTCAAATCATTCTTGAAGACAAGTCAGAACTCCAGGTACCCAAATGTCTATCACACTGCATTGGGTGCTGTCAGGTAAGAAAGGAGAGGAGAAGGTTTAACTCCTAAATATGTTGATAAAGGAAAGGCTTACAACGGAAGAGTATAAGTTTTATCTAAACCAAAGGTAAAGCTCTGCCCCTTGTCATCTTCAGAAGAAGGTATTAAACTACATTAAACCTGAGTGTTCGTCCTATATTACCTTGATGCTGGTAGACTGAAGTTTCTGGAAAAAATATCTCTGAAATGAAAGAGGAACTTTCAGCAAAGAAATGATGGCATTGCAGAGGCATGCTGTATGCTGGGGGGGAAAAAAAAGAAAAATGAAGTGAAAATAAATTTCCAAATTTCATCAACGAATAGTTACTTTCAGGAAGAAGTTTAAAAACTTCAAATGTTCATGATTCTTACAAAAGTACACACCAAGCAGGTTAATAGAGACAACACTTAGGAACTCATACATCTGTCAAATCACTCTTGCTGAGGTCAGAGATTTATAGCCCTTGGGCCCACCCCCACAGGTATGTTAGCTGCAGGTAACTATCAACGTGCCAGTCTGGAGATGTGAAATCACATCTCATAGCACATGGTATGATAATCACATGGCATGGTTAGTACCCTGCTAGGAGGACTAGTCCATCTCCAATACCTTCTTCAATGCAAACCCAGCACTTTGCAGCCTTTGGATCTTCCTGACATTTCTGTAGCTCCTGACAATGGTCCTCTTCCATGGGATGCCCCTTCACAGCCCCTGCCCTCACTTTTTCTGCCTGCTCCCTTCTCCATCTTCTTCCCTAAGATTCTCTTCCTTTGCTTGCTCCCTCAGTGTTGACACTTCAGTCCTTTTGTGTTCTCGGTCCACTTGTTCTTCACAGGCAATTTTCTTCACTCCCAGGACATGAAGAATCTCTACATCATGACAACTTCCATGCATCGCAATCTATCTCCTTCTGACATCAGACCTATTATCCAACTGTCCAGGTTTCACAGGTTTAAAAACAAAACCTTCACCTCTCCCACTGTCCCTCCGTATTCTGTCTCAGTAAAGTATCAACCACTTGTGCACATGGTCACCCAAGCTGGAAACCCAGAGGTCATGTCTGCATCCCTTATATCTGATTTAAAGAAAACAAAAAACAAAACCAAGCCTTGAAAATATTACACCTAAGTAATCTTTATGCATCTGTTCTTCTCATTCTTACTCCCATTTTACCAGTGCGGCCCTTACTTTGGATTACTGCAAAAGTCTTATAACCACCCTTCTAATTCCATGCCCTCCAGGCCATGACCTGTTCTGTTTCTATAGAGCCATAATGCACAGTCTTAGCTTAACCACTTCTCTCCCACCTCCATGTAAAATTCCTAAAGAGTGCCCCCACTGCCTATGGGACAAGGTCCAAACTCCTTAAGACTGTGTCCAAAGCCTTTTGTCATCTGGCCTCTGCCCACCTCTCTAGTCCCGAGCCTGGGCATTATATTGCAGCAGTAACACACCGTTTCCAGGAGACGGAACGGTGCCTCTGCTTTAGAATGTATTGTCTTCTGCCACGAATTCTCCACACTTCCTTACCTGCCTGGAAAACCCATGTGCAAGCACATCTCTCTGGCTCGCGCCCTCACCTGTTCTTCCCACCCTTCAACGTGAATTACTTTCTTTTTCGTGCTACAGCTCTACTTTGCAAGGAGCTCCACCACTGCACAGGACCTGTATTTGCTTACAGAATCTTTCTTTCTTATCAGGCTATGGACAACTGGAGGGAAGATCCTCTTTGTCATTTTTCTATTCCTAGGATTCAAAAAATACTTGTTGAACTGCATTTTGGGTTCAGAAAGTACCAACTCTATAAAAGACAATTTGGAAAGGGAATCAAGAGTTAGTAACCACTCCTTTTATGCCGGGCCAGACAATGTGCTAGGCATCAGGCATTATCTCACTTAAACTTCACAAAAACTCTATGAGGTAGATATTTTTCCACATCACAGAAAAGGATATTAGAAATCTGCCTCAAATCATGACCTGCTGATTGGCAGCAGAACTTGACCCGAGGGGTCTTCTCTTATATTGCATACCCACTGAGCAGAAAATTCCCATTTCTTCCATTATATTCAGTGGATTCAAATGTATCAAACTCAAGTTACTGTGTGGCATTTATTTAACTTCTTAGGGTGGAGCTTAGAGGAAATATGAAAATATTTTTTTAACCAATGTCTCACACAGATATGTCTATTTTCTACAAAGATTATCTTTACAACCTTCCTTAGCAATCAATTTCAGTATCAAACAGCTACCTATGTCATTTCAACTCAGCATATACGTACTGACAATCTAATGTGGAAAGCAGTGTGTAAAGCAGAGTATCTAACCTTGGTATCGAACTTGACTCTTTCATGACACATCCTGCCAGTTTCTTCTAAAACACTTGATGAATGACGAGTTCAGAACGCGGGGAGCAGGAGGCGGAAGAGAGCCACAGGGAGTCAGCACCCCACGTGTGGGCAGCGCAAGGGACACCTCCAGGGTGTCAAGTTCAAAGATGGCGCTGCGGGCTGATGTGCTGCTGTGTCCAGACCCACATGCGGAAGCCCCAACTCCCAGTGTGCTGATATCTGAGGGTGGGCCTTTGGGAGGTCATTAAGTTTCAATGCGGATATGAGGGTGGGGCCCCCGTTATGGGAGAAGAGAAAAAGAGATGAGAGCCTCCTCTCCCTCCAATTCCTGAGGACACAGTGAGAAAGCAGCTGGCAGGCTAGCAAGAGGGCCCTACCAGGAAACAAGCTGGCTGGTACCCTGATTCTGGACTTCTCAGCCTCCAGAACTGTGAGAAATGGCCACTGCTTAAGCTACTATGTCTATTTTTTTATAGGAACCTGAGTTGACTATGACACTGGAGAAACGGCCAGACAGGGAGGAGGAAATCTGGGTGAGAGTGTCAAGTGTCTTCTGTGACTGGAAAGTCAGGGGATAAAGAGCAGGTGCTCAACAGAACCCAAGGCACCAGAGATTCAGCAGGCTAAGTGGCCAGGTGTACTAAGACGGCCAGGTTGTACTAAAGGACCACACTGGCATCGCCTGGCAGGAACTGATTTACTGACAGTCAGACAATAAGCCCAGTTCTTTCTGTTTTAATTGGCCAGTGGTTTTTAACCCTCGTGTCATGAAAGAATCACCTGGGAGCTTTTAAAAATACTAATGTCTGGGCCTCACAGAGATTCAAAGATAACTGGTTTGTGGTGGGGCCTAGATATTGATGTATTTTTTAAAAAGCTTCCCAAGTGATTCTAGAACGTAGCCAAGATTGAGAACAACTGCAATCTCAGTTAAACAGTTTAAAAAAGGGGAAAAATAGTTTTATCTGCATTCTGGTGGAACAGATTTGACATGTTTGTGTGACTACGTAGCCACTACAGATGTGTGTTAAGTAGCAGCTTTCACGGATTACCATCCTCACAGCTACCATGCTGCAAGCACCGTACTAACCCTGTCACAAAACAGGCACAGAGAGGTTGATGTGCTGAAGTCACAACACAGTAAGTGCCAGAGACACACAAAAACTCACTTCCACATAAAAAAACCTCAATGAAACAAATGCGACTTGCCATGTAAGAAACAGGGGTATATTTCCGATTGAGCGATTCCACCTCCTCCAAGACATGATTATATACAGACATCATTCTTCTCTCATATTCACTATCAGCATGGGCTGCTCCTGTAGACCCATATTCCTGGAAACTGAAGTCAAAAATTAGTATCAATGAATCAACGAAAACAGTAATTTAATGTCAAAATGTGTCAGGTACTTTCCACACACTCATTTAATCTTCAAAATAATGAAGTAGACACTGTTATTTCCATTTCACAGATGAGAAAACTGAGGCTTGGAGACGTTA
Organism: Capra hircus; assembly: GCF_001704415.2. Classification (NCBI taxonomy): domain Eukaryota; kingdom Metazoa; phylum Chordata; class Mammalia; order Artiodactyla; family Bovidae; genus Capra; species Capra hircus. Next base: position 70,195,831 of record NC_030823.1, on the reverse strand, counting down.
AGTAATTTGCCTTCAGTCACAATAAGTGACAAGCTGGAATGCAAATCCAGACCTGATTTCAAATTATACAAGTCTTAATCACTTTGGTTGTTAGCTAGATGAAAAATGTTTAATTAAAAATTGTTCCAAAAAAAAAAAAATTGTTCCTGCCATGAGGTGAAACAGACAAAAGATATCTGAAAAGGTAACTATTAATAAAGCCAGCAGACAAGGGCCAAATAACCAATAAAGATATGCAAGTCATCAGATTATGCAAGGAGTTGAGGAATGTCATAGAAGACATCAATCTTGGACAAATCACTACACAAGTAGCAAGGAGAAGACATGAAGAGATGAAAACTGCGGAGGGCATTCACAGCTGGGAAAATGGCATGAATCAAGCAAGCAGGTGAAATGCTCAAGAATGGTCAGCACAGAGCTACCATATGGAACATGCTAGAAAAAGTTTTATCCAGATTTCTTCAGTTTTCTCTCTACTGCCTCAAACCCAAAGATATTTTTGGAAGTATTTCTAAATGGGAAGAGGTGGCAAAACTGCATTCTAACTAAACTTCAAAAATGCAATACAGGTAACTATGTCGTGCTAATACTACTCTTATCACTCCCTTATTATCCTTTTAATGCCTACTATGCGCAAGGTACTTCAACTAGGTACTTTATAGAGGTTTTTCACTTAACCAACACAACCACTCTTAAGAGACAGGCATCATTACTTACCTATAGTTTACGCATAAGAGGCTCAGGGAGATGAAATTACATGTCTGTATTCATACAGCTAGGAGTGAGTCTTAAGGGACTGACTCACTCCCAGCTGTAAGCGCATGAGTATCCGGCTGGCTCCTAAGCTTTGTTCCCTACTCTGTACTGCATCTTAAGTTGCATTAAGACAAGAACCAAACCTCATTTATACGACAGACTTTAAGGAAAACTACCCCACACAATAAAGCATGATGACTTTAAAGTCTTTGACAAAGTGACCTAATAAAAGGGTAAAACCCCAGAATACATTGTTCCACCTTCAATACAAAAGGAGTATTCCTTTACTTAAAAATAAATTTTACAAAGATACGTTACAAAATCACAAAAATGCACCTTTCCTAGTCAGATCCCTACCTTTGGCCCCCAGTAACCACTGCAGATGGTGACTGCAGCCATGAAATTAAAAGATGCTTACTCCTTGGAAGAAAAGCTATGACCAACCCAGACAGCATATTAAAAAGCAGAGACATTGCTTTGCTGACAAAGGTCCGTCTAGTCAAGGCTATGGTTCTTCCAGTCATGTATGGATGTGAGAGTTGGACTATAAAGAAAGCTGAGTGCTAAAGAATTGATGCTTTCGAACTGCGGTGTTAGAGAACACTCTTGAGAGTCCCTTGGACTGCAAGGAGATCCAACCAGTCCATCCTAAAGGAGATCAGTCCTGGGTGTTCATTGGAAGGACTGATGCTGAAGCTGAAACTCCAGTAACTCCAGTACTTTAGCCACCTGATGCAAAGAGCTGACTCATTGGAAAAGACCCTGATCTAGGGAGGGATTGGGGGGCAAGAGGAGAAGGGGATGACAGAGGATGAGATGGCTGGATGGCATCACTGACTCGATGGACGTTAAGTCTGAGCAAGCTCTGGGAGTTGGTGACGGACAGGGAGGCCTGGCATGCTGCAGTCCATGGGGTCGCAAAGCGTTGGACATGACTAAGTGACTGAACTGACTGAATATTCCACTGTATGGATATACTACAATTTATTTGCTCACTCGTCTGTTGACATATTTGGCTCCTTCCAATTTTTGTTGTTATAAATAAAGCTGCTAAGAAAATCTGTGTATAGGTCTCTGTAAAAATATGTTTTTCTCTTAAGTAAGCAGGCATAGAACTGGTGGTCATATGGTAACTGCCAAACAGTTTTCAAAGTGGCTGAATCATTTTGTAGTCCCAACAATATATGAAATTCAAGCTCTTCCACAACTAATTAATACTTGGCATTATAGGGCTTTTTAATTTTAGCTATTCTAGTGGGTATAAGTTTATCTCACTGTGATTTTAATTTGCATTTTCCTGATATTTAATGATACTAAGTGTCTTGTCATGTGCTTATTGGACATTAATACGTCTTCTTTTTTGAAGTGTCTCGTCAAATCTCTTGTCAAGAGCTTTTCTGGTGGCCCAGGGCTAAAGAATCCACCTGCCAATGCAGGGGACACAGCTTTGATCCCTGATCCAGGAAGATCCCACAGGTCGTGGAGCAACTAAGCCCGTGCCCCCCAGTTACTGAGCCTGTGCTCTAGAGCCCAGGAGCTGCGACTACTGAAGCCCGAGCGCCTATAGCCTGTGCTCCGCAACAAGAGAAGCCTCCTCCATGAGAAGCCCACACACCACACCTGGAGAGGACCCCCGCTCGCCCCGACTAGAGACAAGCCTGAGCAGCAACGAGAACCCAGCACAGCTAAATAAACAAATAAAATCTAAAAAAAAAATCTTGTCAGTTCTCAAAAATTGGGTTATCTTGAGTTGTACGGTTTCCTTAATACTCTGAACACAAGAACTTTGACAGAGTATGTTTGAGAATATTTTCACCCTGCAACCTATCTTTTCATTTTCTTAGTGGCATTTTTCAAAGAACAGAAGTTAAAATTTTTAAATCCAATTAAACAAATTTTTCTTGATGGTAACTGCTATTTGTGTCCTTGCTGACCTCAAGGTCATGGAGATTTTCTCTCACACAGTATTCTAAAAAATTTGGAATGAATCAGGTAAATGGGAGAAAAATAGCCAAGTGGCCTAGTCTGAGAGTAGACAGGACTTCAAAACAGAAGGCCAGGATTTTGATACTGCTTAGAAAAAAAAATGGTTAAGTCAATGCTTTAGGACAGAGAAATTTAAAATGCTTTGTTTAAATAGCCAAGACATGGAAACAATCTAAATGTCTATCGACAGAAGAATGGATACAGATGCGGTATATATACAGTGGAATACTACTCAGTGGTTAAACAGAATGAAATAATGCCATCTGCAGCAACATGGACCTGAAGGGAGTCACACTGAGTGAAGTAAGTCAGACAGAGAAGGAGTATTATCATATGATATCCATTATATGTGGAATCTAAAAAGAAATGATACAAATGAACTTATAAAACAGAGAGAGACTCAGACTCAGAAAACAAACTTATGGTTGCTGGGGGTTGGGGGGAAGGCATAGTTAGGGAGTTTGGGAAGGTCATGTGCACACTGCTGTCTTCAAAACGGATAAGCAATAAAGACCTACTGCATAACACATGGAATTCTACTCAGTGTTATGTGCCAGCCTGGATGGAAGCAGGGCTTGGGGGATAATGGATACATGTACATGTATAGCTGAGTCCCTTTGCTGTTCACCTGAAACTACCACAACATTGTTCATCAGCTATACCCCAATACAAAATAAAAAGTTAAAGTTCAAAAAATAAATATATATTATCATAGACATCCTTTCGTAAAAAAATAATAATTAAAAAAATAGAATGCTTCATTGATAATATACTGAGAAGTAGGGGACATGGGTTCGATCCCTGGCTGGGGAACTAAGATTCCACTTGCCGCAGAGCGACTCAGCCTGCACGTCATGACTACTGAGCCTGAGAGCTCCAGAGTCCACATGCCACAACGAGAGACGCCCAAGGCCACGACTACTGAGCCTGCGAGCTCCAGAGCCCACGTGCCACAACGAGAGACACCCAAAGGCCACGACTACTGAGCCTGCATGCTCAACCAGAGAGTCCAGGCACCATAACAAAAGATCCCACAGGATGCAACAAAGATACTGCACACTACAGCGAAGGCCTGAAAGACAAATAAATCGTAAATATTTTTTTTTAAATGAAAGCCTTAAAAAAAAATACCTTGCTGATTCTGGGTCCAAAATGAGGGCTTCAATTGCATGAGATATCAGTAAACAGCTCTGCTGCTGTCTGAATTATGTTAAGGTTATACGTTATACATGATAATAGAGAAATGTACTACAGACTTTACATTTGAATATTAAATAAGGCAAGATGAAAATCACCATATTCTTGGTGAAGGTAACTATGTTACTGATTCAAACAGTCTGTGGTGGTTTTGTCTTTTTTTCCTTTTAAGGGATATATGTTGTCTGTAATAGTTCCAGGAAGGGTGCTTCAGAGGTTCATGTTGGAAAGAGGAACCTAAGCAACAGGATCTGTGATTCACTCACAAAAGCTCTTTATCTTAGATACAGGCGTTTCACTGATAAAAGTTAAAAACCACCACCACAATAAGGGTCTGTACAGTGGTTACCCTGGAGATTCCTAGGCTGGGAGGGATCTGTTAACCCTCCTGAAATGGTATGCAAACTTTGGGAGGGTATGTGCACATATGCATTTTTCAGGGGAGAGAGTCAATAGCATTCATTGGGTTTTCTATCGGGTAAGCCAAATTGCCAGAAATTATTGATTTATAGGTCCTACAACTAAAAATCAATGTATCTCTTTACTCTTTTCAAAAAGGATCTAAGGCTGCTAATAAAAAAATATGGAGAACTAAAGATGGCTTAAGGAACAAAAGTGATGACTGAAACAACTGAATATATCACTAATAAAGGTGATGGAATCTAGGGTTGTTAGCTGTGAAGAAAAGAAGGTGAGGCAAGAGACAAAATGGCTCTCTGGTGCAAAAATGTTCTGTAACTTAAGTGAGCACAAAGACCTCAACACTGATCAGACCTTGGTTTTGGATGCTCTTCTCAAGAGGGAGAACGACCACCCGCCATTGAGTCACCACCTTTTAAAAAGCTTGGTTGAAAAAGAAAAGTATAATTATACTGTTCATACTAGATTTCAAAAAAAGAAAATCATTACTTACAGTAGATTTATGGGCTTCCCTGGCGGCTCAACTAGTAAAGAATCCACCTGCAATGTGGGAGACCTGGGTTCGATCCCTGGGTTGGGAAGATGCCCTGGAGAAGGGAACGGCCACCCACTCCAGTATTCTGGCCTGGAGAATTCCATGGACTATACAGTCCATGGGGTCGCAGAGAGTCGGACGTGACTGAGCGACTTTAACATTGTAAATCTGTAGGGTTATCTAATGTATATTTTAGTTACGCATATCTGAAGTATTTATTCTACATTTAAAAGAATACTTCCGATGAACAAGAAATATCAGGCAAGTTTAGGATACAGTTCTACATTCCTCAAAGTTGCCGAATCAGCATCAAAAGACGCCTGATAAAGATCCCCATATCGGGAAGCAAGGCTTCGGAATTCTTCCATGGACAGCTTCATCTATAAAGAAGGAAAAATATCAATTATGATAAATAAACAAACATGCTATCCTTATTGTGTAAATAACACAAAAACTGAAACCTAAGGAAAAAATCCTCAAACAATTAAAAAATGCAAAAAATATTTCAACTCTTTTTCATTTTCAGTTCACTCAGTTTTATAAACTGTGGAGAATTAACAAAGGTGGCAAATGAAACCACAAATGGGCATAAGATTATAATAATTTACATACCACGTATAGAAACAAAAACCACTGCATTTTTAGCTTCTTCAAAGTTCTACCAAAATAAATAATAGCTGTGAACATCCCAAAGTTTCTTTAAAATGTATGTCCTTTCTCTTTATATAAATATATAGCATGGAGTGAGGTATCATCAATCATTTTGTCATTTTAATAAGCTTTCGTAGCTTGTGTTTTGCAAGACAGATGAGTTTATAAGCATTTGCTGTTGCCTATGAGTCAAACCACTGATTTCTAAATTTCACAATGTAAAAATAAATAAATAAATAAATAAATAAATAAATAAATTTCACAATATTTTTGATCTCACAACTAACCTCAAAAATCTCTAAAGTGTACATAAAAACTGCCCTGAAAATACAGTTAAGACATGCCTGATTGGAGATGCGACCACACCGCTGAAGGTCATTCCCTAAGGTCATGGCGATAGTTGTGGCAATTGCAGGTGGGGGGCTTGTCTTGAGGCTATTACAAGTACAGATAAGTTGGGAGAAGGCTTGCAGAAGGTCGATCCTGAGCTTTACAAATTCACACTGAAAACTTAAAGGATTCAGTGGTGTACTGGCAGCCTGGGGAATTAAAAAAAAAAGATATATTTAAGACAAAGTAAACATAAAAGGAAGATGGTGAAGGGCAAAGTATTTGTTGTAGTCTGTGCAAAAGACCAACAGTTCTAACAATGATGGATAAACACTTATAACGGGAGGACATAATACAGAAAGGAAGACACTGTTTTTACCGGCACTCTGAAAATCTGGGTTCCATCAACCCTGAGGATCCTTCCTTCCTACATTTGCCAAGATCTTACAACACATGGATCAGCTACACTGTCAGCAGTAAGACTGCGTATAAAGGGTGCTTCATGGACATTACCACTCTCTCCAGATTCCCTTATTACATTCCTACCCTTCTAACCTGAAATTTTCATGCTGGAATCATTAGCAGAATTGTTAAAAGGTGGGAGTGGGGAGAAAAGGAAGGTAAGGGCAGGAGAATTATACTGTTAGATAGTCACTGCTTAAAAAGCATGTTGCTGGTAGAGCTGAGGCAAGGGACAGCCAGATTATGTGGGGCCTGCAAACAACAGGCAAAGTTCTGGATTATGTTTTAAACGTAGCAGAAAGGCAGTTTCAACAACAACAAACAAAGCATGTTGCCTCATGGCTGCTTTCTTCCATGACTAGTCCAGGTCAACTTTATTTTACTTATTTATTAATTTAAAAAAATTTGTTTATTTCTGGCTGCACTGGGTCTTCGTTGCTGCGCGTGGGCTCTCCCTGGTGAGCAGGGGCCACGCTCTAGTTGCAGTGCACGAGTTCCTCACTGTAGTGGCTTCTGTTGCAGAGCACGGGTTCTAGGGCTCATGGGCTCCAGAGCTCTGGCTCAGGAGTCGTGGCGCACAGGCTTAGCTGCCTCGTGGCGCACAGGCTTAGCTGCCTCGTGGCGCACAGGCTTAGCTGCCTCATGGCATGTGGGATCTTCTCAGATCAGGGGTCGAACCTGGTCCTCTGCATTGGCAGGTAGATTTTTAACCACTGGAAGCAAAGTCTCAAGCCCAGATTAATTTTAAAGAGAATTTCTCATTAGACATTTAGGATGCACAGAGAGGCTACCAAGGAATAGGTTATAACACACAAGTTTCAACGAGAATGGAGAAAAGTCAGGGATATGTCTTAAATAGCAAAGAGCAGCATCAGCTAGGTAAAGGAGGCCAAGAATTTAAGTCAAGTCAGTGTAGACAGAGAACTAAGACAACCTTTAACTATTTATCAACTGCCCTAGGGAAGAAACTGGCATGGTGCTTTCAACAAAAGGCATATTAAAAATACATTAATTTAACAACAAAGAAAGTACAATGACATTAATTCTCTTCTCTGACATGACTCACTTAAAACATGTGGATGCTGTTTCTTAGTACCTCATACTATTCTTTTAGCTGGAGAGCCTGCTTAATTCCGGAGAAGACAATGGCACCCCACTCCAGTACTCTGGCCTGGAAAATCCCATGGATGGAGGAGCCTGGTGGGCTGCCATCTAACGGGTCACACAGAGTCGGACACAACTGAAGCGACTTAGCAGTAGCAGCAGCAGCTGCTTAATTCTGGAACTTTAAATTTTCAATTCTGGAACCTCAAGGTATGTGACTTGAGGTTCCAGAATTCAGTTACAATATTATACATCTGTCCAAGTATCACATATTGACCTCTGTGAGGTTCTCTCTAGTCTTAAGTGTCAAATGGTAAGTTTTATTACTTGGCAGCATTTGTATTTTACTCTAGGAAATAGCCACTTCCTATATCCTTTACAAGAATGTATACTTGCTATAGTATCCCTCTCAGATTGCAAAACTATCTCTATATAAAATTATATAAGCTAGAGGTAATAACTGTAATCAATGTATCGAATTCTGTGGTTTTCAAACTTTTGGGATGTTTTGTTCTAACTGTGAAACAGTACAGATTAGGATGTAAAAGAGACTATTTCAATTGTTTTTAATTTCTTGGAGATCTGATTTGCTTTTACAGGAAGATAAATTCCCCTTCCCTCTGCCTCTTATGTTCCTACTTGCTATTTTTAATTTATTGCTTGTCAGTAACTTTAGAAGGGTCAGAAACACAAGTAGGTATATGATACTGTTATATACAGTGCAGACCATCTTATCAGGCAAAAAAATTTGCAACATTGTCCTAACATTCATTATAAAACTGACAGCAAAGAAAGATGTAGTTATAATGAGAAAGATTTACTGTTAGCCTGGATTTATTTCTGACTAACAAGAAATATTTGATTGATGACATAAGATGGCAACTTTGCAAGTTATTGTGCATCTTTGACTGTGGTATACCGAAGGAAAAATACGCTAGATATAGTATGCATGTTCAAAAACAATACAGAAAGTCTAAGCTTGTGCTAGAGGTCAAAGACTTTAAAAAGGTAGTATCATCCATGAAAGATAGAAAAACAGACAAAAATAAAATTTAGACTATAGCATGATGAACAATGCCAATGAGGAATAAAAGGAATATTATTTACTTTTCTTTATGCTGGGGCTAAAGTTTAAATAGAAGTGGGTTGTAAGGTCAGCAGGTAAAGCAAAAATTGTATATAATCACAATTATTCTTGAAAATTTCTCAAGAAAGAATCACCTCCAATAAATTTAACACTGGTGAAAAAACAGCAAACTCAGAGCTCTTCTCTACTGCTCACTCTGGGGTACAAGCTAATGGAGAAAAACTGCTCACTATTTAAACTGCTATTTTGCTTCCCTATTATTGAAATAGCTTATTTTTTTCTTCATTCCTGTTTTTTGTTTTCTTGACTTTTTTAAAAAAAAGCCTAAGTGCTAGTGCTGAGTTACTTTAATCATGTCCAGGTCTGTGAGATCCCATGAACTGTAGCCCACCAGGCTCCTCCATCCATGGGATTCTGCAGGCAAGAATACTGGAGTGGGTTGGCACTTCTTTCTCAAAAAAAAAAAAAAAGGAAAGCCTAAAGTTAAATTTGAGTTAAATAAGAGTTAAATTTGAGTTAATAAGAGTTAAATTTGTGTTAAACACACATATAATACTGCTTCACAGAATTTCTGACTTGTGGTTCATATCCTGATTTCTACATGGATCAGCTAAAAGAAAACTCCCAATGTGGCTGAAAGTAACACTACTTGATAAACTCAGTTTAAAATATTTATATACATTGTGATAAAGAACACGGAACAACCAAGAATGAGCCACAGTGATGGACTTAAAGCCCCTAGTAACCACCATCATACTTTTTTGGCAAACTTTTAGTATTTTAGTATTTTTAGTATTTTATTCATTTTATTCATTTTTCATAGTTTTACAGTATTAGTAAAAATAACAGTCATTATAAATAAGTATAAAATGGAAGGTGATGACAAAATAACCCCAAGTCTTTCTTGACTCCCACCATCCCCCCCCAAAACTTGTTAGTATATGGCAAATATCCTTTTCACATGTTATCTTTAGGCATATATTCACTTTGAGGTGGTGGATGGTTTAGTTGCTAAGTCATGTCCGACTCTTGCAACCCCATGGATTATAGCCTGCCAGGTCCTCTGTCCATGGGGTTTTCCAGGCAAGAGTACTGGAGTAGGGTGCCAGTGCCTTCTCCACTTATTTTCTGTTTCTATGAATCCGACCACTTTCAGTTAAGTGGAATCATACAATATTTGTCTTCTTGTGACTATATTTTACTTAATACAAGCTCAGTTTTTGAAAGAATAAGCCAAGCTTAAGGGAATGCTAAATAGTCTTAAACCATCCAGCCTGTTAAGAGCAAATGGAAAAATGAATAAAATGTTATAAACATCTATCTGAAAACACTGAAGAGCTATAAGCAACAAGGAACCAAAATCACAGAGAAGTGGGCAATTCAAGGAGGTAAGACTGACATTTGGTAATATCTGCTATTTTGAAATCTGCTCCCAGCAGTCAGAGAAGCTGAACAGAGCTTTCATCAGTCTCACAAAACTAAGAAGAGGGCTGTGGAAAACATTTCAGGCTTTTCTCTGTAACTTCAAAGAGCTATACTCTAGCAGTCAGGAGAACCAAAAATAGACTGATTCTTCCAAGGACTGAAGCTTAGCTTTGAATTAGCTCAATCCTTGGTTGGATTAAGTAATCTGCCCAGAGCCTAACTGCCCTCCGAAAGCAAAGATAATATAATTACTATAATTTTCACACTCACTGTCCAAAACTAAATAAAAAATAACTGAGCATACAACAAAGACGAAATTCCTCAAACCAAGAGGGGGAAAAAGTGTCAAAGACACAAACTGTAATAGATTCAGATAATGGACATATATGAATTTCAAGACAACTATAATTAGCATATTAAAGAATTTCAATGACAAGATAGAGGATCCTAAAGAAGAACTACAAAATATAAAATAATTAAATGGAAATTTTGAAACTGGAAAAACACAATAAATGAAATTAAGAACTTAATGAATGAGTTTAAAAAAAAAGAACTTAATGAATGAGTTTAATATATGAATTAGATACAATGTAAGTGAGAATTATGGGAATGGAAGACAGGCCAGAAGAAAATATTGAATTAGGTACGGAGAGATAAAAAGGCAAAACATACAGAAGAGAATGGAGAGAGAGTTGAGACTTGGTAAAAAGAATTAACAAAGGAGTACTTGGAGTCATTGGCTGAAGAGATAATGGCAAATGTTCCATAACTGACCAAAGTCATCAAGTCATATATTCAAGAAGTACTGTGAACCCCAAAAGGCACTTATACTGATAGGAGTATAAACTGGAAACCACCACAGGCAACTTTTTGGCAGTATTTATTAAAGCTGAACTTAAACATATAACACCATCCAGGAAATATGCACACTTCTACCAAAAGATGTGCAAAGAAAGTTAATAGTGAAATTACCTTAAATAGCCCCATCCTGGAAATAACTCAAATGTTGATCAAAAATAAAAGATAAACAGACTGTTATAAGTCATTCAAAAGAATATCATGATGATATGAAATGAGCAAACTACTGCAATATGTAACAGATACCATTACTGTATCACATAAATATAAAGCTGAGTAAAGAAGCTATAATCAAGTCTAATACTGCATGATTTCTTAAATGATGATGAAAAACAAGGCAAGACTAATCTATAATTTTAGAAACCAAAAGTGATTTCTGTAGAGGAGGGTAAAGGTAGTGACTTGAAGGGAAAACATTTCTTAGAGTGACTGTGAATGAAAAGATAGGTGCAGCTCATATTACCGACAAAAGACTGGTATTTAGAACATACAAAATGAAAAGACAACCTACTGAGTGGAAAGAAATATTTGCAAATCATATATTTAATAAGAGGTTAATATCCAAAATACATTTAAAAACTCATACAACTCAATAGTAAAAAAAAAAAAAAATTCTGATTAAAAAATAGGCAGAGCTCTGAATAGACATTTTTCCAAAGAAGACACATAGATGGCCTCAGCATCACTAACCATCATGGAAATGAAAATCAAAACCACAATGAGATATCACTTCACACCTGTCAGAATGGCTATCATCAAGACCAGAGTAACAAGTGTTGGAGTGGATATGAAGAAAGGGACCACTGTGTGCGTCTGACAGGAGTGTAAACTGGCGCAGCCACTATGGAAGAGTATGAAGGGGCCTCGAAAAATTAAAAATAGAACCACAAGTTCCAGCAGTTTTGCTTTTGCGTTTTTACCCAAAGCAAACAAGAACACTAATTCAAAAAGATATACGCAACCGTCACACTGCAGTTTTACTTACAACAGGCAAGATATGGAAGGCATCTAAGCTCCCATCAACAGACAAACGGATAAAGAGACGCAGCACACATTTGTACAATGGGATATTAGCCATAAAAAAAGAGGGCAATCTTGTCATTTGCAACGACACTGGTGGGCCTTTAGGCTAAGCTAAAAAAGTCAGAGGAAAACAAATACTGTATGATTTAATGTATAAATGGCATCTAGAAAACAAAGCAAGTGAGTAAACATGACTGGACAGAAAGAGAGTCGCAGAGAGAAGAGGCGGTTACCAGAGGGGAGAGGGCAGGAAGGTGAAACACACAAGGGAGGCCAAGAGGAATACACTATCAGACACAAAGTAAACGAGCCACAGATAATGTGATGTACCACGTGAGAAACAGCCAATAATCATGACCATATTTTTATGGTGACGGATGCCAAGGAGACTTATCACGGTACCATTTTAAAATAGATGCCAACATTGAATCAGTGTGTTGTGTATAAGGAACTGAGTTTTGTAGGTCAATTATACTTAACAAATCAACAAAAAAAATTTCAAATTTGTGGCTACCAGAGGTGGAAGACTGGGGGTGGGGGCAGGCGGAGAACTGAAAGAAGGTAGTCAAAAGGTACAAAATTCCAGTTATACATAAGCTCTAAGGATAAAATGTACGTAAGATGTATGATATATATGAAAGGCAAGAAAAAATCCTACATGTTTTTTCCACAAGAAAAAAAGCTATTTTCTCTATTTCTTTAATGTATTTATATGAGACCATGGATGGTCACTAATCCCATTATGATAAACAGTTCATGATGTATACTGATTATCATGTTGTACACTTTAAACTACACAGTGTTTTATGTCGATTATATCTCAAGAAAACTGGAAGAAAAAACAAGTTTTAAAAACACTATATTGAATATTTGAAAGTTGCTAAGATAGTACATCTTAAAAGTCCTCTTCACAAGAAAAAAAAAATTAGTAACTATATATGTGACAGATTTTAACTATCACCATACTTACTGTAGTGATTTCACAACAGATAAAATATCAAATCCTGTTGCACATCTGAAACTAATATGTTCTATAATAAGCAAAACTCAAATATGCAGATATATAAAGTTTAATTGTATTAATTACTCCAATCATAACTTCCAGAACATACCAATGGGGGAAATGTAGAGTAACAAGAACTCATACACTGCTGGAAATACTGTAAATTTAAAACCACTATGTAAAAACTCCTGATATCAGCTAGTCAACTGAAGATGCACATAACTTATGCAATTTTACTCCAAGGTAGTACTTTAGATCAATATCTTTTAATAGGAGCAGGAATATCCTCAGCATTTCAGAAAATTCAGCATCTCCAGTCAATGACCATTAGGCTAGCAGCAGTCTCTCCAACCACTCTATCACTGGGAAAAACAGAAACATCTTCACATATTTCTAAATTGGAGCAGCGAGCAGATACACAGTTTTGACTGAGGTATACTGCCCTAGAGAAGGGTCTTCAACCTCAGCATACTAGTGACATTTTGGAATAACTCTCAAATTTTGAGGGGAGCTGTCTTATGCTTTGTTGGATGTTTAGCAGTATCTTTGGCCTTTATCCACTAAATGCCAGTTAACACCTAGTTGTGATAATCATAAATGACTCTCAGTTCAGTTCAGTTCAGTCGCTCAGTCGTGTCCAACTCTTTGCGACCCCATGAATCGCAGCACGCCAGGCCTCTCTGTCCATCACCAACTCCCGGAGTTCACTCAAACTCACGTTCATTGAGTCGTTGATGCCATCCAGCCATCTCATCCTCTGTCGTCCCCTTCTCCTCCTGCCCCCAATCCTTCCCAGCGTCAGGGTCTTTTCCAATGAGTCAACTCTTCACATGAGGTGGCCAAAGTACTGGAGTTTCAGCTTTAGCATCAGTCCTTCCAATGAACACCCAGGACTGATCTCCTTTAGGATGGACTGGTTGGATCTCCTTGCAGTCCAAGGGACTCTCAAGAGTCACAGTTCAAAAGCATCAATTCTTCAGCACTCAGCTTTCTTTATAGTCCAACTCTCACATCCATACATGACCACTGGAAAAACCATAGCCTGACTAGTTGGACCTTTGTTGACAAAGTAATGTCTCTGCTTTTTAATATGCTGTCTAGGTGGGTCATAACTTTCCTCCAAGGAGTAAGCGTCTTTTAATTTCATGGCCGCAATCACCATCTGCAGTGATTTTGGAGCCCAAATATATAAAGTCAGCCACTGTTTTCACATTTCCCCATCTATTTGCCATGAGGTGATGGGACCAGATGCCATGACCTTCATTTTCTAAATGTTGAGCTTTAAGCCAACTTTTTCACTCTCTTCTTTCACTTTCATCAAGAGGCTTTTTAGTTCCTCTTCACTTTCTGCCATAAGGGTGGTGTCATCTGCATATCTGAGGTTATTGAGATTTCTGCCGGCAATCTTGATTCCAGTTTGTGCTTCCTCCAGCCCAGCATTTCTCATGATGTACTCTGCATATAAGTTTATACTTAGATATTTGATATCTTTATACACCCTATATAATATATAGATATACCTATTCAATATTTAATAAGGTAAAAAATAAAGACCCACCATCTGTAGGCAGATTGCTAAAATGGTTCCTCTAATCATGCTTTCCCACTCCCATCCCAGTCTCCAAAACTTGTGTAATCTCCCTTAAAGTGTGGATAGAACCTGTAACTTGCTTCTAATTAATGGAATATAGAAAAAGTAATAGATTGTGAGGATGTAATTTAGGTCCCTGATGATCTGACTTTATACTCTTCAAAAGGAAGATTATTCTGGGTAGATCACTCCTCATCAGGTGAGTCCATTAAAACAAAGTCTTGAAGGTAAGAGATGTTCCTTCTGGCCTTGAGGCTTCCACAAGTCTCACAGCTGTGAGGACATGAATCCTGCCAACAATTACAGGAGTTTAGAAGCGGACCCTGCACCCAAGTCCCAGACAAGATTGGCCCTGGCTGACACCTGGACTGCAACTCTGTGACAATATGACCAGGGAACCCAGTTAAGTCATGCCTGGACTTCTGACTCATGCAATGGTAAAACAGTAAACAATAAATGGGTCCTGTTTTAAGCCACTAAATTTGTGGTAATTTGTTACACAGCACAGAAAGCTGATACAAACACTTTTTATGAATTTTATTCCTAAGAAGCAAGGTAACTATCATTAATCACTCTACTGGGAAATCAGACACCCAATATTGCTATAGCATCTCCAACAAACACAGAATTCTTAACTTCTGTTTAGTTTGGTTGAAGAAGGTTTAAAAAGCATAATCGTCACAGCTGACATGTTCCTTCATGTGTCAAGGAACAAAAAAGGCAATTAGGCTTCCCTGGTCGCTCAGCTGGTAAAGAATCCACCTGCAATGCAGGAGACCCCAGTTCGATTCCTGGGTCAGAAAGTTTCCCTAGAGGAGGGAACTACCCACTCCAGTATTCTTGGGATTCCCTGGTGGCTCAGATGTAAAGAATCTGCCTGCAATGTGGGAGACCTGGGTTCTATCCCTGGGTGGGGAAGATACCCTGGAGGAGGGCATGGCAACCCACTGCAGCATTCTTGTCTGGAAAATCCCATGGACAGAAGAGCCTGGTGGGCAACAGTGCATGGGGTCGCAAAGAGTTGGACACGACTGAGCAACTAAGCACACGCTCAAATCATCTCTGTTAAAAAGACAGAAAGCTATCATCAAATTCACACTTGTCTAAAAATCTTAAGAAACAAACAAACAAAAAAACCCCCCAAACTGTGATAGTATAGTACTTATAATCAGAAATGTGAGAAGTTCCAAATGATTGTTTAGGCTTATACTTCCTTCCTCTTGAGACTACTCTCAAGTGAAGAATTATTTCCTGATTCTTTTATCCTCAAAGCAGTGTTTGGCACATAGCAAGTGTTTACAGTTTGCTGAATAAAGGAACTCCATCAAAAGATGATTTGAAGATCAATAACCTGCCTTAGGTCACAATGTGTTAATTGCAGAACAGAGGCTAAGACAAGGGTCTTTTGTCTGCCAATTGGCTGCTTTCTTCCTATATCGGAATTCACTTCTTAATTACTGCCAAACCTCATTAAACACACATACCACACAAATCATTAGGACTATTAAGTATTCAATAAGATTTTTTTCATAATATTAAGTCCACCTGGCTCACTATTTTGTTAGCCTATATCACAGTTCCTATCATTCACTGTACTAAATGATTAACAATTTTCTGCTCTACAGCAACTAGAAAATGAAATAATTCTACTTACTAGAGACAGTAACAGTACTTTTAGATTTTCTGAGGTATTTAATAGCCTGATATAGGCAACAACAATCTTTTCCCAGGATAGTCAAGGGAAGAGAACCACAGAAGTCAATGCTACCCCTTAAAATGGAGGGGAGCCACACCTATATTCCTGTTTTAAAACAGCAGTCAATCAATCCCAGCCCCCTAAAATCATTCCTCAAAAGATATGCACCCACAGTTATTTGAACAGTCTGTCTCTTGTGACATCTGTTTGTTCTCTGTTCTGTTTGCAACAGTTCTCTTTGAATGGCTCACCATTAAAAACATTTTAGATTATGTGATAAATATAAAACAGGTACCAAAAGTTTTATGGCCCCATCTATATACATATAATTTTTTTTTAATATACATATAATTTTTAAAGTCAAGTGACAATACTTTAAAGATGCTTAATGGTGATTACACAAACTTTACACTCTTCAGGGGAAAAAGTCCTTGCATTAATATATAAAATGCACATTTTAGGAAACAGGTACTTACTTAAGGAAAAGAACTGGTTTCAAGAAAATGTTAAGGATCTGCTCTCTCTGTACCCCTCTTTCTTTCTTGGCAGAAAAAAAAACTGAAATGGTAGTAGCTGGCTGATTGTTAATTTGGAATGGGAAGACATCACAGAGGGATAAAAGGTGAGATACTGGCATCCTAGATAATTTCTTCTTTATTTACAAAATAAGAAACTCTAGTAAGTAGCTCCCAGGTATGAGACGGGGTGGAGGGTTCACATTTGACAACAGTAGTGATCCAGGTTGGGGTCTTACTAAGAGTCTGGAAAGGGGGAATCCCACCTTCAGTTATCCCTCCTGTATGGATTCAGCAATTCTTTTCACATGTGTACCCGATACTTGATAAAACAAAATGATAAATGTTCATCAATCTAGGAACAGTAAAAAGTTGGGGAGGGGTTAATGATCTACTTCCAGATCCTATTCATCATTTTAATACTGCCAAATACATGTGTATCGCAAATTTTTCAAGGTTAAAAGAGAATAGCCCCAAAAGAAAAGAGAAATCGTTCTCACAAGTAATCGTCACCAAAGGAGAATTAAGCGCACTTACTGTTAAGGAAGCAATCCCTTTGTGGTAGAATTTTAAAGACTCAGCAATGCAAGAAAGTGCTGAACTATAATTCTCTTCTTGTAACTCAGTGAGGCACTGTTCTGCATGTGAGAACTCCTTCAAACTATTCAGCCAGAAGTAGAAATGTTCTGAGGCAACCTGAGTCAGCAAACTCTGATAAAGCTCTCTGGCCATGTCATGATTACCCTAAAAAAAAAAAGTGGGGGGAGGGAGAAATGGAGGGGCATGATGAGATTCTTACACTTGAATTGGTTGATGTAGCAGCTAAAAGAGAAATTCAAACCTTGGATAAAGTTTTAGCAATCATTCCTCACATTATATAACTGTGTCAGACTCCGTCAAAGTAGTTCTTCAGAGAAAATATGCTGAGCTGCTTTTATGTAACATAATGCCTGAAGTTCTGTACCAAAACAGTTCCAAAGAAAAAATGAATGGTGTTATCTATAACCTGGGTCTAGAATTTTAGTTCAAGATTTAGAAAGTATAAATTCTTACTGTATGTCATTTTCGTATGAGCTATTTAGTGGGGTGGGGGAGAAGTCCAGTTAAGTTCCATCAAGTATTACTGTACCCTCTGGAAATGACTGACGGAGAGGGAGGGAGTTGAGGGGGGATGTGAATGCCTGTTAATGCCTGGGGGCGAGGGATGCTCACTCTCCTGCCCAGTATAAGAATGATAAGGTGGGAGAGAAAAAGGGAAGAAAGACGTGGGAAGCTGAAAGGGGAGGAGAGAAACACGAGTGGGAAGGAGCTGTGTTTCCGAGAGCACACGGTAAACTGAAAGCGCTGCTAACAACCTACAGCCGGAAAGCTCCTATTTCTGGAATTCCGGTGGAATCTCTCCCTAACAATGTATATATTGTTCTCATGTGTATATGTTAAAAATTACGTCCTTTCCTTCATCATCTTTTAATCCCATGACTAAAAAGTACTTCCACCTTCATCTTTAGTTCTGACTAGGAGGAACAATCACACAACCTAAAGGTTCGTAATCTGCCCTTTTCAACAACCCAGCTCGCACAGAAGGACAGTACGCACCATTCGGGATGCCTGTCTGGCAATCCGGTAGACAGTCCATCCATTGGAAACGCTTTCAAGCTGCTGCTTTATCACCGCCTTCACTTCAGCAGACAGTGCTTTCTGACTGGCTACAAAAATCACAGTGGCCAAGCTCACCTAGCATCGAACAAGAACAAAGTCAAGAGAATCGTTGACTCTATCCAATGTTATAGATAACTTTACCCAGAAGGGTGAAACGCTAGTTAGAGCCTACTGAAAAATAACAACATTTGTCTTCCTTTGACACTTACTAAATTTCCACTTTATTCCACTACTCAGAACATTGTGTATAACAGAAAATAATTAGAAACAATGCCCAATTATATGGACAAACTATGATATTAATAAAATCACACAATGAAAAACTATAGAGCAGTGAAATGGATAAACCAGAAATACTCTTAACAATATAGAATCAATACACACTCACATAAAACAGGAAAAATGCAAAAGATCACATGTAGTGCGATAACATATAAAGTTAAAACATGCAAAAAATCTTGCATATCACGTAGGATATATACTAAGGCAGTAAATACAGAACAATATGTATGGGAATGACAAACCCCAGTTTTGGGATAGTGGTTACCTATCCTGACAGGAAGGAAGAAGATACCATCATGGAGATACATAGGCGGGTACAAGCCTACTGTACTAGCAACACTTTTTTCTTAAACTAAGTGACGGATGCAAGACCTCTCATCATATTATTCCTGATGTGTTTTTGAATATTTCCTGTCATAATTTAAAGTTGCTTTTAAAATAGTACTAAACAAAAAAAAAGGGATAAAGAATAGTAGTTGAAAATGCTGCTTCAATGAAAAGCAGACTTGGCTACCTGCTGCTCAGTATTCCAAAGCCAACACATACCAGGGTCCATACACACTGTGATAAATGCATGGTTTCCACGACCACTGCCACTCAAGACATCAGGGTAACCTTTCCTGACAGCAAATGATGAGATGGGGGCGATCTTTTACATAATGCCCCCTGCAGGATTAAACATAAAATGGGCTTGAGTAAGTAATTTCACTAGGCTTTTTCCCAAGCCATATAATCAGATGACCACAAACAATATGGAGAGGCTACTTTGAAGCTAAATTCCAATTTATGCCTATTTAGCATCCAGTCTACTCTCAGCCCTGGAGAACTTTCAAGTCAACATTATTACACAACTTCCACGCCTTCCATGCCTTCCCTTTTCCAACCCCAGGACTGCATTGAAACCCAAACTGGATCCTCAACAGCTAAAGAGGTCCTGGACTGGCAAAGAGGAACTGATTTAATTCCTCTTATGGTCACTGATATCACTAGGTCATTTTACTTATATTTTTGGAAGGACAAAACAGGGTTTGGTTCATTATTTATTTGCTTTGTAAAAAAGAGGAAAAAAATAAAAACAAACCCTTCAGTTTCATTTTGTCCTTTGTAATAAAGCAAAAATATCAGATTGAAGGTTTTGGCTACACTAAACTGATTTGACAGGGCTTAGGAAGAAAGCAGTTTTACATGTGAACTAAACAGGGCTTTCTATACCTAAAGTGGAAACAGCAAAAAGCTCCAGCTCCCCAGCCTATTTTCACTTCAGCATGCTCCTGGTCTTAGCTAATTATTTTAACCTGCTGTCTTCCTGGATTACTGATAATCCTCCCTAGACCGGAACCCATTCATCCACAGGAGGTCTGAAAAGTAGCTCTTTACCAGAAGCTCCTGTTGCTTGTCTGTGGCTGATCGTCCGATCACCTTGTAGAGTTCCACAAGGTCACCGAGCATCCCATCGCCCAGCACGGGCAGCTGCATGGCAATGGCGGCCAGGCAGTGGCACATCAGGATGCGGGCAGTGTCCTGAGCGCTGTGCAGCTGAGTCAACAAGGTCTCAACCACGGACTGGCTGAGATGGGGCCTGCCCTTGGCCAACTTCACCATACAGTTCAGAGCAATCTGCATATTGAATAGAAAGTGGACTAGTTACATTTAGAAGGTATGAAGTGAAGCTTTAAAGAAAGTTACAGTTACTAGGAAGAATCAAGGTTGTTGGTAGGCACAAAAAAACGTCTTGTGGTCCCACAGGGATTCTGGGGATTTGCCAATCACATGGGGCCTATTTCCTTCACCACCTCTTGATTATCAGCTTCTATTTAACAGTACCAGCATCTGTATTATTCATCATTATAACCACATCATACCTTTTCTTAACATGCTAAAGTAAGTCATGATTTTTCTCAAACTATACCTTAAACAAGCTATAGTCCTTACATTCTCCAATGTCTAACAGCCTTTTATTTCTATTGGTCCTACTTTTCTTAATTATTTTGTGCCATCAAATATTACATTTCATGTTTAACTCCAATAATAGTCTCATTTCACCTTAAAATGTTGAAATACCTCTAAGATGATAGTTAAGTGAGTGGATTAAAACTAGGGCTTCTATACTGTATAAACTAATATACACTTACACATTTATTTCAGTAATTTCATTAGTTCTTTGTGACCTTATCAGTGTTACCTCAGATTATAAAACTTGCAAAAGTACAGGAGCTCTGTCTGTTTGACTTTGCTTTACATTATCTAGGATCATCATACATATCTATTACAACTTAATAAATACTTTCAACTGATGGCAAAATAGGCCAAAATCAAATTTTAACTTCATCTGTCTTTCGGAATAACAACAGTCAAAATACTAGCTTTGAAAGTGAAGATCAAGGGCAAATATTTGTTTAAGCCAGAGGCTGACAAACTCTTGCACTTGGACCAAATCCTGCCTGTTTATGCAAATAAAATTTTACCAGAACATAGTCATACCATTAACCCTTCTCTTAAAAAAAAAAAAAAAATTGTCCATGGCTATTTTTTCCCTATAATAGCAGAACTGAGTAGTTGTGACAAAAAGTGCATTGTCTGCAAAGCTTAAAATATTTACTATCTAACCCTTTACAGAGAGACTGGCAATCTACACTTCTGGCAATGAAAACAGGCATTATATAAAAAGAGCTGATGTTTTTACCTTTAAAGTGGCTTGAGCACCTGGGCTATCATCTTGACTACAAAGCACCAGAAGGGATTCCAGGCCAAAGACAGCATCTTGTTCCAGTGCCAAAAGGTCTAGAGGAAAAATACTGTGTTTTTAATGGTCAAGCAGAGAAGATTACATACACACACACAGATGCACACAGAAGAAAAAAACATTCAGGACAAGAAAATACAAAACAGCTTAGCTAAGAAAGATACTAAGTACAGCAAACCATGTATCGACATGGTGTGTGTCAAATCTTCCAAACTAGCCTAACATTATGCAGGTCCATTTTTACCTAGGATGCAACCTTCTCATTGAAGTAGAAATGCTTTCTAGAAATAATCAAGATCCCACTTCATCTTACTAGTGTTTTAAGTCAGATCATAAAGAAATGAACCCTTTAGATGTCTCATGTAATACCAGTACTATATCATCTCTTCACTACTTTTGAGCTAAAATTTCTCTAAAGTTCTGTGTGTGTGTGTGTGTATGTATATATAAAACCACATTTAGGTTAATATTAACATATGTCAACTTTGAGAATACAGAGCAATTTTCTGTGTTACATGGTAGATGATGCTTATTACTATGCCAAAAATTGAGTTACTGAAATCAGAATGAACAAACAACTTAAATGCCTTTTGAGTCAGTGTAAGAGCTTGGCAAACAATGTCTGGTGAAGATCAAGGTGCTGGGAAAACAAAGGTACTAGTCACAAGCAGTGCTGAAGCCTAGTGGGGATAAGAGGAACTGCTGATTCTTAACAAAGATCAAAATAAGCACTGAAACAGATGAAACATCCAGAATGCATTCCTGTTTTTGAACACCAGCATGCATTTGTTTAGGTCAAAAGATGTTAAGAATACAATAAAATATATGCATTATTTTCTATGCACATCCTTCTTGACTATACAAGTCATTTAATGCTATAGATACGTAGAGATAAATTCCATGACAGTTTAACTTACATTGCTCTGTTAATTCATTTTCCCCCTAGGTGAAAACTATCTGTTACTTAAGCCTCTCAATAACTTTGTATGCTTTTTCTCCCCTAAATTTTCTAGTCTTTTTTAAACAAGTGAACAAACTGATAATCACTGGATAGTTATAAGCAGCCTCTGTCCATAGCACCATATGAGCAGTTCTGCACTCCCAATCCCAAGGTCCTCATTTTGTTTTCCCAAAGAATTAGGTAGTTTTGAGAAAATACGCCCTAAGAACATTCAGGAGGAGGTGACTAATAGATAAAAGCACACAGCCTAAAAATAATTAGGGATTAAAAAATGAAATACAGCACTCTGGTGAAACTCCAATCTGAAAGTTCATACATAGTATCAGTCTTGATCAAACTTACCTTTTTCTTGACAAGATACAGTTATATTAGTTAGGACTCTCACTCCATGAGCTGCAATGCCCCTGTTATTATGGTAACAGCACTCTTGGGCTAATTTGACTAAATCAGAGGATCTAGGGGACGAAGCCACATTTCCTAAACAAGCAAAGAAAAGTAGGGCAGATTTAATTAATTTACACAGTTCAAAAGCAGTTCATTTTATAGGTTCATTTTTTATCATTTTCAAAAGAAAATCTCTAACAATGAATTTCAACAAAATTTTCTACCTCAACCCTATGCTCAATATACAAAACCATCCCTTTTTCTCCTGTTCACATACTTAGAATAAGTATATACTAAATAGTTTTCTAATGATTAAGATCTAAAATTAACATAATATTGCTGCTGCTGCTAAGTCGCTTCAGCCATGTCCGACTCTGTGCGACCCCACAGACGGCAGCCCACCAGGCTCCCCGTCCCTGGGATTCTCCAGACAAGAACACTGGAGTGGGTTGCCATTTCCTTCTCCAATGCATGAAAGTGAAAAGTGAGAGGGAAGTCGCTCAGTCGTGTCTGACCCTCAGCGACCCCATGGACTGCAGCCTTCCAGGCTCCTCTGTCCATGGGATTTTCCAGGCTCCCCCCACTCAAATATTAATAAAAATTGACTAAGAAACACACCAAAAGCCAAGATTGTATCTTGGGCATTCAAACGGATTCTCATTAAAACAGAATCATTACACGGCTTCTTGCCAGATTAAAAACCTTCCATTCAAGAGGAGAAAAGAGAAACAAAAATTTTAAGTTTGCTCAATTGCTGGCATATAGTTATACTGCAAAAGGTTTATGTAAGAATTTATAATTTTAGAGCTACCAAGGACTTGGAGATCTTCTGATTCAATACTATTTTTACAGAAGAAATTGAAGCCTAAAGATCTTAAGCATCTTGCCACCGAGGTCATATAAACTTGTTAGTTATGCACGAGCTTTGTGCTATATACGTTAAGTTCTATCCTATAGTTAAAAATCACACTTGAAATTCTGTAACATAAGGTTTATGCTGTGAATGTTTTTATTTATAGCAGAGAAGCTCTCAGTTACAGGTGAGTTTAGCATCAAGAAGAATCTGAAGATTAAAGCTAATTCAGCTTCTCAGCAGGGTCTTTCATTCCTGTCCTTCTCTGCCCTGTTTATTTTTCCATGATTCCTATCAACTATAACCTTGTCTTTCACACTGAGGGCAATCACCCTTTTAGAGGTTTGAAGGGGACACTATTACTAATAACAACAGCCTATAAACCAAAACTACCCCAGGTAGTCTGGGACATATGGTCACTTTACTGATTTCCAGTTTAACATAAAACTACTAGCGTAGGTAAGGCCTCAGTGTTTTTTCAATAGGCAAAACATGTGAAAGGATTTTTCTTCACAAAACAATGGAAATTGTAATTTTCTCCATTTTTTCCCTTGTACATGTAATATAGACAATGACAACTCATCTATAAATTTACAAATGTTTTGAACTTGCTTTTTTCCTTTTTTTTTTCCTCACTGAGATGTCAAAGAAAGCTTGGGGGAAAAAAAACAGGAAATAAAAAAGTCTCTAAACTCACAAACCAGCATAACCTTATTATTAGCTTTCTGTAATACTTAAAAAAAAATGTTTTCCCCTATGCATACAATTATAATTTTAAAATTCATAATCAGGATAAGTAGATATTGTCAATATCCTGCCTTTAAAATATAATATTTGTGAGCATTTTTCTGTGTCAATTGTTTCAGGGATAAAATTATTATTTTTAGTTTTTTTATTTAGAAATAATTTTGTAAGATAAATTTACTTGGTTCGAAAAGTTCAACCAATAGTAGGAAAAAGGTAAAAAGTTACTGAGTGAAAAGTCTTCCTCAAACACCTAAGGTTATGTCTCTTGTGTATCATTCTAAAGAGTCTACACATTTGTAAGCACAATCCTTTCTTTTTTCCTGTTTTAAACACTGCTGCGCATCCTGCTTTATTTCCCCCAGACATTATGTCATGGAGGTTATTCCATGCCATATATTCTTTTCAGTAAGCTGCACCGATTGCCACTGCAGTTTTGCACCTTAATTTCTTTAATGAGCTCCCTACTGATGGACCTTCTTATGCTACTCCATCTCCAGTGATGGACAATATTTTGCTACTACATTAGTGATGCTGTGAATAACCATGCACATGTCACTTCTCAAATGTGAGACTAAATTAGTAGGATAAATTCCAAGAAGTGGAATTCCTCTATGTTTTTCACTTATAATTTTGATGAGTGCTTCCAAATTACCTATGCTGAAGTTTAACAATTTACATTCCCACCAGCAGTGAATGAGAGTAGCTTTTGATTAGCCACACCCTTGTCAACACAACATATTATCAAACTTCTGGATCTTTGCCAAACTGATGGATTAGAAAAATATTTCAGTGTTGCTTTAATCTGCATTTTTCTTAGGTATGTGTGATACTGAACATCTTAGACGCTTAAGGCCCATTTGTTAGGGATAATTTAGACACACTAAATTTAAGTCTGTTTTACAAACTGTTTATCTGGTTATACTAAAACTCTAATCAATGAAAATACACTTAAATATTCACTATTAGTTATGGAAATAATCTGACTTTAGAAAATACCTGACATTTATTTCTTGTGAGCATTACCTAGTCTGGTTGTTTAAGCCGTTTGCTTAATTCCATATACAAATCACAATTTAACAAAATTTTAAAAAAGGACAAAGAAAATATCTAGCTTGTGAAGTGCTTGAATGTTATAACCTGACACACTTACAAAGGTCTTTGGAATTAGAAAATAAAGAAAAAGAAAGACATCTTGTATCTAGGTCAGTTTAGTATAGAAAAGAATCCCAAGACAGAGCCCTTGGGCTCGCGTGCTTCACAGCTGTGACTCTGGACACCACTGAAGCCCTGGGAGCCTCAGATCCAATACTTGTAGCTTCTATGCATGTGCCTCACTTAATAGGTACTCGTACAAAGGACCTCGTACGGGAGGGCTCCTATAAACTGTAAGATAAAATTAATACTTTGCCTACTGCTGCTCTTTCAGCATGTGATAGGAGTGAAGGATATTAACTGCAAGCTGGAGAAGACTCCTTAAAGTCCCTTGGACAGCAAGATCAAACCAATAAATTTTAATGGAACTTAACCCTGAATACTCGTTGGAAGGACTGATGCTGAAGGTGAACCTCCATTATGTTGGTCATCTGATGCGAACAGCCGACTCACTGGAAAAGTCCCTGATGCTGGGAAAGATTGAGGGCAAGAGTAGGGGCAACAGAGCATGAGATGTTTGGATGGCATCGCTGACTCAATGGACACAAGTCTGAGCAAACTCCGGGAGAGGGAGTAGGACAGGGAAGCCTGCCGTGCTGCAGTCCACGCGGCTGCCAAGAGTCAGACACAACTGGGTGACTGAACAACAATAAACTGAGATTGGCTGATTTATGTAGAAAAAAGAATTTATCGAAGACACAATGAGTATAAATAGATCATTGATTTTTTTAAATTGTTGATTTAAAAAAAACGCTGTGATAACTTCTCTCATCTCTTGTAGGCATGCCCCTTTGCAATGTAATGTTCCAATTCCTTGCATCAGCAGACGTTTATTTCTCCACCTGTCTGGGCTTGGCCATGCGACTTGCTTTGACCAATGAGACATTAAAAAACATGTGCAAGCAAAAGGCTAAAAAAGTGCTCATATGTTGGTGGCTTGCCTTCTTTTGGGTGCTGCTAGAATGGCAACCTACTCCAGGACTCTTCCCTACAGAATCCCGTGGACAGAGGAGCCTGGTGGGTTGCTGTCCATAGGATCACAAAGAGTCAGACACGACTAAAGAGACTTAGCATGCAAGCATGCATTGGAGAAGGAAATGGCAACCCACTCCAGTGTTCTTGCCTGGAGAATCCCAGGGACAGAGGAGCCTGGTGGGCTGCTGTCTATGGGGTCACACAGTCGGACATGACTGAAGCGACTTGGCAGCAGCAGCGGAACCCTAAGAACGTGATGTCAACAGGCCCAAGCTGGACTGCCAAAGAGTCAGAAGGAGGAGAACCACAGTGCCTCAGGTGAAAGTCTTTCCGACCTATAGCTGGTGAATGAGGCCATTTCAGACCATCCAGTCTGGTCAAGATGGCAAACAACTGTGGTTTCAAGCCACAGAGTTTTGATTTATTATGTAGCAATAGATAACTAATACAGAGGTACCTCACGCAATTATTGAAAAGGCTGGAAAACTAAGTTCAAAAGATGGATAGGAATAAGCTGAGGCTAGAGACCAACCAAAGGCTATAGCCCAAAGCATGCATAGAATTAGCCCAGTGAAGACATGATCACTGCTGTTACTGCTGCTTGCTGCCACAGCTTACATTGCTGCCAAAGGACCAGATACGGCAAACGTCCCTGCTACAGAGCACCCTGGAAATGGGATACTGCTGCGGTCATTGCAGTATCATCAGAATGGATTCTCAGATATCACTACTTCTTGCTGTCAATGCCTTCCAATTTATTCTCCAGTACGAAAATGATTAGTTGAGTCCAGACTGCTGTGTGCATCCTAGATGGCAGGAGCCTTGGCAATAGAGCATCAGGTCTTTACAGCTTCCTACCAAGACTTATACGGTGGGGAATTTCCCTTACCCAATAAGTGAGTTTATATGCTGTGAAGCCATAAAAAAGACAAATGCATAATGCAGTTCCTTAATTAATCCAATTCAGAATAACTAGATGCTAGTAAAGTAATGCTCAAAATTCTCCAAGCAAGGCTTCAACAGGATGTGAACCCTGAACTTCCAGATGTTCAAACTGGATTTAGAAAAAGCAGAGGAACCAGAGATCAAACTGCCAACATTTGTTGGATCATTGAAAAAGCAAAAGAGTTCCAGAAAAACATCTACTTCTGCTTTATTGGCTATTTACAACAAACTGTGGAAAATTCTTAAAGAGACAGGAATATCAGATCACCTGACCTGCCTCTTGAGAAATATGTATGCAGGTCAGGAAGGAACAGTTAGAACTGGACATGGAACAACAGACTCGTTTCAAATCGGGAAAGGGGTATGTCAAGGCTGTACACTGTCACCCTGCTTACTTAACTTACATTCACAGTACATCATGAGAAACGCTGGGCTGGAAGAAACACAAGCTGGAATCAAGATTGCCGGGAGAAATATCAATAACCTCAGTTACGCAGATGACAACACCCTCATGGTAGAAAGTGAAGAAGAACTAAAGAGCATCTTGACGAAAGTGAAAGAGAAGAGTGATAGAGCTGGCTTAAGGCACAACTTCATAAAACTAAGACTATGGCATCTGATCCCATCACTTCATGGCAAATAGATGGGGAACCAGAGGAAACAGTGACAGATTTTTATTTTTTGGAGCTCCAAAATCACTGCAGATGGTGACTGCAGCCATGAAATTAAAAGATGCTTGCTCCTTGGAAGAAAAGTTATGACCAACCTAGACAACATATTAAAAAGCAGAGACATTACTTGGCCAACAAAGTCCATCTAGTCAAAGCAATGGTTTTTCCAATAGTCAAGTATGGATGTGAGAGTTGGACTATAAAGAATGCTGAGTGCCAAAGACTGATGCTTTTGAACTGTGATGTTGGAGAAGACTCTTGAGAGTCCCTTGGACTGCAAGGAGATCCAACCAGTCTATCCTAAAGGAAGTCAGTCCTGAATATTCACTGGAAGGACTGATGCTGATCCAATACTTTGGCCACCTGATGTGAAGAACTGACTCATTGGAAAAGACCCTGATGCTGGGAAAGATTAAAGGCAGGAGGAGAAGGGGACAACAGAGGATGAGATGGTTGGATGGCATTACCAACTCAATGGACATGAATTTGAGTAAACTCTGAGAGTTGGTGATGGACAGGGAGGCCTGGTATGCTGCAGTCCATGGGGTTGCAAAGAGTTGGACACGACTGAGCAACTGAACTGAACTGAACTGAACTAGAAAAGGAAGCAATAGAGATCCTACAAAACTTGCATTCAAACAACAAAAACCTTTAAGCTTAAGTGTGTTATGTAAGCAAGCTCCTCATAAGGCATTAATAAAGGCATTTTGGAGTTAAATCATCTTGAAGAGGCAAGTAGGAAAGCATTATTGAACTGAGGCAAAGTTTTATTTTAATCATTTTCCAGAAGGATAACATATGCGTAAAAGGAAGCATATGACATTTGCTTTTAAAATTCACCACCACTTGGCCTTTGAAATATACTTAAATCCAAAGGGCAATTTAAGTCAGAGACATACAAAAGCAAACCAGCTATTTTAAGCACTCTCAAAAAATATTATTTCATCCACATAACAATGCAAAAAAGGGCAAATCCAGAAAAACTATAGCCTTGAGTTAATATCAAGGATGCAAGCTTTTATTATCTTAGGAATTAGTTAAGAAATCATTTTTGAAGAAATTACTAACATGTAACAGTAAGAAACTAAAACCTTTCTTGATTCTAAAGCTTTAACTTGAAATATAAACATGACATGAATAAAAGATTACTAGCATGTTATCCATATATCATCTCCTTTCTTCTCTTTACCTGAAGCTATGCTGAAGTAATGTTTGACGGCGATGGTCCCTGACAGCGTGGCAAGGACAGAGAGCATCCCGAGTTTCAAGCTGTCATAAGGAGTCTGCAGGGCACATTCACAGAGTGCCTGAAATGCAAAAGAGAAAGGAACACAGAAGTTAAAACATCGATATACCTTAAAACTGTCTACTCATTGTAAATGTTCCAGCTTTCAGAGAAACTGTATCTTTCTTCCATAAGAAAATACTTCAGTCAAACTTGCCAGAGTCAAGAGGAACCTAAGGAG